>NW_027136315.1:1554116-1864940 GCF_039906515.1 Pseudorca crassidens
TCTCAGTTTTCCTCCCCTGGTACTCGGGTGCAACATTCCAGACGCTTTACTAACACTCTCCCCACTTGGAGAGTTAGCGCCTTTAACTTCCTGTTTGGCCCAGTTTGCAATTTCTGCGGAAGATGAACAGGAATAGGGAGAACCAATGAGAGACTAGCTGGAGGTGTCTGGACGGGCAAATTTAACTCTCATTTCCCACCAGGAAGAGGAAATAACCAAAGGCTCAGCGTGCCGTGCCGGAACCAGATTAGGGCCTGAAGCCATCCTGCGGTGTTGCGGCCAGCTCACAAGAAAGCGAGTTGAAGAAAGGAGCTCAGGGGCACTGTAATTCACAAACCTGCAGAGTTATAAATGACAGCTATCGTCCAAAAATATACTGAAGTAAGGCTGCCAAGAGGACTTGAAAGCGGGGCAGAATTGCAGGAAACCGATTTCAGGAGGTAGACTGGAATTGCATTGAAAGCATAGGAAAAGAGGCAGAACGTCCACAATGATGCACCTGGCCAAAAAGGGCGTATGCATTTTTTCCTGAATATATTCAGGAAAAAACGCATACGCCCTTTTTGGCCAACCAAGCAAGCTTGCAAAGGAAATCTGCACTACAATGAAGTCTGACTTCCCCCCGGTCAAAAGGACCATCTGAAAAAAGTGTAAAATCCAGAAAGCCAGGACAGGCCATGGAGAACTGGGAGCCTTGTTATGCTGATGGGAGGGATGTAAATTGCCAACAGACACTCGGGAGAAGTGTATGGTGTTTCCTGAAACATCTAAAAAACAAAGCAACAGAGCCTAGGGCACTTCCACTTATGGTCCTATAGCTTAGGGAAATTAAAATCAAAAAGACACAGCCACCCCAAAGTATGGTACGGCTCTGTTTACAAGAACCTCGTTTACAGTACAAGTTCAACATCGCAGAAAGTGAAAAATGGATAAAGAAGTTGTGGTATTTACTTACAAAGCAATATCACTCAGCAATGAAATCTATGTCATCAGGCCCTTAGCAGCACAATGAGTGGATTCAGGTATGATGATTCTAACTGAAATAAGTCACACAGAAAAAGAAACATCATAAGATATGAGTAATACACGGAATGTAAACTTGGCTACACAGGAACTGAATTACAGAACAGAACAGGGTCTCAAATTTAGAAAACCAACTTATGCTTGCTTAAGGGGAAAGGTGAGTTGGGGTGCTGCATAAAACCAGAGATTGAAATGAGCACAGATAAAGTTCCTTAAGCCAAATATGGAATAGACAAGAGCTACTCCTTGCTCAACAAAATGGACTCAACACCCCATATTAAACGCCTAAGAATGTACCTGACTAGTAAGTATCTTAAAACCTATGGATTGCTATGTCTCCAAAAGAGAATCAAGCATGTGTACAGGGGCATAAACGCAGCAGTGATAGGATTGGAGAGGTTCGGTGAGCAAATGAAGACCCTTTGAAGTCATATTGCATGGTACCCATTCCACGGGTCTCAACTCTCCAGGTTTAAGGTATTCTTCCTTCAGCTAAAACATGCATGTGGAACCCAGAGTATGATCAACCGTGTGAACGGGAGACGTGTTCAACTATGTCTCAGTTTTCCTCCCCTGGTACTCGGGTGCAACATTCCAGACGCTTTACTAACACTCTCCGCACTTGGAGAGTCAGCGCCTTTAACCTCCTGTTTGGCCCAGTTTGCAATTTCTGCGTAAGATGAACAGGAATAGGGAGAACCAATGAGAGACTAGCTGGAGGTGTCTGGACGGGCAAATTTAACTCTCATTTCCCACCAGGAAGAGGAAATAACCAAAGGCTCAGCGTGCCGTGCCGGAACCAGATTAGGGCCTGAAGCCATCCTGCGGTGTTGCGGCCAGCTCACAAGAAAGTGAGTTGAAGAAAGGAGCTCAGGGGCACTGTAATTCACAAACCTGCAGAGTTATAAATGACACCTATCGTCCAAAAATATACTGAAGTAAGGCTGCCAAGAGGACTTGAAAGCGGGGCAGAATTGCAGGAAACCGATTTCAGGAGGTAGACTGGAATTGCATTGAAAGCATAGGAAAAGAGACAGAACGTCCACAATGATGCACTTGGCCAAAAAGGGCGTATGCGTTTTTTCCTGAATATATTCAGGAAAAAACGCATACGCCCTTTTTGGCCAACCAAGGAAACTTGCAAAGGAAATCTGCACTACAATAAAGTCTCACTTCCCCCCGGTCAAAAGGGCCATCTGAAAAAAGTGTAAATTCCGGAAAGGCAGGACAGGCCAAGGAGAACTGGGAGCCTTGTTATGCTGATGGGCGGGATGTAAATTGCCAACAGACACTAGGGAGAAATGTATGGTGTTTCCTGAAACATCTAAAAAACAAAGCAACAGAGCCTAGGGCACTTCCACTTATGGTCCTATAGCTTAGGGAAATTAAAATCAAAAAGACACAGCCACCCCAAAGTTTGGGACGCCTCTGTTTACAAGAACCTCGATTACCGTACAAGTTCAACATCACAGAAAGTGAAAAATGGATAAAGAACTTGTGGAACTTACGTACAATGCAGTATCACTCAGCAAAGAAATCTATGTCACCAGGCCCATAGCAGCATAATGAGTGGATTCAGGTACGATGATTCTAACTGAAATAAGTCACACAGAAAAAGAAACATCATAAGATATCACTAATACACGGAATGTAAACTTGGCTACACAGGAACTGAATTCCAAAACAGAACAGGGTCTCAAATTTAGAAAACCAACTTATGCTTGCTTAAGGGGAAAGGTGAGTTGGGGTGCTGCATAAAACCAGAGATTGAAATGAGCACAGATAAATTTCCTTAAGCCAAATATGGAATAGACAAGAGCTACTCCTTGCTCAACAAAATGGACTCAACACCCCATATTAAACGCCTAAGAATGTACCTGACTAGTAAGTATCTTAAAACCTATGGATTGCTATGTCTCCAAAAGAGAATCAAGCATGTGTACAGGGGCATAAACGCAGCAGTGATAGGATTGGAGAGGTTCGGTGAGCAAATGAAGACCCTTTGAAGTCATATTGCATGGTACCCATTCCACGGGTCTCAACTCTCCAGGTTTAAGGTATTCTTCCTTCAGCTAAAACATGCATGTGGAACCCAGAGTATGATCAACCGTGTGAACGGGAGACGTGTTCAACTATGTCTCAGTTTTCCTCCCCTGGTACTCGGGTGCAACATTCCAGACGCTTTACTAACACTCTCCGCACTTGCAGAGTCAGCGCCTTTAACCTCCTGTTTGGCCCAGTTTGCAATTTCTGCGTAAGATGAACAGGAATAGGGAGAACCAATGAGAGACTAGCTGGAGGTGTCTGGACGGGCAAATTTAACTCTCATTTCCCACCAGGAAGAGGAAATAACCAAAGGCTCAGCGTGCCGTGCCGGAACCAGATTAGGGCCTGAAGCCATCCTGCGGTGTTGCGGCCAGCTCACTAGAAAGTGAGTTGAAGAAAGGAGCTCAGGGGCACTGTAATTCACAAACCTGCAGAGTTATAAATGACAGCTATCGTCCAAAAATATACTGAAGTAAGGCTGCCAAGAGGACTTGAAAGCGGGGCAGAATTGCAGGAAACCGATTTCAGGAGGTAGACTGGAATTGCATTGAAAGCATAGGAAAAGAGACAGAACGTCCACAATGATGCACTTGGCCAAAAAGGGCGTATGCGTTTTTTCCTGAATATATTCAGGAAAAAACGCATACGCCCTTTTTGGCCAACCAAGGAAACTTGCAAAGGAAATCTGCACTACAATAAAGTCTCACTTCCCCCCGGTCAAAAGGGCCATCTGAAAAAAGTGTAAATTCCGGAAAGGCAGGACAGGCCAAGGAGAACTGGGAGCCTTGTTATGCTGATGGGCGGGATGTAAATTGCCAACAGACACTAGGGAGAAATGTATGGTGTTTCCTGAAACATCTAAAAAACAAAGCAACAGAGCCTAGGGCACTTCCACTTATGGTCCTATAGCTTAGGGAAATTAAAATCAAAAAGACACAGCCACCCCAAAGTTTGGGACGCCTCTGTTTACAAGAACCTCGTTTACCTTACAAGTTCAACATCACAGAAAGTGAAAAATGGATAAAGAGCTTGTGGAACTTACGTACAATGCAGTATCACTCAGCAATGAAATCTCTGTCACGAGGCCCGTAGCAGCATAATGAGTGGATTCAGGTACGATGATTCTAACTGAAATAAGTCACACAGAAAAAGAAACATCATAAGATATCACTAATACACAGAATGTAAACTTGGCTAGACAGGAACTGAATTACAGAACAGAACAGGGTCTCAAATTTAGAAAACCAACTTATGCTTGCTTAACGGGAAAGGTGAGTTGGGGTGCTGCATAAAACCAGAGATTGAAATGAGCACAGATAAAGTTCCTTAAGCCAAATATGGAATAGACAAGAGCTACTCCTTGCTCAACAAAATGGACTCAACACCCCATATTAAACGCCTAAGAATGTACCTGACTAGTAAGTATCTTAAAACCTATGGATTGCTATGTCTCCAAAAGAGAATCAAGCATGTGTACAGGGGCATAAACGCAGCAGTGATAGGATTGGAGAGGTTCGGTGAGCAAATGAAGACCCTTTGAAGTCATATTGCATGGTACCCATTCCACGGGTCTCAACTCTCCAGGTTTAAGGTATTCTTCCTTCAGCTAAAACATGCATGTGGAACCCAGAGTATGATCAACCGTGTGAACGGGAGACGTGTTCAACTATGTCTCAGTTTTCCTCCCCTGGTACTCGGGTGCAACATTCCAGACGCTTTACTAACACTCTCCGCACTTGGAGAGTCAGCGCCTTTAACCTCCTGTTTGGCCCAGTTTGCAATTTCTGCGTAAGATGAACAGGAATAGGGAGAACCAATGAGAGACTAGCTGGAGGTGTCTGGACGGGCAAATTTAACTCTCATTTCCCACCAGGAAGAGGAAATAACCAAAGGCTCAGCGTGCCGTGCCGGAACCAGATTAGGGCCTGAAGCCATCCTGCGGTGTTGCGGCCAGCTCACAAGAAAGTGAGTTGAAGAAAGGAGCTCAGGGGCACTGTAATTCACAAACCTGCAGAGTTATAAATGACACCTATCGTCCAAAAATATACTGAAGTAAGGCTGCCAAGAGGACTTGAAAGCGGGGCAGAATTGCAGGAAACCGATTTCAGGAGGTAGACTGGAATTGCATTGAAAGCATAGGAAAAGAGACAGAACGTCCACAATGATGCACTTGGCCAAAAAGGGCGTATGCGTTTTTTCCTGAATATATTCAGGAAAAAACGCATACGCCCTTTTTGGCCAACCAAGGAAACTTGCAAAGGAAATCTGCACTACAATAAAGTCTCACTTCCCCCCGGTCAAAAGGGCCATCTGAAAAAAGTGTAAATTCCGGAAAGGCAGGACAGGCCAAGGAGAACTGGGAGCCTTGTTATGCTGATGGGCGGGATGTAAATTGCCAACAGACACTAGGGAGAAATGTATGGTGTTTCCTGAAACATCTAAAAAACAAAGCAACAGAGCCTAGGGCACTTCCACTTATGGTCCTATAGCTTAGGGAAATTAAAATCAAAAAGACACAGCCACCCCAAAGTTTGGGACGCCTCTGTTTACAAGAACCTCATTTACCGTCCAAGTTCAGTATCACAGAAAGTGAAAAATGGATAAAGAAGTTTTGGTATTTACTTACAAAGCAATATCACTCAGCAATGAAATCTATGTCATCAGGCCCTTAGCAGCACAATGAGTGGATTCAGGTATGATGATTCTAACTGAAATAAGTCACACAGAAAAAGAAACATCATAAGATATCACTAATACACGGAATTTAACTTGGCTACACAGGAACTGAATTAGAGAACAGAACAGGGTCTCAAATTTAGAAAACCAACATATGCTTGCTTAAGGGGAAAGGTGAGTTGGGGTGCTGCATAAAACCAGAGATTGAAATGAGCACAGATAAAGTTCCTTAAGCCAAATATGGAATAGACAAGAGCTACTCCTTGCTCAACGAAATGGACTCAACACCGCATATTAAACGCCTAAGAATGTACCTGACTAGTAAGTATCTTAAAACCTATGGATTGCTATGTCTCCGAAAGAGAATCAAGCATGTGTACAGGGGCATAAACGCAGCAGTGATAGGATTGGAGAGGTTCGGTGAGCAAATGAAGACCCTTTGAAGTCATATTGCATGGTACCCATTCCACGGGTTTCAACTACCCAGGTTTAAGGTATTCTTCCTTCAGCTAAAACATGCATGTGGAACCCAGAGTATGATCAACCGTGTGAACGGGAGACGTGTTCAAATATGTCTCAGTTTTCGTACCCTGGTACTCGGGTGCAACATTCCAGACGCTTTACTAACACTCTCCCGACTTGGAGAGTCAGTCCCTTTAACCTCCTGTTTGGCCCAGTTTGCAATTTCTGCGGAAGATGAACAGGAATAGGGAGAACCAATGAGAGACTAGCTGGAGGTGTCTGGACGGGCAAATTTAATTCTCATTTCCCACCAGGAAGAGGAAATAACCAAAGGCTCAGCGTGCCGTGCCGGAACCAGATTAGGGCCTGAAGCCATCCTGCGGTGTTGCGGCCAGCTCACAAGAAAGCGAGTTGAAGAAAGGAGCTCAGGGGCACTGTAATTCACAAACCTGCAGAGTTATAAATGACAGCTATCGTCCAAAAATATACTGAAGTAAGGCTGCCAAGAGGACTTGAAAGCGGGGCAGAATTGCAGGAAACCGATTTCAGGAGGTAGACTGGAATTGCACTGAAAGCATAGGAAAAGAGGCAGAACGTCCACAATGATGCACTTGGCCAAAAAGGGCGTATGCGTTTTTTCCTGAATATATTTAGGAAAAAACGCATACGCCCTTTTTGGCCAACCAAGCAAGCTTGCAAAGGAAATCTGCACTACAATGAAGTCTCACTTCCCCCCGGTCAAAAGGGCCATCTGAAAAAAGTGTAAAATCCAGAAAGGCAGGACAGGCCAAGGAGAACTGGGAGCCTTGTTATGCTGATGGGCGGGATGTAAATTGCCAACAGACACTCGGGAGAAGTGTATGGTGTTTCCTGAAACATCTAAAAAACAAAGCAACAGAGCCTAGGGCACTTCCACTTATGGTCCTATAGCTTAGGGAAATTAAAATTAAAAAGACACAGCCACCCCAAAGTTTGGGACGCCTCTGTTTACAAGAACCTCGATTACCGTACAAGTTCAACATCACAGAAAGTGAAAAATGGATAAAGAACTTGTGGAACTTACGTACAATGCAGTATCACTCAGCAAAGAAATCTATGTCACCAGGCCCATAGCAGCATAATGAGTGGATTCAGGTACGATGATTCTAACTGAAATAAGTCACACAGAAAAAGAAACATCATAAGATATCACTAATACACGGAATGTAAACTTGGCTACACAGGAACTGAATTCCAAAACAGAACAGGGTCTCAAATTTAGAAAACCAACTTATGCTTGCTTAAGGGGAAAGGTGAGTTGGGGTGCTGCATAAAACCAGAGATTGAAATGAGCACAGATAAATTTCCTTAAGCCAAATATGGAATAGACAAGAGCTACTCCTTGCTCAACAAAATGGACTCAACACCCCATATTAAACGCCTAAGAATGTACCTGACTAGTAAGTATCTTAAAACCTATGGATTGCTATGTCTCCAAAAGAGAATCAAGCATGTGTACAGGGGCATAAACGCAGCAGTGATAGGATTGGAGAGGTTCGGTGAGCAAATGAAGACCCTTTGAAGTCATATTGCATGGTACCCATTCCACGGGTCTCAACTCTCCAGGTTTAAGGTATTCTTCCTTCAGCTAAAACATGCATGTGGAACCCAGAGTATGATCAACCGTGTGAACGGGAGACGTGTTCAACTATGTCTCAGTTTTCCTCCCCTGGTACTCGGGTGCAACATTCCAGACGCTTTACTAACACTCTCCGCACTTGGAGAGTCAGCGCCTTTAACCTCCTGTTTGGCCCAGTTTGCAATTTCTGCGTAAGATGAACAGGAATAGGGAGAACCAATGAGAGACTAGCTGGAGGTGTCTGGACGGGCAAATTTAACTCTCATTTCCCACCAGGAAGAGGAAATAACCAAAGGCTCAGCGTGCCGTGCCGGAACCAGATTAGGGCCTGAAGCCATCCTGCGGTGTTGCGGCCAGCTCACTAGAAAGTGAGTTGAAGAAAGGAGCTCAGGGGCACTGTAATTCACAAACCTGCAGAGTTATAAATGACAGCTATCGTCCAAAAATATACTGAAGTAAGGCTGCCAAGAGGACTTGAAAGCGGGGCAGAATTGCAGGAAACCGATTTCAGGAGGTAGACTGGAATTGCATTGAAAGCATAGGAAAAGAGACAGAACGTCCACAATGATGCACTTGGCCAAAAAGGGCGTATGCGTTTTTTCCTGAATATATTCAGGAAAAAACGCATACGCCCTTTTTGGCCAACCAAGGAAACTTGCAAAGGAAATCTGCACTACAATAAAGTCTCACTTCCCCCCGGTCAAAAGGGCCATCTGAAAAAAGTGTAAATTCCGGAAAGGCAGGACAGGCCAAGGAGAACTGGGAGCCTTGTTATGCTGATGGGCGGGATGTAAATTGCCAACAGACACTAGGGAGAAATGTATGGGGTTTCCTGAAACATCTAAAAAACAAAGCAACAGAGCCTAGGGCACTTCCACTTATGGTCCTATAGCTTAGGGAAATTAAAATCAAAAAGACACAGCCACCCCAAAGTTTGGGACGCCTCTGTTTACAAGAACCTCGTTTACCTTACAAGTTCAACATCACAGAAAGTGAAAAATGGATAAAGAGCTTGTGGAACTTACGTACAATGCAGTATCACTCAGCAATGAAATCTCTGTCACGAGGCCCGTAGCAGCATAATGAGTGGATTCAGGTACGATGATTCTAACTGAAATAAGTCACACAGAAAAAGAAACATCATAAGATATCACTAATACACAGAATGTAAACTTGGCTAGACAGGAACTGAATTACAGAACAGAACAGGGTCTCAAATTTAGAAAACCAACTTATGCTTGCTTAACGGGAAACGTGAGTTGGGGTGCTGCATAAAACCAGAGATTGAAATGAGCACAGATAAAGTTCCTTAAGCCAAATATGGAATAGACAAGAGCTACTCCTTGCTCAACGAAATGGACTCAACACCGCATATTAAACGCCTAAGAATATACCTGACTAGTAAGTATCTTAAAACCTATGGATTGCTATGTCTCCGAAAGAGAATCAAGCATGTGTACAGGGGCATAAACGCAGCAGTGATAGGATTGGAGAGGTTCGGTGAGCAAATGAAGACCCTTTGAAGTCATATTGCATGGTACCCATTCCATGGGTTTCAACTACCCAGGTTTAAGGTATTCTTCCTTCAGCTAAAACATGCATGTGGAACCTAGAGTATGATCAACCATGTGATCGGGAGACGTGTTCAAATATGTCTCAGTTTTCGTACCCTGGTACTCGGGTGCAACATTCCAGACGCTTTACTAACACTCTCCCGACTTGGAGAGTCAGTCCCTTTAACCTCCTGTTTGGCCCAGTTTGCAATTTCTGCGGAAGATGAACAGGAATAGCGAGAACCAATGAGAGACTAGCTGGAGGTGTCTGGACAGGCAAATTTAACTCTCATTTCCCACCAGGAAGAGGAATTAACCAAAGGCTCAGCGTGCCGTGCCGGAAACACATTAGGGCCTGAAGCCATCCAGCGGTGTTGCGGCCAGCTCACAAGAAAGCGAGTTGAAGAAAGGAGCTCAGGGGCACTGTAATTCACAAACCTGCAGAGTTATAAATGACAGCTATCGTCCAAAAATATACTGAAGTAAGGCTGCCAAGAGGATTTGAAAGCGGGGCAGAATTGCAGGAAACCGATTTCAGGAGGTAGACTGGAATTGCATTGAAAGCATAGGAAAAGAGGCAGAACGTCCACAATGACGCACTTGGCCAAAACGGGCGTATGCGTTTTTTCCTGAATATATTCAGGAAAAAACGCATACGCCCTTTTTGGCCAACCAAGGAAACTTGCAAAGGAAATCTGCACTACAATGAAGTCTCACTTCCCCCCGGTCAAAAGGGCCATCTGAAAAAAGTGTAAAATCCAGAAAGGCAGGACAGGCCATGGAGAACTGGGAGCCTTGTTATGCTGATGGGTGGCATGTAAATTGCCAACAGAAACTTGGGAGAAGTGTATGATGTTTCCTGAAACATCTAAAAAACAAAGCAACAGAGCCTAGGGCACTTCCACTTATGGTACTATAGCTTAGGGAAATTAAAATCAAAAAGACACAGCCACCCCAAAATTTGGGACGCCTCTGTTTACAAGAACCTCGTTTACAGTACAAGTTCAACATCGCAGAAAGTGAAAAATGGATAAAGAAGTTGTGGTATTTACTTACAAAGCAATATCACTCAGCAATGAAATCTATGTCATCAGGCCCTTAGCAGCACAATGAGTGGATTCAGGTATGATGATTCTAACTGAAATAAGTCACACAGAAAAAGAAACATCATAAGATATGAGTAATACATGGAATGTAAACTTGGCTACACAGGAACTGAATTACAGAACAGAACAGGGTCTCAAATTTAGAAAACAAACTTATGCTTGCTTAAGGGGAAAGGTGAGTTGGGGTGCTGCATAAAACCAGAGATTGAAATGAGCACAGATAAAGTTCCTTAAGCCAAATATGGAATAGACAAGAGCTACTCCTTGCTCAACGAAATGGACTCAACACCGCATATTAAACGCCTAAGAATGTACCTGACTAGTAAGTATCTTAAAACCTATGGATTGCTATGTCTCCGAAAGAGAATCAAGCATGTGTACAGGGGCATAAACGCAGCAGTGATAGGATTGGAGAGGTTCGGTGAGCAAATGAAGACCCTTTGAAGTCATATTGCATGGTACCCATTCCATGGGTCTCAACTCTCCAGGTTTAAGGTATTCTTCCTTCAGCTAAAACATGCATGTGGAACCCAGAGTATGATAAACCGTGTGAACGGGAGACGTGTTCAAATATGTCTCAGTTTTCCTCCCCTGGTACTCGGGTGCAACATTCCAGACGCTTTACTAACACTCTCCCGACTTGGAGAGTCAGTCCCTTTAACCTCCTGTTTGGCCCAGTTTGCAATTTCTGCGGAAGATGAACAGGAATAGCGAGAACCAATGAGAGACTAGCTGGAGGTGTCTGGACGGGCAAATTTAACTCTCATTTCCCACCAGGAAGAGGAATTAACCAAAGGCTCAGCGTGCCGTGCCGGAAACAGATTAGGGCGTGAAGCCATCCTGCGGTGTTGCGGCCAGGTCACAAGAAAGCGAGTTGAAGAAAGGAGCTCAGGGGCACTGTAATGCACAAACCTGCAGAGTTATAAATGACAGCTATCGTCCAAAAATATACTGAAGTAAGGCTGCCAAGAGGACTTGAAAGCGGGGCAGAATTGCAGGAAACCGATTTCAGGAGGTAGACTGGAATTGCATTGAAAGCATAGGAAAAGAGGCAGAACGTCCACAATGATGCACTTGGCCAAAAAGGGCGTATGCGTTTTTTCCTGAATATATTCAGGATAAAACGCATATGCCCTTTTTGGCCAAACAAGCAAGCTTGCAAAGGAAATCTGCACTACAATGAAGTCTCACTTCCCCCCGGTCAAAAGGGCCATCTGAAAAAAGTGTAAAATCCAGAAAGGCAGGACAGGCCATGGAGAACTGGGAGCCTTGTTATGCTGATGGGCGGGATGTAAATTGCCAACAGACACTTGGGAGGAGTGTATGGTGTTTCCTGAAACATCTAAAAAACAAAGCAACAGAGCCTAGGGCACTTCCACTTATGGTCCTATAGCTTAGGGAAATTAAAATCAAAAAGACACAGCCACCCCAAAGTTTGGGACGCCTCTGTTTACAAGAACCTCGTTTACCGTACAAGTTCAATATCACAGAAAGTGAAAAATGGATAAAGAACTTGTGGTACTTAAGTACAAGGCAGTATCACTCAGCAATGAAATCTATGTCATCAGGCCCATAGCAGCATAATGAGTGGATTCAGGTACGATGATTCTAACTGAAATAAGTCACACAGAAAAAGAAACATCATAAGATATCACTAATACACGGAATGTAAACTTGGCTACACAGGAACTGAATTCCAAAACAGAACAGGGTCTCAAATTTAGAAAACCAACTTATGCTTGCTTAAGGGGAAAGGTGAGTTGGGGTGCTGCATAAAACCAGAGATTGAAATGAGCACAGATAAAGTTCCTTAAGCCAAATATGGAATAGACAAGAGCTACTCCTTGCTCAACGAAATGGACTCAACACCCCATATTAAACGCCTAAGAATGTACCTGACTAGTAAGTATCTTAAAACCTATGGATTGCTATGTCTCCAAAAGAGAATCAAGCATGTGTACAGGGGCATAAACGCAGCAGTGATAGGATTGGAGAGGTTCGGTGAGCAAATGAAGACCCTTTGAAGTCATATTGCATGGTACCCATTCCACGGGTCTCAACTCTCCAGGTTTAAGGTATTCTTCCTTCAGGTAAATCATGCATGTGGAACCCAGAGTATGATCAACCGTGTGAACGGGAGACGTGTTCAAATATGTCTCAGTTTTCCTCCCCTGGTACTCGGGTGCAACATTCCAGACGCTTTACTAACACACTCCCCACTTGGAGAGTCAGCGCCTTTAACCTCCTGTTGGGCTCAGTTTGCAATTTCTGCGGAAGATGAACAGGAATAGCGAGAACCAATGAGAGACTAGCTGGAGGTGTCTGGACGGGCAAATTTAACTCTCATTTCCCACCAGGAAGAGGAAATAACCAAAGGCTCAGCGTGCCGTGCCGGAACCAGATTAGGGACTGAAGCCATCCTGTGGTGTTGCGTCCAGGTCACAAGAAAGTGAGTTGAAGAAAGTAGCTAAGAGGCACTGTAATTCACAAACCTGCAGAGTTATAAATGACAGCTATCGTCCAAAAATATACTGAAGTATGGCTGCCAAGAGGACTTGAAAGCGGGGCAGAATTGCAGGAAACCGATTTCAGGAGGTAGACTGGAATTGCATTGAAAGCATAGGAAAAGAGGCAGAACGTCCACAATGATGCACTTGGCCAAAAAGGGCGTATGCGTTTTTTCCTGAATATATTCAGGAAAAAACGCATACGCCCTTTTTGGCTAACCAAGCAAGCTTGCAAAGGAAATCTGCACTACAATGAAGTCTCACTTCCCCCCAGTCAAAAGGGCCATCTGAAAAAAGTGTAAAATCCAGAAAGGCAGGACAGGCCATGGAGAACTGGGAGCCTTGTTATGCTGATGGGCGGGATGTAAATTGCCAACAGACACTCGGGAGAAGTGTATGGTGTTTCCTGAAACATCTAAAAAACAAAGCAACAGAGTCTAGGGCACTTCCACTTATGGCCCTATAGCTTAGGGAAATTAAAATCAAAAAGACACAGCCACCCCAAAGTTTGGGATGGCTCTGTTTACAAGAACATCGTTTACAGTACAAGTTCAACATCGCAGAAAGCGAAAAATGGATAAAGAAGCTGTGGTATTTACTTACAAAGCAATATCACTCAGCAATGAAATCTATGTCATCAGGCCCGTAGCAGCATAATGAGTGGATTCAGGTACGATGATTCTAACTGAAATAAGTCACACAGAAAAAGAAACATCATAAGATATCACTAATACACGGAATGTAAACTTGGCTACACAGGAACTGAATTCCAAAACAGAACAGGGTCTCAAATTTAGAAATCCAACTTATGCTTGCTTAAGGGTAAAGGTGAGTTGGGGTGCTGCATAAAACCAGAGATTGAAATGAGCACAGATAAAGTTCCTTAAGCCAAATATGGAATAGACAAGAGCTACTCCTTGCTCAACGTAATGGACTCAACACCCCATATTAAACGCCTAAGAATGTACCTGACTAGTAAGTATCTTAAAACCTATGGATTGCTATGTCTCCAAAAGAGAATCAAGCATGTGTACAGGGGTTTAAATGCAGCAGTGATAGGATTGGAGAGGTTCGGTGAGCAAATGAAGACCCTTTGAAGTCATATTGCATGGTACCCATTCCACAGGTCTCAACTCTCCAGGTTTAAGGTATTCTTCCTTCAGCTAAAACATGCATGTGGAACCCAGAGTATGATCAACCGTGTGAACGGGAGACGTGTTCAAATATGTCTCAGTTTTCCTCCCCTGGTACTCGGGTGCAACATTCCAGACGCTTTACTAACACTCTCCCCACTTGGAGAGTCAGCGCCTTTAACCTCCTGTTTGGCCCAGTTTGCAATTTCTGCGGAAGATGAACAGGAATAGCGAGAACCAATGAGAGACTAGCTGGAGGTGTCTGGACGGGCAAATTTAACTCTCATTTCCCACCAGGAAGAGGAAATAACCAAAGGCTCAGCGTGCCATGCCGGAACCAAATTAGGGCCTGAAGCCATCCTGCGGTGTTGCGGCCAGCTCACAAGAAAGCGAGTTGAAGAAAGGAGCTCAGGGGCACTGTAATTCACAAACCTGCAGAGTTATAAATGACAGCTATCGTCCAAAAATATACTGAAGTAAGGCTGCCAAGAGGACTTGAAAGCGGGGCAGAATTGCAGGAAACCGATTTCAGGAGGTAGACTGGAATTGCATTGAAAGCATAGGAAAAGAGGCAGAACGTCCACAATGATGCACTTGGCCAAAAAGGGCGTATGCGTTTTTTCCTGAATATATTCAGGAAAAAACGCATACGCCCTTTTTGGCCAACCAAGCAAGCTTGCAAAGGAAATCTGCACTACAATGAAGTCTCACTTCCCCCCGGTCAAAAGGGCCATCTGAAAAAAGTGTAAAATCCAGAAAGGCAGGACAGGCCATGGAGAACTGGGAGCCTTGTTATGCTGATGGGCGGGATGTAAATTGCCAAAAGACACTTGGGAGGAGTGTATGGTGTTTCCTGAAACATCTAAAAAACAAAGCAACAGAGCCTAGGGCACTTCCACTTATGGTCCTATAGCTTAGGGAAATTAAAATCAAAAAGACACAGCCACCCCAAAGTTTGGGACGCCTCTGTTTACAAGAACCTCGTTTACCGTACAAGTTCAATATCACAGAAAGTGAAAAATGGATAAAGAACTTGTGGTACTTACGTACAATGCAGTATCACTCAGCAATGAAATCTATGTCATCAGGCCCTTAGCAGCATAATGAGTGGATTCAGGTACGATGATTCTAACTGAAATAAGTCACACAGAAAAAGAAACATCATAAGATATCACTAATACACGGAATGTAAACTTGGCTACACAGGAACTGAATTCCAAAACAGAACAGGGTCTCAAATTTAGAAAACCAACTTATGCTTGCTTAAGGGGAAAGGTGAGTTGGGGTGCTGCATAAAACCAGAGATTGAAATGAGCACAGATAAAGTTCCTTAAGCCAAATATGGAATAGACAAGAGCTACTCCTTGCTCAACGAAATGGACTCAACACCCCATATTAAACGCCTAAGAATGTACCTGACTAGTAAGTATCTTAAAACCTATGGATTGCTATGTCTCCAAAAGAGAATCAAGCATGTGTACAGGGGGATAAACGCAGCAGTGATAGGATTGGAGAGGTTCGGTGAGCAAATGAAGACCCTTTGAAGTCATATTGCATGGTACCCATTCCACGGGTCTCAACTCTCCAGGTTTAAGGTATTCTTCCTTCAGGTAAATCATGCATGTGGAACCCAGAGTATGATCAACCGTGTGAACGGGAGACGTGTTCAAATATGTCTCAGTTTTCCTACCCTGGTACTCGGGTGCAACATTCCAGACGCTTTACTAACACTCTCCCCACTTGGAGAGTCAGCACCTTTAACCACCTGTTGGGCTCAGTTTGCAATTTCTGCGGAAGATGAACAGGAATAGCGAGAACCAATGAGAGACTAGCTGGAGGTGTCTGGACGGGCAAATTTAACTCTCATTTCCCACCAGGAAGAGGAAATAACCAAAGGCTCAGCGTGCCATGCCGGAACCAGATTAGGGACTGAAGCCATCCTGCGGTGTTGCGTCCAGGTCACAAGAAAGCGAGTTGAAGAAAGGAGCTCAGGGGCACTGTAATTCACAAACCTGCAGAGTTATAAATGACAGCTATCGTCCAAAAATATACTGAAGTAAGGCTGCCAAGAGGACTTGAAAGCGGGGCAGAATTGCAGGAAACCGATTTCAGGAGGTAGACTGGAATTGCATTGAAAGCATAGGAAAAGAGGCAGAACGTCCACAATGATGCACTTGGCCAAAAAGGGCGTATGCGTTTTTTCCTGAATATATTCAGGAAAAAACGCATACGCCCTTTTTGGCCAACCAAGCAAGCTTGCAAAGGAAATCTGCACTACAATGAAGTCTCACTTCCCCCCGGTCAAAAGGGCCATCTGAAAAATGTGTAAAATCCAGAAAGGCAGGACAGGCCATGGAGAACTGGGAGCCTTGTTATGCTGATGGGCGGGATGTAAATTGCCAACAGAAACTTGGGAGAAGTGTATGGTGTTTCCTGAAACATCTAAAAAACAAAGCAACAGAGCCTAGGGCACTTCCACTTATGGTCCTATAGCTTAGGGAAATTAAAATCAAAAAGACACAGCCACCCCAAAATTTGGGACGCCTCTGTTTACAAGAACCTCGTTTACAGTACAAGTTCAACATCGCAGAAAGTGAAAAATGGATAAAGATGTTGTGGTATTTACTTACAAAGCAATATCACTCAGCAATGAAATCTATGTCATCAGGCCCTTAGCAGCACAATGAGTGGATTCAGGTATGATGATTCTAAATGAAATAAGTCACACAGAAAAAGAAACATCATAAGATATCAGTAATACATGGAATGTAAACTTGGCTACACAGGAACTGAATTACAGAACAGAACAGCGTCTCAAATTTAGAAAACCAACTTATGCTTGCTTAAGGGGAAAGGTGAGTTGGGGTGCTGCATAAAACCAGAGATTGAAATGAGCACAGATAAAGTTCCTTAAGCCAAATATGGAATAGACAAGAGCTACTCCTTGCTCAACGAAATGGACTCAACACCCCATATTAAACGCCTAAGAATGTACCTGACTAGTAAGTATCTTAAAACCTATGGATTGCTATGTCTCCAAAAGAGAATCAAGCATGTGTACAGGGGTTTAAATGCAGCAGTGATAGGATTGGAGAGGTTCGGTGAGCAAATGAAGACCCTTTGAAGTCATATTGCATGGTACCCATTCCATGGGTTTCAACTCTCCAGGTTTAAGGTATTCTTCCTTCAGCTAAATCATGCATGTGGAACCCAGAGTATGATCAACCGTGTGAACGGGAGACATGTTCAAATATGTCTCAGTTTTCGTACCCTGGTACTCGGGTGCAACATTCCAGACGCTTTACTAACACTCTCCCGACTTGGAGAGTCAGTCCCTTTAACCTCCTGTTTGGCCCAGTTTGCAATTTCTGCGGAAGATGAACAGGAATAGTGAGAAACAATGAGAGACTAGCTGGAGGTGTCTGGACGGGTAAATTTAACTCTCATTTCCCACCAGTAAGAGGAAATAAGCAAAGGCTCAGCGTGCCATGCCTGAACCAGATTAGGGCCTGAAGCCATCCTGCGGTGTTGCGGCCAGCTCACAAGAAAGCGAGTTGAAGAAAGGAGCTCAGGGGCACTGTAATTCACAAACCTGCAGAGTTATAAATGACAGCTATCGTCCAAAAATATACTGAAGTAAGGCTGCCAAGAGGACTTGAAAGTGGGGCAGAATTGCAGGAAACCGATTTCAGGAGGTAGACTGGAATTGCATTGATAGTTAGGAAAATAGGCAGAACGTCCACAATGATGCACTTGGCCAAAAAGTGCGTATGTGTTTTTTCCTGAATATATTCAGGAAAAAACGCATACGCCCTTTTTGGCCAACCAAGCAAGCTTGCAAAGGAAACCTGCACTACAATGAAGTCTCACTTCCCCCCGGTCAAAAGGGCCATCTGAAAAAAGTGTAAAATCCAGAAAGGCAGGACAGGCCATGGAGAACTGGGAGCCTTGTTATGCTGATGGGCAGGATGTAAATTGCCAACAGCCACTTGGGAGAAGTGTATGGTGTTTCCTGAAACATCTAAAAAACAAAGCAACAGAGCCTAGGGCACTTCCACTTATGGTCCTATAGCTTAGGGAAATTAAAATCAAAAAGACACAGCCACCCCAAAGTTTGGGACGGCTCTGTTTACAAGAACCTCGTTTACGGTACAAGTTCAATATTGCAGAAAGTGAAAAATGGATAAAGAAGTTGTGGTACTTACGTACAATGCAATATCACTCAGCAATGAAATCTATGTCATCAGGCCCATAGCAGCATAATGAGTGGATTCAGGTATGATGATTCTAACTGAAATAAGTCACACAGAAAAAGAAACATCATGAGATATCACTAATACACGGAATGTAAACTTGGCTACACAGAAACTGAATTACAAAATAGAACAGGGACTCAAATTTAGAAAACCATCTTATGCTTGCTTAAGGGGAAAGGTGAGTTGGGGTGCTGCATAAAAGCAGAGTTTGAAATTAGCACAGATACTGTTCCATAAGCCAAATATGGAATAGACAAGACCTACCCCTTGCTCAACGTAATGGATTCAGCAATGAGGTATCACCTCACACCTGGTAGAATAGGCATCATAGAAAATCTACAAACAAAAAATGCTGGAAAGGGTATGGAGAAAAGGAACCCTCTTCCACTATTGTTGGGAATATAAATTGATACAGTCATTATGGAGAACAATATGGAATTTCTTAAGAAACTAACAATAGAATTACCATATGATACAGCAATCCCAGTACTGGACATATACCCAGACAAAACCATAAATCAAAAAGAGACATTCACCGCAATGTTCATTGCATCACTATTTACAATATCGAGGTAATGGAAGCAACCTAAATGCCCACAGACAGACGAATGCATAAAGCCGTGGTACATATATAAAATGGAATATTACTAAGCCATGAAAAGGAATGAAATTGGGTCATTTGTAGAGACGTCGATGGATCCAGAGACTGTCATACAGAGTGAAGTAAGTCAGAAAGAGAAAAACAAATCTTGTATATTCATGCATATATGTGGAACCTAGAAAAACTGTACAGATTAACCATTTTGCAAGGCATAAATAGAGCAACAGATGTAGACAACAAACGTATGGACAACAAGGGGGGAAAGCTGTTGTGGGGGGTGGTGGTGGGAGGAGTTGAGAGACTGGGATTGGCATGTATACATTTATATGTATAAAATAGATAACCAATAAGAACCTGCTGTATAAAAATATAAAATAAAATTCAAAATTAAAAAGAAATAAAATTTAAAAAATAAAACAGAAAAAACAATTATTCCCTGCACATACATGTATTTATATGAATAATTTATTTCCATGCTTATATCTGTAAATACAAAAAAGAGGAATAAAATCTACCTTGAACCAAAAACGAAAAAGAGAAAAAAAACACAGAACCCACCAGTTACACAGAGGAAAACCGTATCAGGGCACTTGCTCCAGTTGTAAACAATTCTGAAGTTGGTCAGTGGTGGGGAATCATCTCCCATTCAGCCAGCAGCCCCCACGCAACAAGCGTCCTCATTGCAAAGCTGGGGCACCGTGCCAGGGCATCTGTGAGTAAACGTGAGCTGAGCCCCAGGCCAGTTGCTGCTGAACTATTCCCACCCGTCCCAGGTAAAACACCTGAATATATACAAGGACTTGAAAGCCTAGAGGAAGGGCCATGGAGCCACACGAGTGACAGCATGCCGGCCGACTTGGTGCCTGCAGGCCAGCCAGGATGGTCCTGGCCCTGGGTGCTCTTCTGGAAGATTTCCATTTCCCTGCCTGAGATACCCGTCCTGTCCCTGCCCCCACTGCTTTTTTCCTTCCTCACCTCTGCCCAGGGAGAAATTCCAGCAGCAGGTATGGGTGACACATCCTCTTCTTTAGCAGGTGGCAGCCTGGCAACTGCTGCAGAAAGTCCAGCAGAGCCCCACTCACACTGGGCCACCCACAAAGCCGTGGCCTCTCCCTCCCTCCCACCAGCCCAGCCCCGAGACTGCTGACAGGGCAGAGAAAATGGCGTCAGGCACGGCTGCAGGGGCTCTTGCTGCCTGGAGTGGTATTTATATTGATCTCAACCCAGGCACACCTGGGGAGGGCTGGCCGGCACGGTAAGTCTGCCCAGGTCAGCCAATCATCACCCCTCAGGGGCTCACAGTTGCAGAAAATGGAACTTGCTGAAGCGGCTAGGTCCAAGGAACAGGTGTGGGCTCCCGAGAGTCAGGATAGACAAGGGGCTGCAGCTTTGGCTTGTTTTCTAATCATTTTATCTGGCCCATGAGTGGGAGACAACTTCAAGAAAACCCTCTCCTAATGAGAGGAACCCAGGAGTCAGGGAGAGGAGGGGTGGGTGGTGGTTGGAGACAGAGGCCTGGTGCCCCGGGTGCAGTGGAAGTCTCTGGAAGACCAGGTGGAGGGAGGCCGCACGGAGTGATGCCCAGGGTCACAGACCTGTCACAGCTGCTGTTTGTTAGTTCAAGTCCTGCTCTGAGGTGCTCTGTGTCAGCTCTGAGCGACAGGTGAGCTGGGGGTGCTCTGCAATGAGGGCTATGTGCACGGTTCCTGTGTGCCCAGCCCTGCCACAGTATCTGCAAGGGTAGCTCTGTATCCTGGGAGGGGCCTGACCACGAGAGCCCTGTGGGCTGGGGTGGGGGTGGGGTACCTGCCCAGGTGAGCTCCATATTCTGGGATTGGTCTGACCACGAGAGTCCCATGGGCTGCTGGGGACCTGGTAAAGGATGTCAGGACAGTCAGTGAAGCCACCGAGGATATACCTCCAGTTGCTCCTAATTCCTACACCCTGCTGGTCATTCTACCAACCACCAGGACATGGTATTCTGTATTAGTCTTCAATGATGCCTTCTTTTGTATTCCATTAGTCCCAGAGTCACAAGAAATTTTGGCTTGTGAGTGGCAGGACTCAACATACAACTAAAACAATACTTCCGGGCCGTTCGGCCCCAAGGGTGCAAAAATTCCCACACCATCTTTGGGGAAAGCTTAGCTAAAGACCTAAAAGTTCTACCTCTGGAAAAGGAAACCCTCCTTCAATATGCAGGCGACATTCTGATCGCTAGCCCTACTAAGGAGGCCTCTGAACTACCAAGCCAATAAAGGATAGAAGTTGTCCAAGAAAAAGCTCAAATATCACAGACTGCAGTGACCTGCCTGGGCTTCATTCTCACAGAAGGTCGGAGAAGCCCATCCCAGGAAAGGGAAGAAACCATTTTCAGCCTTACCCCTTTCTAAAACTAGAAGACAGCTTAGGGGTTCCTGGGGAGGCCAGGGTTTGCTGCTTCTGGATCCCTAACTACAGTCTACTAGCTGGGCCTCTATATGAAACACTGAAAGGAAAAGATGATGATCCTTTTGAATAGAATCCAGAAGTGGCCTTTCAAGAATGGAAAGAGCAGTCAATTCAGACCCTTGCCCTGGAACTCCCTAATTTAGCTAAACCCTTTGACCTTTACATTCCCGGTGAAAGGTGAATCGCCATTGGAGAATTAGTGCAAAAACTGGGACCACTTGAAATGGAACAATGCAAGAATGCCATCCAGGTAGGATAAACTACGGTCACTAAGGGGCTTGGCCCACTGCCACATCTGGCCAAGATACTGGCGGTATCTAAAAACCTGGAAATCAGCAGCCCAAAAGGCCACCTCCCTCCTAAGGGAAAAGGACCCCACGTGGTGATCCTAACCACCAACCATGCCCTGAAGTTGCAGGGTTCGCTCCGTGGGCACACTGACCTCGAGTGAGGAGGCCCTCCAACTCCAACATCCAGAGAGATAACCGGGGGCAACAGGGCACCATGACGACTCGTGTGAACATCACTTGACCTGGAGTTTCTCTCATAAAACAACAAGAGTGTGTCCCAAAAGAGTAGACTACTGCTTGCAGGACTTACTGCACCCAGAGGGGAGCTAATAATCTTGGCGGGGGAACAGTATACCACACTGTCACCATAGAAAAGCCTACAGACACCGTGATGATGGTGGCCAATAAGACCGGCTGGACTCCTGTTTACTTCAAAAGGCTGTTGACTCAGTGGCCATCATGGTCCTTGATCACCACTGACCCTGGACTGTCTGGGAGTTGAGCGGGCAGGGCTCTGACACCTGGTGCTGTTTGTACGTTAATTCAGGGGCCTAATTGAAGAAAGCGCAGACTACTGGTCAGAGCATCTAGGCTGGCAGAAACGGTCAGCCTAAGGTGGCCAAACAAATGTGGGGCGGGGTGAAACCGGCCCCCACAGCGTCTCTGCACATCTCTTTCCTGGACCCTTAAAGGTCATTAGAATCTATAACACTTCCAATGCTGGTGCTCAGGTGGACGAGCAGGGAGGCAGGGGTCCTGGGGACAATCAACGTCACCGGGAGGCTGCTGGGGAGAAGCTCTGACCCTCGCCCCAGGGTATGAGGGCTCCCAACTCAGCACTCAGCAGTTACAGAAGAAGGGTCTGCACCCTCAGCACTCCAAGAATGAGGAACGGGACAAAAAGCAGAGGAGGGGTTTGTCCCCAGCAAAGCCCATTAAAAATCCCTGGGAGATAAAAATAGAATCTGGGCAATAAAGTCAAGTCTAACCTTTTTTATCCTTTGTGCTTTGTCTAATTTCACGTGCTCCTAGGGTCCCGCATGCAGAGGTTCCACACCCGGCACTTCAGACCAGATTTCCTAGTGCAGAATGGCTGGGTCGACACCTCAGCTCCTGGGGCCCAGTGCAGACTCCACGATATAGAGCCTGAGCTACAGCCAACCCGGCCCTCGAGAGCTCTGCCCCCTCCCTCCCTCCCACTGACTCTGACAGGATCTCTACACAGCAGCCCAGCCCACAGCCCACGGGGTAGTGCATGCTCTCACCTCTCCATTCTCTGATCAAAATATAAAGTTTCCTTAGCTTGTGAACCAAACTCAGTCTCGATCTGTTGGCCCCAATGACACTGGGCAGGGGGACACTTGTTGGGGTCCACTCTGGAGGATCAGTAACAGAAATTGAGACTATTGTAACCTCAATGAACAGATGTGTGAGCCAAACTGTAGTTAACATAGAACAGTGTATAAGGCTCGGGTAAAATAAGATGTTTTTAACACTTCCATTTGATATTTCCATCACTTTTTATAAGCAAGTTCAGTGAAAAGGTTTGTCTTATTTGTCAGGTCAATATTAGAGAAACGAAGTGATTTCTTTCCAAGGATGTACATCTAATAATCTTGGTTAAACCTTCAATCCTGTTTTAAATGCTTTTCCATTGAAAATGATACCTCTCTTTCAGCTCCCCCATTTCTGAGAAGTATAAAATCTTATAATTTATTATTACCAAAGGGGAAAGGTGGGAGGAGGGATAAATTAACAGTTTGGAATTAACACATACACACTGCTATGTATAAAATAGATCATCAACAAGGAACTACTGTATAGCACAGGGAACTACACTCAACATTTTGCAATAACCTATAAGGGGAAATAATCTGAAAAAGAATAGATATTTTTATTGACATCATCTATCAATGACAGTTAAAGTGTAGCCTAAGGGAAGCTGGTGGTGAGTGCTTCTGACCCTGAAGACTTCAATTATCTAAAGTTTGGACTCTGCCTACTTCCCAAGGCCCTTAATGAACATATGTGTAGCCGTAGCTTAAAAACTTCCCCAGTTTGGGTTTCGGGGAGACACTGATTTTGAAAAAGCCCTGGTGTTCTCCTTACATGAATGGGACTCTTCCTACTGTTAAAACATGTCTGTCACACCCAGAGGATGGTATACCATCTGATCGGGAAGAGTTTGGAAAAGGCATCTCATCTCCTCATCTCCTGGTGCTCGGGTTCACCCCTCCAGCGTCTTTACTAACAGTCTCCCCACTTGGAGATGTCAGCACTGTCAACATCCTGTTGCGTACAGTTTGGAATTTGTCCAGAGGATGAAGCGGAAGGATGAGGAACAATGAGAGACAAGTCCTAGGTGTTCAGACAGGCACATGTCACTCTAATTTCCAATCAGGAAGACGAATTGACCAAAGGCTAGGGTTGCCCATGGAAACAGTATAGGGCTTGAGGAAATCTCGCTGCTTTGTGGCCAGTTCCCATAAACACAAGTTGAACAATGGAACTCAGGGGCAGTAAAATTCACAAAACTGCAGAGTTGAAAATATCCATCACTGAAAAATGTCTTGAGGAAAGTCAAAGAAAAGGACTTGTAAGCAAGGGAGAATGGCAGGAAAGGGATTTGAGGAGGTAGAAAGGACTCGCCATTAAGCACAAGAAAAGGAGCTGAACATTGCAGTTGGCCAAAAAGGGTGTATGCGTTTTTTTCTGTATATATTCAAGAAAAGGGCATACACTTTTTTAGCCAACCAAACAGGTGGGCACTGGAAGTCAATACTACAAAAGATATCACTTCGCATCAGTCAGAAGAGCCATCCTCATAAAGCGTAAACAACAGAAATGCAGGACAGGGCAACGAGAAGAGGGAGCCCTGTGAGACTTATAGTGGAAATGTATATTGCCAACGGCCATTCTGGAGAAGTGTATTGTGTTTACTAAAGCATCTAAAAAATGAGCTACAGAGCATAGGGCACTTGCACTCATGGGCGTATATCTTGGGAAAAACAAAAATCGAGAGGACACAGGCACCCCAATGTTTACCCCCTCTCTGTTTAAAAGATCCTCGACTAGGATATAACTTAAATGTCTCTGGAGGGAAAAAATGGATAGAGATGTGGTACTTAGGTAGAGTGGAATATTATTCAGCCTGGAAATCAATGAAATATGGCCAGTTGTAACAACTCCCGAGGAGTTACGTATGATCATTCTAAGTGACAGAATTCAAAAAGAAAAAGACACATATCATAAGCTATCACTTAAAGGTGGAATCCAAAATGGCTACACATGAAATAAATTACAAAACAAAAACATAGTCAAATATGTAGAAAACACGCATAAGGCTGCTAAGCGGGAAAGGTGGGGAGGGGTGAGGCATCATCCAGGAGGTTGAAATTAGCAAAGATACCATTCCAAATACCAAACTGATAATCAACAAGGCCTACACGGTAGCTAAAAGAACTGCACTCAGCACACTCAAGTCACCGGAAAAGAATATATACGACTGGTAAGAATCTGAAAAAGAATTTATTGATGTCTCTCTGTACGTGAATCAAGTGGATGTACAGCAGCAAGAAACAGAGCTTTGAAAATCAGCTGTAACCAATATAGTAATAAATTGAAAAAAATAAACGACAGAGAGACAGAGAAAACCTCTTACAACTTTTCCTCAGGGACGGTGATGCAACATGGATTGAACACATCTAGACCCACAGCAGGATGAGACATAAGGCTGGAAACTGTTTGCGCTAAGAGAAATGTGAGGTTGGGTGAGGAAATGCACACCCTTTAAAGTAATACTACCTGGTACCCATTCAATGGGTCCCAAATCTGCAGGTTCAAGGGATCTTCCTACAGCTAAAACATGCATGGAAAACCCAGAGGACTGTACACCATGTGATCGGGAGATGTGTCTAAAATGCACCTCATTTATCCTCTCCTGGTGCTCCTGTTCACCATTCCAGCCACGCTACTTAGAATCTCCCCACTTGGAGAATCAGCACATTTAAACTTCTGTTTCACACATTTTGCAAATTGTGAGGAGGATGAACGGGAAGAGGGGGAACCAATGAGAGAATAGTTGTAGGGGTTTGGACGGGCACATATCACTCTAATTTCCCATTAAGAATAAGAATTAAAGAAAGGCTCAGCCTGCCTCGCCGGAGCCAAAATAGGGCCTGAAGCAATCCTGCGGGTTTGAGGCCAGCTCACAAAAGAGCAACTTAAAAAATGGAGCTCAGGGTCACTGCAATTCACAAACCTGCAGAGTTATAAATGAAAACTAACGTCCAAAAATATGTTGAGGTAAGGCAAAGAAGAGGATCTGAATGCAAGACAGAATTGCAAGAAACAGATTTCAAGAGATAGATTGGACTCGTCTTTAACGCACATGAAAAGCGGCAGAATTTCGACAATGATGCAGTTGGCCCAAAAGGGCGTATGCGTTTTTTCCTGATTATATCCAGGAAAAAAACGCATACGCACTTTATGGGCAACGAAGCAAGCAAGCAATGCAAATGTGCACAACAAAGAAGTCTCATTTCCCACCAGTCAAAAGGGCCATCCTAAAAAATTGTAAAAACCAGAAATGCAGGACAGGCCATGGAGAACAGGGAGCCTTTATACGCTGATGGGCAGTGTGTGAACTGCCGAGAGCCACTCTGGAGAAGTGTATGGTGGTTCCTAAATCATCTAAAAAACAGAGCTACAGAGCATAGGACACTTCCAATCATGGGAGTATATCTAGGGAAGTCTAAAATCAACAAGACACAAGCACACCACAGTTTAGGGCTACTCTGTTTACAAGAACCTCAACTTCAGTACACCTTAAATATCCCAGGAAAGAGAACAATGGATAAAGAAGATGTGGTACTTATGTACAATGGAATATCTCTTCACCATGAAATCAATGTAATAAGGCTAGTAGAAGGATAAAGAGTGGATTTAGGTCCGATAATACTACTTGAAATAAGTCAAACAGAAAAAGAAACATATCATAAGATATCACTTATAGAGGGAGGGTAAATATGGCTGCACAAGAAATGAATTACAGAACAGAACAGTGTCTCACATTTAGAAAACACACTTATGTCAGCTTAAGGGGAAAGGAGAGGTGGGGTGATGCATAAAACCAGAGTTTGAAATTAGCACAGATACCGTTCAATAAACCAAATAGGTATTAGACAAGATCTACACCTTGCTCAATGAACTGGCCTCAACACACCCTATACACCGCAGAGAAATATATCTGAGTAATAAGAATCTTAAAACCCATGTATTGATATATCTCCATAAGGGAATCAAGTGTGTGCAGAGCGGCACAAACACAGCAGTGAAAATGAGCTAAACCCCATTATAGAAATAAATTTTAAAAACAAAACGCTGAAACAATGAAAGAGAGAAAAATTCTTACAAAATTCGCTCAGGGGCTGTGATGCAACCTGGATTGACCACATATAAACCCACAGCTGGATAAGACATAAGGCTGGACACTTGGGGCTGAGAGGATTGGTGAGCTTTGGTGAGCAACTGCCGAAAGTTTAATGCAATACTTCATGCTACTCATTCCAAGGGTCCCAACACTCCAGGTTGAAGGGAATCTTCCTACAGCTAAACCATGCTTGGGAAACCCAGCGACTGGTATACCATATGATCGGGAAAGGTTTCTAAAACGCACCTCATTTTTCCTCTCCTGGGGCTCCGGATCGACATTCCAGCCACTTTACTAACAACATCCCCACGTGGAGAGTCAATGCCTTTAAGTTCTGGTATTGCACAGTCTGCAGTTAGTGCGGAGGATGAATGGGAATAGGGGGAACCAGTGAGAAACTAGCTGTAGCGGTTTCAATGGGCACATGTCACTCTAATGTCACATCAGTAAGAAGAATTAACCAAAGGCACAGCAAGGTGCCCCAGAAGAAAAATAGGGCTTCAAGGAATCCTGTGGTTATGGGGCAAGACCACAAAAATAAGAGCTGAAAAATGGAGCTAAGGGCCACTGCAATTCAAAAACCTGCAGAGTTATAAAGGCCAACTATTTTCAAAAAATATATTGAGGTAAGGCTATGAAGAGGCATTGAAAGCAAGGCAGAATTGCAGGAAACCGATTTCAGTAGGTAGACTGGAATTGCATTGAAAACATATGAAGAGAGTCAGAACCTTGACAATGATGCACTTGGCCAAAAAGGGCGTATGCGTTTTTTCCTGAATATATTCAGGAAAAAAACGCATACGCACTTTTTGGCCAACCAAGTAAGCTTGCAAAGGAAATCTGCACTACAATGAACTCTCACTTCCACCGGGTCAAAAGGGCCATCTGAAAAAAGTGTAAAATCCAGAAAGGCACCACAGGCCATGGAGAACTGGGAGCCTTCTTATGCTGATGGGCGGGATGTAAATTGCCAACAGCCACTCGGGAGAAGTGTATGGTGTTTCGTGAAACATCTAAAAAACAAAGCAACAGAGCCTAGGGCACTTCCACTTATGGTCCTATAGCTTAGGGAAATTAAAATCAAAAAGACACAGCCACCCCAAAGTTTGGGACGGCTCTGTTTACAAGAACCTCGTTTACCGTACAAGTTCAATATCGCAGAAAGTGAAAAATGGATAAAGAAGTTGTGGTACTTACGTACAATGCAATAACACTCAGCAATGAAATCTATGTCATCAGGCCCGTAGCACCATAATGAGTGGATTCAGGTATGATGATTCGAAATGAAATAAGTCACACAGAAAAGAAACATCATAAGGTATCACTAATACACAGAATGTGAACTTGGCTACACATGAACTGAATTACAAAACAGAACAGGGTCTCAAGTTTAGAAAACCAACTTATGCTTGCTTAAGGGGGAAGGTGAGTTGGGGTGCTGCATAAAACTAGAGTTTGAAATGAGCACAGATAAATTTCTTTAAGCCAAATATGGAATAGACAAGAGCTACTCCTTGCTCAACGAAATGGACTCAACACCGCATATTAAACGCCTAAGAATATACCTGACTAGTAAGAATCTTAAAACGTATGGATGGCTATGTCTGAAAGAGAATCAAGCGTGTGTACAGGGGCATAAACACAGCTGTGACAGGATTGGAGAGGTTCAATGACCAAATGAAGACCCTTTGAAGTCATATTGCATGGTACCCATTCCACGGGTCTCAACTCTCCAGGTTTAAGGTATTATTCCTTCAGCTAAAATATGCATGTGGAACCCAGAGTATGATCAACCGTGTGATCGGGAGACGTGTTCAAATATGTCTCAGTTTTCGTCCCCTGGTACTCGGGTGCAACATTCCAGACGCTTTACTAACACTCTCCCGACTTGGAGAGTCAGTGCCTTTAAACTCCTGTTTGGCCCAGTTTGTAATTTCTGCGGAAGATGAACAGGAATAGCGAGAACCAATGAGAGATTAGCTGGAGGTGTCTGGACGGGCAAATTTAACTCTCATTTCCCACCAGGAAGAGGAATTATCCAAAGGCTCAGCGTGCCGTGCCGGAACCAGATTAGGGCCTGAAGCCATCCTGCGGTGTTGCGGCCAGCTCACAAGAAAGCGAGTTGAAGAAAGGAGCTCAGGGGCAATGTAATTCACAAACCTGCAGAGTTATAAATGACAGCTATCGTCCAAAAATATACTGAAGTAAGGCTGCCAAGAGGACTTGAAAGCGGGGCAGAATTGCAGGAAACCGATTTCAGGAGGTAGACTGGAATTGCATTGAAAGCATAGGAAAAGAGGCAGAACGTCCACAATGATGCACTTGGCCAAAAAGGGCGTATGCGTTTTTTCCTGAATATATTCAGGAAAAAACGCATACGCCCTTTTTGGCCAACCAAGCAAGCTTGCAAAGGAAATCTGCACTACAATGAAGTCTCACTTCTCCCCGGTCAAAAGGGCCATCTGAAAAAAGTGTAAAATCCAGAAAGGCAGGACAGGCCATGGAGAACTGGGAGCCTTGTTATGCTGATGGGCGGGATGTAAATTGCCAACAGACACTCGGGAGAAGTGTATGGTGTTTCCTGAAACATCTAAAAAACAAAGCAACAGAGCCTAGGGCACTTCCACCTATGGTCCTATAGCTTAGGGAAATTAAAATCAAAAAGACACAGCCACCCCAAAGTTTGGGACGCCTCTGTTTACAAGAACCTCGTTTACTGTACAAGTTCAACATCACAGAAAGTGAAAAATTGATAAAGAACTTGTGGTACTTACGTACAATGCAGTATCACTCAGCAATGAAATCTATGTCATCAGGCCCATAGCAGCATAATGAGTGGATTCAGGTATGATGATTCTAACTGAAATAAGTCACACAGAAAAAGAAACATCATAAGGTATCACTAATACACGGAATGTAAACTTGGCTACAGAGTAACTGAATTCCAAAACAGAACAGGGTCTCAAATTTAGAAAACCAACTTATGCTTGCTTAAGGGGAAAGGTGAGTTGGGGTGCTGCATAAAACCAGAGATTGAAATGAGCACAGATAAAGTTCCTTAAGCCAAATATGGAATAGACAAGAGCTACTCCTTGCTCAACGAAATAGACTCAACTCCCCATATTAAACGCCTAAGAATGTACCTGACTAGTAAGTATCTTAAAACCTATGGATTGCTATGTCTCTGAAAGAGAATCAAGCGTGTGTACAGGGGCATAAACGCAGCAGTGATAGGATTGGAGCAGTTCGGTGAGCAAATCAAGACCCTTTGAAGTCATATTGCATGGTACCCATTCCACGGGTCTCAACTCTCCAGGTTTAAGGTATTCTTCCTTCAGCTAAAACATGCATGTGGAACCCAGAGTATGATCAACCGTGTGATCGGGAGACGTGTTCAAATATGTCTCAGTTTTCCTCCCCTGGTACTCGGGTGCAACATTCCAGACGCTTTACTAACACTCTCCCGACTTGGAGAGTCAGCGCCTTTAACCTCCTGTTTGGCCCAGTTTGCAATTTCTGCGGAAGATGAACAGGAATAGGGAGAACCAATGAGAGACTAGCTGGAGGTGTCTGGACGGGCAAATTTAACTCTCATTTCCCACCAGGAAGAGGAAATAACCAAAGGCTCAGCGTGCCATGCCGGAACCAGATTAGGGCCTGAAGCCATCCTGCGGTGTTGCGGCCAGCTCAAAAGAAAGCGAGTTGAAGAAAGGAGCTCAGGGGCACTGTAATTCACAAATCTGCAGAGTTATAAATGACAGCTATCGTCCAAAAATATACTGAAGTAAGGCTGCCAAGAGGACTTGAAAGCGGGGCAGAATTGCAGGAAACCGATTTCAGGAGGTAGACTGGAATTGCATTGAAAGCATAGGAAAAGAGGCAGAACGTCCACAATGATGCACTTGGCCAAAAAGGGCGTATGCGTTTTTTCCTGAATATATTCAGGAAAAAACGCATACGCCCTTTTTGGCCAACCAAGCAAGCTTGCAAAGGAAATCTGCACTACAATGAAGTCTCACTTCCCCCCAGTCAAAAGGGCCATCTGAAAAAAGTGTAAAATCCAGAAAGGCAGGACAGGCCATGGAGAACTGGGAGCCTTGTTATGCTGATGGGCGGGATGTAAATTGCCAACAGACACTCGGGACAAGTGTACGGTGTTTCCTGAAACATCTAAAAAACAAAGCAACAGAGCCTAGGGCACTTCCACTTATGGTCCTATAGCTTAGGGAAATTAAAATCAAAAAGACACAGCCACCCCAAAGTTTGGGACGCCTCTGTTTACAAGAACCTCGTTTACCGTACAAGTTCAACATCACAGAAAGTGAAAAATGGATAAAGAACTTGTGGTACTTACGTACAATGCAGTATCACTCAGCAATGAAATCTATGTCATCAGGCCCGTAGCAGCATAATGAGTAGATTCAGGTACGATGATTCTAACTGAAATAAGTCACACAGAAAAAGAAACATCATAAGATATCTCTAATACACGGAATGTAAACTTAGCTACACAGGAACTGAATTCCAAAACAGAACAGAGTCTCAAATTTAGAAAACCAACTTATGCTTGCTTAAGGGGAAAGGTGAGTTGGGGGGCTGCATAAAACCAGAGATTGAAATGAGCACAGATAAAGTTCCTTAAGCCAAATATGGAATAGACAAGAGCTACTCCTTGCTCAACAAAATGGACTCAACACCCCATATTAAACGCCTAAGAATGTACCTGACTAGTAAGTATCTTAAAACCTATGGATTGCTATGTCTCCAAAAGAGAATCAAGCGTGTGTACAGGGGCATAAACGCAGCAGTGATAGGATTGGAGAGGTTCGGTGAGCAAATGAAGACCCTTTGAAGTCATATTGCATGGTACCCATTCCACGGGTCTCAACTCTCCAGGTTTAAGGTATTCTTCCTTCAGCTAAAACATGCATGTGGAACCCAGAGTATGATCAACCGTGTGAACGGGAGACGTGTTCAAATATGTCTCAGTTTTCCTTCCCTGGTACTCGGGTGCAACATTCCAGATGCTTTACTAACACTCTCCCCACTTGGAGAGTCAGCGCCTTTAACCTCCTGTTTGGCCCAGTTTGCAATTTCTGCGGAAGATGAACAGGAATAGCGAGAACCAATGAGAGACTAGCTGGATGTGTCTGGACGGGCAAATTTAACTCTCATTTCCCACCAGGAAGAGGAAATAACCAAAGGCTCAGCGTGCCGTGCCGGAACCAGATTAGGGCCTGAAGCCATGCTGCGGTGTTGCGGCCAGCTCACAAGAAAGCGAGTTGAAGAAAGGAGCTCAGGGGCACTGTAATTCACAAACCTGCAGAGTTATAAATGACAGCTATCGTCCAAAAATATACAGAAGTAAGGCTGCCAAGAGGACTTGAAAGCGGGGCAGAATTGCAGGAAACCGATTTCAGGAGGTAGACTGGAATTGCATTGAAAGCATAGGAAAAGAGGCAGAACGTCCACAATGATGCACTTGGCCAAAAAGGGCGTATGCGTTTTTTCCTGAATATATTCAGGAAAAAACGCATACGCCCTTTTTGGCCAACCAAGCAAGCTTGCAAAGGAAATCTGCACTACAATGAAGTCTCAATTCCCCCCGGTCAAAAGGGCCATCTGAAAAAAGTGTAAAATCCAGAAAGGCAGGACAGGCCATGGAGAACTGGGAGCCTTGTTATGCTGATGGGCGGGATATAAATTGCCAACAGACACTCGGGAGAACTGTATGGTGTTTCCTGAAACATCTAAAAAACAAAGCAACAGAGCCTAGGGCACTTCCACTTATGGTCCTATAGCTTAGGGAAATTAAAATCAAAAAGACACAGCCACCCCAAAGTTTGGAACGGCTCTGTTTACAAGAACATCGTTTACAGTACAAGTTCCACCTTGCAGAAAGTGAAAAATGGATAAAGAAGTTGTGGTATTTACTTACAAAACAATATCACTCAGCAATGAAATCTATGTCATCAGGCCCTTAGCAGCACAATGAGTGGATTCAGGTATGATGATTCTAACTGAAATAAGTCACACAGAAAAAGAAACATCATAAGATATCAGTAATACACGGAATGTAAACTTGGCTACACAGGAACTGAATGACAGAACAGAACAGGGTCTCAAATTTAGAAAACCAACTTATGCTTGCTTAAGGGGAAAGGTGAGTTGGGGTGCTGCATAAAACGAGAGATTGAAATGAGCACAGATAAAGTTCCTTAAGCCAAATATGGAATAGACAAGAGCTACACCTTGCTCAACGAAATGGACTCAACACCCCATATTAAACGCCTAAGAATGTACCTGACTAGTAAGTATCTTAAAACCTATGGATTGCTATGTCTCCGAAAGAGAATCAAGCATGTGTACAGGGGCATAAACGCAGCAGTGATAGGATTGGAGAGGTTCGGTGAGCAAATGAAGACCCTTTGAAGTCATATTGCATGGTACCCATTCCACGGGTTTCAACTACCCAGGTTTAAGGTATTCTTCCTTCAGCTAAAACATGCATGTGGAACCTAGAGTATGATCAACCATGTGATCGGGAGACGTGTTCAAATATGTCTCAGTTTTCGTACCATGGTACTCGGGTGCAACATTCCAGATGCTTTACTAACACTCTCCCGACTTGGAGAGTCAGTGCCTTTAACCTCCTGTTTGGCCCAGTTTGCAATTTCTGCGGAAGATGAACAGGAATAGCGAGAACCAATGAGAGACTAGCTGGAGGTGTCTGGACGGGCAAATTTAACTCTCATTTCCCACCAGGAAGAGGAATTAACCAAAGGCTCAGCGTGCCGTGCCGGAACCAGATTAGGGCCTGAAGCCATCCTGCGGTGTTGCGGCCAGTTCACAATAAAGCGAGTTGAAGAAAGGAGCTCAGGGGCACTGTAATTCACAAACCTGCAGAGTTATAAATGACAGCTATCGTCCAAAAATATACTGAAGTAAGGCTGCCAAGAGGACTTGAAAGCGGGGCAGAATTGCAGGAAACCGATTTCAGGAGGTAGACTGGAATTGCATTGAAAGCATAGGAAAAGAGGCAGAACGTCCACAATGATGCACTTGGCCAAAAAGGGTATATGCGTTTTTTCCTGAATATATTCAGGAAAAAACGCATATGCACTTTTTGGCCAACCAAGCAAGCTTGCAAAGGAAATCTGCACTACAATGAAGTCTCACTTCCCCCCAGTCAAAAGGGCCATCTGAAAAAAGTGTAAAATGCAGAAAGGCAGGACAGGCCATGGAGAACTGGGAGCCTTGTTATGCTGATGGGTGGGATGTAAATTGCCAACAGACACTCGGGAGAAGTGTATGGTGTTTCCTGAAACATCTAAAAAACAAAGCAACAGAGCCTAGGGCACTTCCACTTATGGTCCTATAGCTTAGGGAAATTAAAATCAAAAAGACACAGCCACCCCAAAGTTTCGGATGCCTCTGTTTACAAGAACCTCGTTTACCGTACAAGTTCAATATCACAGAAAGTGAAAAATTGATAAAGAACTTGTGGTACTTACGTACAATGCAGTATCACTCAGCAATGAAATCTATGTCATCAGGCCCATAGCAGCATAATGAGTGGATTCAGGTACGATGATTCTAACTGAAATAAGTCACACAGAAAAAGAAACATCATAAGGTATCACTAATACACGGAATGTAAACTTGGCTACAGAGGAACTGAATTCCAAAACAGAACAGGGTCTCAAATTTAGAAAACCAACTTATGCTTGCTTAAGGGGAAAGGTGAGTTGGGGTGCTGCATAAAACCAGAGATTGAAATGAGCACAGATAAAGTTCCTTAAGCCAAATATGGAATAGACAAGAGCTACTCCTTGCTCAACGAAATGGACTCAACTCCCCATATTAAACGCCTAAGAATGTTCCTGACTAGTAAGTATCTTAAAACCTATGGATTGCTATGTCTCCGAAAGAGAATCAAGGGTGTGTACAGGGGCATAAACGCAGCAGTGATAGGATTGGAGCGGTTCGGTGAGCAAATGAAGACCCTTTGAAGTCATATTGCATGGTACCCATTCCACGGGTCTCAACTCTCCAGGTTTAAGGTATTCTTCTTTCAGCTAAAACATGCATGTGGAACCCAGAGTATGATCAACCGTGTGATCGGGAGACGGGTTCAAATATGTCTCAGTTTTCCTCCCCTGGTACTCGGGTGCAACATTCCAGACGCTTTACTAACACTCTCCCGACTTGGAGAGTCAGCGCCTTTAACCTCCTGTTTGGCCCAGTTTGCAATTTCTGCGGCAGATGAACAGGAATAGGGAGAACCAATGAGAGACTAGCTGGAGGTGTCTGGACGGGCAAATTTAACTCTCATTTCCCACTAGGAAGAGGAAATAACCAAAGGCTCAGCGTGCCATGCCGGAACGAGATTAGGGCCTGAAGCCATCCTGCGGTGTTGCGGCCAGCTCAAAAGAAAGCGAGTTGAAGAAAGGAGCTCAGGGGCACTGTAATTCACAAATCTGCAGAGTTATAAATGACAGCTATCGTCCAAAAATATACTGAAGTAAGGCTGCCAAGAGGACTTGAAAGCGGGGCAGAATTGCAGGAAACCGATTTCAGGAGGTAGACTGGAATTGCATTGAAAGCATAGGAAAAGAGGCAGAACGTCCACAATGATGCACTTGGCCAAAAAGGGCGTATGCGTTTTTTCCTGAATATATTCAGGAAAAAACGCATACGCCCTTTTTGGCCAACCAAGCAAGCTTGCAAAGGAAATCTGCACTACAATGAAGTCTCACTTCCCCCCAGTCAAAAGGGCCATCTGAAAAAAGTGTAAAATCCAGAAAGGCAGGACAGGCCATGGAGAACTGGGAGCCTTGTTATGCTGATGGGCGGGATGTAAATTGCCAACAGACACTTGGGAGGAGTGTATGGTGTTTCCTGAAACATCTAAAAAACAAAGCAACAGAGCCTAGGGCACTTCCACTTATGGTCCTATAGCTTAGGGAAATTAAAATCAAAAAGACACAGCCACCCCAAAGTTTGGGACGCCTCTGTTTACAAGAACCTCGTTTACCGTACAAGTTCAATATCACAGAAAGTGAAAAATGGATAAAGAACTTGTGGTACTTACGTACAATGCAGTATCACTCAGCAATGAAATCTATGTCATCAGGCCCGTAGCAGCATAATGAGTGGATTCAGGTACGATGATTCTAACTGAAATAAGTCACACAGAAAAAGAAACATCATAAGATATCACTAATACACGGAATTTAAACTTGGCTACACAGGAACTGAATTCCAAAACAGAACAGGGTCTCAAATTTAGAAAACCAACATATGCCTGCTTAAGGGGAAAGGTGAGTTGGGGTGCTGCATAAAACCAGAGATTGAAATGAGCACAGATAAAGTTCCTTAAGCCAAATATGGAATAGACAAGAGCTACTCCTTGCTCAACGAAATGGACTCAACACCCCATATTAAACGCCTAAGAATGTACCTGACTAGTAAGTATCTTAAAACCTATGGATTGCTATGTCTCCAAAAGAGAATCAAGCGTGTGTACAGGGGCATAAACGCAGCAGTGATAGGATTGGAGAGGTTCGGTGAGCAAATGAAGACCCTTTGAAGTCATATTGCATGGTACCCATTCCACGGGTTTCAACTACCCAGGTTTAAGGTATTCTTCCTTCAGCTAAAACATGCATGTGGAACCTAGAGTATGATCAACCATGTGATCGGGAGACGTGTTCAAATATGTCTCAGTTTTCGTACCCTGGTACTCGGGTGCAACATTCCAGATGCTTTACTAACACTCTCCCGACTTGGAGAGTCAGTGCCTTTAACCTCCTGTTTGGCCCAGTTTGCAATTTCTGCGGAAGATGAACAGGAATAGCGAGAACCAATGAGAGACTAGCTGGAGGTGTCTGGACGGGCAAATTTAACTCTCATTTCCCACCAGGAAGAGGAATTAACCAAAGGCTCAGCGTGCCGTGCCGGAACCAGATTAGGGCCTGAAGCCATCCTGCGGTGTTGCGGCCAGGTCACAAGAAAGCGAGTTGAAGAAAGGAGCTCAGGGGCACTGTAATTCACAAACCTGCAGAGTTATAAATGACAGCTATCGTCCAAAAATATACTGAAGTAAGGCTGCCAAGAGGACTTGAAAGCGGGGCAGAATTGCAGGAAACCGATTTCAGGAGGTAGACTGGAATTGCATTGAAAGCATAGGAAAAGAGGCAGAACGTCCACAATGATGCACTTGGCCAAAAAGGGCGTACGCGTTTTTTCCTGAATATATTCAGGAAAAAACGCGTACGCCCTTTTTGGCCAACCAAGCAAGCTTGCAAAGGAAATCTGCACTACAATGAAGTCTCACTTCCCCCCGGTCAAAAGGGCCATCTGAAAAAAGTGTAACATCCAGAAAAGCAGGACAGGCCATGGAGAACTGGGAGCCTTGTTATGCTGATGGGCGGGATGTAAATTGCCAACAGACACTCGGGAGAAGTGTATGGTGTTTCCTGAAAGATCTAAAAAACAAAGCAACAGAGCCTAGGGCACTTCCACTTATGGTCCTATAGCTTAGGGAAATTAAAATAAAAAAGACACAGCCACCCCAAAGTTTGGGACGCCTCTGTTTACAAGAACCTCGTTTACCGTACAAGTTCAGTATCACAGAAAGTGAAAAATGGATAAAGAACATGTGGTACTTACGTACAATGCAGTATCACTCAGCAATCAAATCTATGTCATCAGGCCCGTAGCAGCATAATGAGTGTATTCAGGCACGATGATTCTAACTGAAATAAGTCACACAGAAAAAGAAACATCATAAGATATCACTAATACACGGAATGTAAACTTGGCTACACAGGAACTGAATTCCAAAACAGAAGAGGGTCTCAAATTTAGAAAACCAACATATGCCTGCTTAAGGGGAAAGGTGAGTTGGGGTGCTGCATAAAACCAGAGATTGAAATGAGCACAGATAAAGTTCCTTAAGCCAAATATGGAATAGACAAGAGCTACTCCTTGCTCAACGAAATGGACTCAACACCCCATATTAAACGCCTAAGAATGTACCTGACTAGTAAGTATCTTAAAACCTATGGATTGCTATGTCTCCAAAAGAGAATCAAGCGTGTGTACAGGGGCATAAACGCAGCAGTGATAGGATTGGAGAGGTTCGGTGAGCAAATGAAGACCCTTTGAAGTCATATTGCATGGTACCCATTCCACGGGTTTCAACTACCCAGGTTTAAGGTATTCTTCCTTCAGCTAAAACATGCATGTGGAACCTAGAGTATGATCAACCATGTGATCGGGAGACGTGTTCAAATATGTCTCAGTTTTCGTACCCTGGTACTCGGGTGCAACATTCCAGACGCTTTACTAACACTCTCCCCACTTGGAGAGTCAGTGCCTTTAACCTCCTGTTTGGCCCAGTTTGCAATTTCTGCGGAAGATGAACAGGAATAGCGAGAACCAATGAGAGACTAGCTGGAGGTGTCTGGACGGGCAAATTTAACTCTCATTTCCCACCAGGAAGAGGAATTAACCAAAGGCTCAGCGTGCCGTGCCGGAACCAGATTAGGGCCTGAAGCCATCCTGCGGTGTTGCGGCCAGGTCACAAGAAAGCGAGTTGAAGAAAGGAGCTCAGGGGCACTGTAATTCACAAACCTGCAGAGTTATAAATGACAGCTATCGTCCAAAAATATACTGAAGTAAGGCTGCCAAGAGGACTTGAAAGCGGGGCAGAATTGCAGGAAACCGATTTCAGGAGGTAGACTGGAATTGCATTGAAAGCATAGGAAAAGAGGCAGAACGTTCACAATGATGCACTTGGCCAAAAAGGGCGTATGCGTTTTTTCCTGAATATATTCAGGAAAAAACGCATACGCCCTTTTTGGCCAACCAAGCAAGCTTGCAAAGGAAATCTGCACTACAATGAAGTCTCACTTCCTTCCGGTCAAAAGGGCCATCTGAAAAAAGTGTAAAATCCAGAAAGGCAGGACAGGCCATGGAGAACTGGGAGCCTTGTTATGCTGATGGGCGGGATGTAAATTGCCAACAGACACTCGGGAGAAGTGTATGGTGTTTCCTGAAACATCTAAAAAACAAAGCAACAGAGCCTAGGGCACTTCCACTTATGGTCCTATAGCTTAGGGAAATTAAAATCAAAAAGACACAGCCACCCCAAAGTTTGGGACGCCTCTGTTTACAAGAACCTCATTTACCGTACAAGTTCAATATCACAGAAAGTGAAAAATGGATAAAGAACTTGTGGTACTTACGTACAATGCAGTATCACTCAGCAATGAAATCTATGTCATCAGGCCCGTAGCAGCATAATGAGCGGATTCAGGTACGCTGATTCTAACTGAAATAAGTCACACAGAAAAAGAAACATCATAAGATATCACTAATACACGGAATGTAAACTTAGCTACACAGGAACTGAATTCCAAAACAGAACAGGGTGTCAAATTTAGAAAACCAACTTATGCTTGCTTAAGGGGAAAGGTGAGTTGGGGTGCTGCATAAAACCAGAGATTGAAATGAGCACAGATAAAGTTCCTTAAGCCAAGTATGGAATAGACAAGAGCTACTCCTTGCTCAACGAAATGGACTCAACACCCCATATTAAACGCCTAAGAATGTACCTGACTAGTAAGTATCTTAAAACCTATGGATTGCTATGTCTCCAAAAGAGAATCAAGCATGTGTACAGGGGCATAAACGCAGCAGTGATAGGATTGGAGAGGTTCGGTGAGCAAATGAAGACCCTTTGAAGTCATATTGCATGGTACCCATTCCACGGGTCTCAACTCTCCAGGTTTAAGGTATTCTTCCTTCAGCTAAAACATGCATGTGGAACCCAGAGTATGATCAACCATGTGAACGGGAGACGTGTTCAAATATGTCTCAGTTTTCCTCCCCTGGTACTCGGGTGCAACATTCCAGACGCTTTAATAACACTCTCCCCACTTGGAGAGTCAGTGCCTTTAACCTCCTGTTTGGCCCAGTTTGCAATTTCTGCGGAAGATGAACAGGAATAGCGAGAACCAATGAGAGACTAGCTGGAGGTGTCTGGACGGGCAAATTTAACTCTCATTTCCCACCAGGAAGAGGAATTAACCAAAGGCTCAGCGTGCCGTGCCAGAACCAGATTAAGGCCTGAAGCCATCCTGCGGTGTTGCGGCCAGGTCACAAGAAAGTGAGTTGAAGAAAGGAGCTCAGGGGCACTGTAATTCACAAACCTGCAGAGTTATAAATGACAGCTATCGTCCAAAAATATACTGAAGTAAGGCTGCCAAGAGGACTTGAAAGCGGGGCAGAATTGCAGGAAACCGATTTCAGGAGGTAGACTGGAATTGCATTGAAAGCATAGGAAAAGAGGCAGAACGTCCACAATGATGCACTTGGCCAAAAAGGGCGTATGCGTTTTTTCCTGAATATATTCAGGAAAAAACGCATACGCCCTTTTTGGCCAACCAAGCAAGCTTGCAAAGGAAATCTGCACTACAATGAAGTCTCACTTCCCCCCGGTCAAAAGGGCCATCTGAAAAAAGTGTAACATCCAGAAAAGCAGGACAGGCCATGGAGAACTGGGAGCCTTGTTATGCTGATGGGCGGGATGTAAATTGCCAACAAACACTGGGGAGAAGTGTATGGTGTTTCCTGAAACATCTAAAAAACAAAGCAACAGAGCCTAGGGCACTTCCACTTATGGTCCTATAGCTTAGGGAAATTAAAATAAAAAAGACACAGCCACCCCAAAGTTTGGGATGCCTCTGTTTACAAGAACCTCGTTTACCGTACAAGTTCAGTATCACAGAAAGTGAAAAATGGATAAAGAACTTGTGGTACTTACGTACAATGCATTATCACTCAGCATTCAAATCTATGTCATCAGGCCCGTAGCAGCATAATGAGTGTATTCAGGCACGATGATTCTAACTGAAATAAGTCACACAGAAAAAGAAACATCATAAGATATCACTAATACACGGAATGTAAACTTGGCTACACAGGAACTGAATTCCAAAACAGAACAGGGTCTCAAATTTAGAAAACCAACATATGCTTGCTTAAGGGGAAAGGTGAGTTGGGGTGCTGCATAAAACCAGAGATTGAAATGAGCACAGATAAAGTTCCTTAAGCCAAATATGGAATAGACAAGATCTACTCCTTGCTCAACGAAATGGACTCAACACCCCATATTAAACGCCTAAGAATGTACCTGACTAGTAAGTATCTTAAAACCTATGGATTGCTATGTCTCCAAAAGAGAATCAAGCGTGTGTACAGGGGCATAAACGCAGCAGTGATAGGATTGGAGAGGTTCGGTGAGCAAATGAAGACCCTTTGAAGTCATATTGCATGGTACCCATTCCACGGGTTTCAACTACCCAGGTTTAAGGTATTCTTCCTTCAGCTGAAACATGCATGTGGAACCTAGAGTATGATCAACCATGTGATCGGGAGACGTGTTCAAATATGTCTCAGTTTTTGTACCATGGTACTCGGGTGCAACATTCCAGACGCTTTACTAACACTCTCCCGACTTGGAGAGTCAGTCCCTTTAACCTCCTGTTTGGCCCAGTTTGCAATTTCTGCGGAAGATGAACAGGAATAGCGAGAACCAATGAGAGACTAGCTGGAGGTGTCTGGACGGGCAAATTTAACTCTCATTTCCCACCAGGAAGAGGAATTAACCAAAGCCTCAGCGTGCCGTGCCAGAACCAGATTAGGACGTGAAGCCATCCTGCGGTGTTGCGGCCAGGTCACAAGAAAGCGAGTTGAAGAAAGGCGCTCAGGGGCACTGTAATTCACAAACCTGCAGAGTTATAAATGACAGCTATCGTCCAAAAATATACTGAAGTTAGGCTGCCAAGAGGACTTGAAAGCGGGGCAGAATTGCAGGAAACCGATTTCAGGAGGTAGACTGGAATTGCATTGAAAGCATAGGAAAAGAGGCAGAACGTCCACAATGATGCACTTGGCCAAAAAGGGCGTATGCGTTTTTTCCTGAATATATTCAGGAAAAAACGCATACGCCCTTTTTGGCCAACCAAGCAAGCTTGCAAAGGAAATCTGCACTACAATGAAGTCTCACTTCCTTCCGGTTAAAAGGGCCATCTGAAAAAAGTGTAAAATCCAGAAAGACAGGACAGGCCATGGAGAACTGGGAGCCTTGTTATGCTGATGGGCGGGATGTAAATTGCCAACAGACACTCGGGAGAAGTGTATGGTGTTTCCTGAAACATCTAAAAAACAAAGCAACAGAGCCTAGGGCACTTCCACTTATGGTCCTATAGCTTAGGGAAATTAAAATCAAAAAGACACAGCCACCCCAAAGTTTGGGACGCCTCTGTTTACAAGAACCTCATTTACCGTACAAGTTCAATATCACAGAAAGTGAAAAATGGATAAAGAACTTGTGGTACTTACGTACAATGCAGTATCACTCAGCAATGAAATCTATGTCATCAGGCCCGTAGCAGCATAATGAGCGGATTCAGGTACGCTGATTCTAACTGAAATAAGTCACACAGAAAAAGAAACATCATAAGGTATCACTAATACACGGAATGTAAACTTAGCTACACAGGAACTGAATTCCAAAACAGAACAGGGTGTCAAATTTAGAAAACCAACTTATGCTTGCTTAAGGGGAAAGGTGAGTTGGGGTGCTGCATAAAACCAGAGATTGAAATGAGCACAGATAAAGTTCCTTAAGCCAAGTATGGAATAGACAAGAGCTACTCCTTGCTCAACGAAATGGACTCAACACCCCATATTAAACGCCTAAGAATGTACCTGACTAGTAAGTATCTTAAAACCTATGGATTGCTATGTCTCCAAAAGAGAATCAAGCATGTGTACAGGGGCATAAACGCAGCAGTGATAGGATTGGAGAGGTTCGGTGAGCAAATGAAGACCCTTTGAAGTCATATTGCATGGTACCCATTCCACGGGTCTCAACTCTCCAGGTTTAAGGTATTCTTCCTTCAGCTAAAACATGCATGTGGAACCCAGAGTATGATCAACCATGTGAACGGGAGACGTGTTCAAATATGTCTCAGTTTTCCTCCCCTGGTACTCGGGTGCAACATTCCAGACGCTTTAATAACACTCTCCCCACTTGGAGAGTCAGTGCCTTTAACCTCCTGTTTGGCCCAGTTTGCAATTTCTGCGGAAGATGAACAGGAATAGCGAGAACCAATGAGAGACTAGCTGGAGGTGTCTGGACGGGCAAATTTAACTCTCATTTCCCACCAGGAAGAGGAATTAACCAAAGGCTCAGCGTGCCGTGCCAGAACCAGATTAAGGCCTGAAGCCATCCTGCGGTGTTGCGGCCAGGTCACAAGAAAGCGAGTTGAAGAAAGGAGCTCAGGGGCACTGTAATTCACAAACCTGCAGAGTTATAAATGACAGCTATCGTCCAAAAATATACTGAAGTAAGGCTGCCAAGAGGACTTGAAAGCGGGGCAGAATTGCAGGAAACCGATTTCAGGAGGTAGACTGGAATTGCATTGAAAGCATAGGAAAAGAGGCAGAACGTCCACAATGATGCACTTGGCCAAAAAGGGCGTATGCGTTTTTTCCTGAATATATTCAGGAAAAAACGCATACGCCCTTTTTGGCCAACCAAGCAAGCTTGCAAAGGAAATCTGCACTACAATGAAGTCTCACTTCCCCCCGGTCAAAAGGGCCATCTGAAAAAAGTGTAACATCCAGAAAAGCAGGACAGGCCATGGAGAACTGGGAGCCTTGTTATGCTGATGGGCGGGATGTAAATTGCCAACAAACACTGGGGAGAAGTGTATGGTGTTTCCTGAAACATCTAAAAAACAAAGCAACAGAGCCTAGGGCACTTCCACTTATGGTCCTATAGCTTAGGGAAATTAAAATAAAAAAGACACAGCCACCCCAAAGTTTGGGATGCCTCTGTTTACAAGAACCTCGTTTACCGTACAAGTTCAGTATCACAGAAAGTGAAAAATGGATAAAGAACTTGTGGTACTTACGTACAATGCATTATCACTCAGCATTCAAATCTATGTCATCAGGCCCGTAGCAGCATAATGAGTGTATTCAGGCACGATGATTCTAACTGAAATAAGTCACACAGAAAAAGAAACATCATAAGATATCACTAATACACGGAATGTAAACTTGGCTACACAGGAACTGAATTCCAAAACAGAACAGGGTCTCAAATTTAGAAAACCAACATATGCTTGCTTAAGGGGAAAGGTGAGTTGGGGTGCTGCATAAAACCAGAGATTGAAATGAGCACAGATAAAGTTCCTTAAGCCAAATATGGAATAGACAAGATCTACTCCTTGCTCAACGAAATGGACTCAACACCCCATATTAAACGCCTAAGAATGTACCTGACTAGTAAGTATCTTAAAACCTATGGATTGCTATGTCTCCAAAAGAGAATCAAGCGTGTGTACAGGGGCATAAACGCAGCAGTGATAGGATTGGAGAGGTTCGGTGAGCAAATGAAGACCCTTTGAAGTCATATTGCATGGTACCCATTCCACGGGTTTCAACTACCCAGGTTTAAGGTATTCTTCCTTCAGCTGAAACATGCATGTGGAACCTAGAGTATGATCAACCATGTGATCGGGAGACGTGTTCAAATATGTCTCAGTTTTTGTACCATGGTACTCGGGTGCAACATTCCAGACGCTTTACTAACACTCTCCCGACTTGGAGAGTCAGTCCCTTTAACCTCCTGTTTGGCCCAGTTTGCAATTTCTGCGGAAGATGAACAGGAATAGCGAGAACCAATGAGAGACTAGCTGGAGGTGTCTGGACGGGCAAATTTAACTCTCATTTCCCACCAGGAAGAGGAATTAACCAAAGCCTCAGCGTGCCGTGCCAGAACCAGATTAGGACGTGAAGCCATCCTGCGGTGTTGCGGCCAGGTCACAAGAAAGCGAGTTGAAGAAAGGCGCTCAGGGGCACTGTAATTCACAAACCTGCAGAGTTATAAATGACAGCTATCGTCCAAAAATATACTGAAGTTAGGCTGCCAAGAGGACTTGAAAGCGGGGCAGAATTGCAGGAAACCGATTTCAGGAGGTAGACTGGAATTGCATTGAAAGCATAGGAAAAGAGGCAGAACGTCCACAATGATGCACTTGGCCAAAAAGGGCGTATGCGTTTTTTCCTGAATATATTCAGGAAAAAACGCATACGCCCTTTTTGGCCAACCAAGCAAGCTTGCAAAGGAAATCTGCACTACAATGAAGTCTCACTTCCTTCCGGTTAAAAGGGCCATCTGAAAAAAGTGTAAAATCCAGAAAGACAGGACAGGCCATGGAGAACTGGGAGCCTTGTTATGCTGATGGGCGGGATGTAAATTGCCAACAGACACTCGGGAGAAGTGTATGGTGTTTCCTGAAACATCTAAAAAACAAAGCAACAGAGCCTAGGGCACTTCCACTTATGGTCCTATAGCTTAGGGAAATTAAAATCAAAAAGACACAGCCACCCCAAAGTTTGGGACGCCTCTGTTTACAAGAACCTCATTTACCGTACAAGTTCAATATCACAGAAAGTGAAAAATGGATAAAGAACTTGTGGTACTTACGTACAATGCAGTATCACTCAGCAATGAAATCTATGTCATCAGGCCCGTAGCAGCATAATGAGCGGATTCAGGTACGCTGATTCTAACTGAAATAAGTCACACAGAAAAAGAAACATCATAAGGTATCACTAATACACGGAATGTAAACTTAGCTACACAGGAACTGAATTCCAAAACAGAACAGGGTGTCAAATTTAGAAAACCAACTTATGCTTGCTTAAGGGGAAAGGTGAGTTGGGGTGCTGCATAAAACCAGAGATTGAAATGAGCACAGATAAAGTTCCTTAAGCCAAGTATGGAATAGACAAGAGCTACTCCTTGCTCAACGAAATGGACTCAACACCCCATATTAAACGCCTAAGAATGTACCTGACTAGTAAGTATCTTAAAACCTATGGATTGCTATGTCTCCAAAAGAGAATCAAGCGTGTGTACAGGGGCATAAACGCAGCAGTGATAGGATTGGAGAGGTTTGGTGAGCAAATGAAGACCCTTTGAAGTCATATTGCATGGTACCCATTCCACGGGTCTCAACTCTCCAGGTTTAAGGTATTCTTCCTTCAGCTAAAACATGCATGTGGAACCCAGAGTATGATCAACCATGTGAACGGGAGACGTGTTCAAATATGTCTCAGTTTTCCTCCCCTGGTACTCGGGTGCAACATTCCAGACGCTTTAATAACACTCTCCCCACTTGGAGAGTCAGTGCCTTTAACCTCCTGTTTGGCCCAGTTTGCAATTTCTGCGGAAGATGAACAGGAATAGCGAGAACCAATGAGAGACTAGCTGGAGGTGTCTGGACGGGCAAATTTAACTCTCATTTCCCACCAGGAAGAGGAATTAACCAAAGGCTCAGCGTGCCGTGCCAGAACCAGATTAAGGCCTGAAGCCATCCTGCGGTGTTGCGGCCAGGTCACAAGAAAGCGAGTTGAAGAAAGGAGCTCAGGGGCACTGTAATTCACAAACCTGCAGAGTTATAAATGACAGCTATCGTCCAAAAATATACTGAAGTAAGGCTGCCAAGAGGACTTGAAAGTGGGGCAGAATTGCAGGAAACTGATTTCAGGAGGTAGACTGGAATTGCATTGAAAGCATAGGAAAAGAGGCAGAACGTCCACAATGATGCACTTGGCCAAAAAGGGCGTATGCGTTTTTTCCTGAATATATTCAGGAAAAAACGCATACGCCCTTTTTGGCCAACCAAGCAAGCTTGCAAAGGAAATCTGCACTACAATGAAGTCTCACTTCCCCCCGGTCAAAAGGGCCATCTGAAAAAAGTGTAACATCCAGAAAAGCAGGACAGGCCATGGAGAACTGGGAGCCTTGTTATGCTGATGGGCGGGATGTAAATTGCCAACAGACACTCGGGAGAAGTGTATGGTGTTTCCTGAAACATCTAAAAAACAAAGCAACAGAGCCTAGGGCACTTCCACTTATGGTCCTATAGCTTAGGGAAATTAAAATAAAAAAGACACAGCCACCCCAAAGTTTGGGATGCCTCTGTTTACAAGAACCTCGTTTACCGTACAAGTTCAGTATCACAGAAAGTGAAAAATGGATAAAGAACATGTGGTACTTACGTACAATGCAGTATCACTCAGCAATCAAATCTATGTCATCAGGCCCGTAGCAGCATAATGAGTGTATTCAGGCACGATGATTCTAACTGAAATAAGTCACACAGAAAAAGAAACATCATAAGATATCACTAATACACGGAATGTAAACTTGGCTACACAGGAACTGAATTCCAAAACAGAACACGGTCTCAAATTTAGAAAACCAACATATGCCTGCTTAAGGGGAAAGGTGAGTTGGGGTGCTGCATAAAGCCAGAGATTGAAATGAGCACAGATAAAGTTCCTTAAGCCAAATATGGAATAGACAAGAGCTACTCCTTGCTCAACGAAATGGACTCAACACCCCATATTAAACGCCTAAGAATGTACCTGACTAGTAAGTATCTTAAAACCTATGGATTGCTATGTCTCCAAAAGAGAATCAAGTGTGTGTACAGGGGCATAAACGCAGCAGTGATAGGATTGGAGAGGTTCGGTGAGCAAATGAAGACCCTTTGAAGTCATATTGCATGGTACCCATTCCACGGGTTTCAACTACCCAGGTTTAAGGTATTCTTCCTTCAGCTAAAACATGCATGTGGAACCTAGAGTATGATCAACCATGTGATCGGGAGACGTGTTGAAATATGTCTCAGTTTTCGTACCCTGGTACTCGGGTGCAACATTCCAGACGCTTTACTAACACTCTCCCGACTTGGAGAGTCAGTCCCTTTAACCTCCTGTTTGGCCCAGTTTGCAATTTCTGCGGAAGATGAACAGGAATAGCGAGAACCAATGAGAGACTAGCTGGAGGTGTCTGGACGAGCAAATTTAACTCTCATTTCCCACCAGGAAGAGGAATTAACCAAAGGCTCAGCGTGCCGTGCCGGAGCCAGATTAGGGCCTGAAGCCATCTTGCGGTGTTGCGGCCAGCTCACAAGAAAGCGAGTTGAAGAAAGGAGCTCAGGGGCACTGTAATTCACAAATCTGCAGAGTTATAAATGACAGCTATCGTCCAAAAATATACTGAAGTAAGGCTGCCAAGAGGACTTGAAAGCGGGGCAGAATTGCAGGAAACCAATTTCAGGAGGTAGACTGGAATTGCATTGAAAGCATAGGAAAAGAGGCAGAACGTCCACAATGATGCACTTGGCCAAAAAGGGCGTATGCGTTTTTTCCTGAATATATTCAGGAAAAAACGCATACGCCCTTTTTGGCCAACCAAGCAAGCTTGCAAAGGAAATCTGCACTACAATGAAGTCTCACTTCCCCCCAGTCAAAAGGGCCATCTGAAAAAAGTGTAAAATCCAGAAAGGCAGGACAGGCCATGGAGAACTGGGAGCCTTGTTATGCTGATGGGCGGGATGTAAATTGCCAACAGACACTTGGGAGGAGTGTATGGTGTTTCCTGAAACATCTAAAAAACAAAGCAACAGAGCCTAGGGCACTTCCACTTATGGTCCTATAGCTTAGGGAAATTAAAATCAAAAAGACACAGCCACCCCAAAGTTTGGGACGCCTCTGTTTACAAGAACCTCGTTTACCGTACAAGTTCAATATCACAGAAAGTGAAAAATGGATAAAGAACTTGTGGTACTTACGTACAATGCAGTATCACTCAGCAATGAAATCTATGTCATCAGGCCCGTAGCAGCATAATGAGTGGATTCAGGTACGATGATTCTAACTGAAATAAGTCACACAGAAAAAGAAACATCATAAGATATCACTAATACACGGAATGTAAACTTGGCTACACAGGAACTGAATTCCAAAACAGAACAGGGTCTCAAATTCAGAAAACCAACATATGCCTGCTTAAGGGGAAAGGTGAGTTGGGGTGCTGCATAAAACCAGAGATTGAAATGAGCACAGATAAAGTTCCTTAAGCCAAATATGGAATAGACAAGAGCTACTCCTTGCTCAACGAAATGGACTCAACACCCCATATTAAACGCCTAAGAATGTACCTGACTAGTAAGTATCTTAAAACCTATGGATTGCTATGTCTCCAAAAGAGAATCAAGCGTGTGTACAGGGGCATAAATGCAGCAGTGATAGGATTGGAGAGGTTCGGTGAGCAAATGAAGACCCTTTGAAGTCATATTGCATGGTACCCATTCCACGGGTTTCAACTACCCAGGTTTAAGGTATTCTTCCTTCAGCTAAAACATGCATGTGGAACCTAGAGTATGATCAACCATGTGATCGGGAGACGTGTTCAAATATGTCTCAGTTTTCGTACCCTGGTACTCGGGTGCAACATTCCAGATGCTTTACTAACACTCTCCCGACTTGGAGAGTCAGTGCCTTTAACCTCCTGTTTGGCCCAGTTTGCAATTTCTGCGGAAGATGAACAGGAATAGCGAGAACTAATCAGAGACTAGCTGGAGGTGTCTGGACGGGCAAATTTAACTCTCATTTCCCACCAGGAAGAGGAATTAACCAAAGGCTCAGCGTGCCGTGCCGTAACCAGATTAGGGCCTGAAGCCATCCTGCGGTGTTGCGGCCAGGTCACAAAAAAGCGAGTTGAAGAAAGGAGCTCAGGGGCACTGTAATTCACAAACCTGCAGAGTTATAAATGACAGCTATCGTCCAAAAATATACTGAAGTAAGGCTGCCAAGAGGACTTGAAAGCGGGGCAGAATTGCAGGAAACCGATTTCAGGAGGTAGACTGGAATTGCATTGAAAGCATAGGAAAAGAGGCAGAACGTCCACAATGATGCACTTGGCCAAAAAGGGCGTATGCGTTTTTTCCTGAATATATTCAGGAAAAAACGCATACGCCCTTTTTGGCCAACCAAGCAAGCTTGCAAAGGAAATCTGCACTACAATGAAGTCTCACTTCCCCCCGGTCAAAAGGGCCATCTGAAAAAAGTGTAACATCCAGAAAAGCAGGACAGGCCATGGAGAACTGGGAGCCTTGTTATGCTGATGGGCGGGATGTAAATTGCCAACAGACACTCGGGAGAAGTGTATGGTGTTTCCTGAAACATCTAAAAAACAAAGCAACAGAGCCTAGGGCACTTCCACTTATGGTCCTATAGCTTAGGGAAATTAAAATCAAAAAGACACAGCCACCCCAAAGTTTGGGACGCCTCTGTTTACAAGAACCTCGTTTACCGTACAAGTTCAGTATCACAGAAAGTGAAAAATGGATAAAGAACATGTGGTACTTACGTACAATGCAGTATCACTCAGCAATCAAATCTATGTCATCAGGCCCGTAGCAGCATAATGAGTGTATTCAGGCACGATGATTCTAACTGAAATGTCACACAGAAAAAGAAACATCATAAGATATCACTAATACACGGAATGTAAACTTGGCTACACAGGAACTGAATTCCAAAACAGAACAGGGTCTCAAATTTAGAAAACAAACATATGCCTGCTTAAGGGGAAAGGTGAGTTGGGGTGCTGCATAAAGCCAGAGATTGAAATGAGCACAGATAAAGTTCCTTAAGCCAAATATGGAATAGACAAGAGCTACTCCTTGCTCAACGAAATGGACTCAACACCCCATATTAAACGCCTAAGAATGTACCTGACTAGTAAGTATCTTAAAACCTATGGATTGCTATGTCTCCAAAAGAGAATCAAGCGTGTGTACAGGGGCATAAACGCAGCAGTGATAGGATTGGAGAGGTTCGGTGAGCAAATGAAGACCCTTTGAAGTCATATTGCATGGTACCCATTCCACGGGTTTCAACTACCCAGGTTTAAGGTATTCTTCCTTCAGCTAAAACATGCATGTGGAACCTAGAGTATGATTCACCATGTGATCGGGAGACGTGTTCAAATATGTCTCAGTTTTCGTACCCTGGTACTCGGGTGCAACATTCCAGACGCTTTACTAACACTCTCCCGACTTGGAGAGTCAGTCCCTTTAACCTCCTGTTTTGCCCAGTTTGCAATTTCTGCGGAAGATGAACAGGAATAGCGAGAACCAATGAGAGACTAGCTGGAGGTGTCTGGACGGGAAAATTTAACTCTCATTTCCCACCAGGAAGAGGAATTAACCAAAGCCTCAGCGTGCCGTGCCGGAACCAGATTAGGACGTGAAGCCATCCTGCGGTGTTGCGGCCAGGTCACAAGAAAGCGAGTTGAAGAAAGGAGCTCAGGAGCACTGTAATTCACAAACCTGCAGAGTTATAAATGACAGCTATCGTCCAAAAATATACTGAAGTTAGGCTGCCAAGAGGACTTGAAAGCGGGGCAGAATTGCAGGAAACCGATTTCAGGAGGTAGACTGGAATTGCATTGAAAGCATAGGAAAAGAGGCAGAACGTCCACAATGATGCACTTGGCCAAAAAGGGCGTATGCGTTTTTTCCTGAATATATTCAGGAAAAAACGCATACGCCCTTTTTGGCCAACCAAGCAAGCTTGCAAAGGAAATCTGCACTACAATGAAGTCTCACTTCCTTCCGGTCAAAAGGGCCATCTGAAAAAAGTGTAAAATCCAGAAAGGCAGGACAGGCCATGGAGAACTGGGAGCCTTGTTATGCTGATGGGCGGGATGTAAATTGCCAACAGACACTCGGGAGAAGTGTATGGTATTTCCTGAAACATCTAAAAAACAAAGCAACAGAGCCTAGGGCACTTCCACTTATGGTCCTATAGCTTAGGGAAATTAAAATCAAAAAGACACAGCCACCCCAAAATTTGGGACGCCTCTGTTTACAAGAACCTCGTTTACCATACAAGTTCAATATCACAGAAAGTGAAAAATGGATAAAGAACTTGTGGTACTTACGTACAATGCAGTATCACTCAGCAATGAAATCTATGTCATCAGGCCCGTAGCAGCATAATGAGCGGATTCAGGTACGATGATTCTAACTGAAATAAGTCACACAGAAAAAGAAACATCATAAGATATCACTAATACACGGAATGTAAACTTGGCTACACAGGAACTGAATTCCAAAACAGAACAGGGTCTCAAATTTAGAAAACCAACATATGCTTGTTTAAGGGGAAAGGTGAGTTGGGGTGCTGCATAAAACCAGAGATTGAAATGAGCACAGATAAAGTTCCTTAAGCCAAATATGGAATAGACAAGAGCTACTCCTTGCTCAACGAAATGGACTCAACACCCCATATTAAACGCCTAAGAATGTACCTGACTAGTAAGTATCTTAAAACCTATGGATTGCTATGTCTCCGAAAGAGAATCAAGCGTGTGTACAGGGGTATAAACGCAGCAGTGATAGGATTGGAGAGGTTCGGTGAGCAAATGAAGACCCTTTGAAGTCATATTGCATGGTACCCATTCCACGGGTCTCAACTCTCCAGGTTTAAGGTATTCATCCTTCAGCTAAAACATGCATGTGGAACCCAGAGTATGATCAACCATGTGAACGGGAGACGTGTTCAAATATGTCTCAGTTTTCCTCCCCTGGTACTCGGGTGCAACATTCCAGACGCTTTAATAACACTCTCCCCACTTGGAGAGTCAGCGCCTTTAACCTCCTGTTTGGCCCAGTTTGCAATTTCTGCGGAAGATGAACAGGAATAGGGAGAACCAATGAGAGACTAGCTGGAGGTGTCTGGACGGGCAAATTTAACTCTCATTTCCCACCAGGAAGAGGAAATAACCAAAGGCTCAGCGTCCCGTGCCGGAACGAGATTAGGGCCTGAAGCCATCCTGTGATGTTGCGGCCAGCTCAAAAGAAAGCGAGTTGAAGAAAGGAGCTCAGGGGCACTGTAATTCACAAACCTGCAGAGTTATAAATGACAGCTATCGTCCAAAAATATACTGAAGTAAGGCTGCCAAGAGGACTTGAAAGCGGGGCAGAATTGCAGGAAACCGATTTCAGGAGGTAGACTGGAATTGCATTGAAAGCATAGGAAAAGAGGCAGAACGTCCACAATGATGCACTTGGCCAAAAAGGGCGTATGCGTTTTTTCCTGAATATATTCAGGAAAAAACGCATACGCCCTTTTTGGCCAACCAAGCAAGCTTGCAAAGGAAATCTGCACTACAATGAAGTCTCACTTCCCCCCAGTCAAAAGGGCCATCTGAAAAAAGTGTAAAATCCAGAAAGGCAGGACAGGCCATGGAGAACTGGGAGCCTTGTTATGCTGATGGGCGGGATGTAAATTGCCAACAGACACTCGGGAGGAGTGTATGGTGTTTCCTGAAACATCTAAAAAACAAAGCAACAGAGCCTAGGGCACTTCCACTTATGGTCCTATAGCTTAGGGAAATTAAAATCAAAAAGACACAGCCACCCCAAAGTTTGGGACGCATCTGTTTACAAGAACCTCGTTTACCGTACAAGTTCAATATCACAGAAAGTGAAAAATGGATAAAGAACTTGTGGTACTTACGTACAATGCAGTATCACTCAGCAATGAAATCTATGTCATCAGGCCCGTAGCAGCATAATGAGTGGATTCAGGTACGATGATTCTAACTGAAATAAGTCACACAGAAAAAGAAACATCATAAGATATCTCTAATACACGGAATGTAAACTTAGCTACACAGGAACTGAATTCCAAAACAGAACAGGGTCTCAAATTTAGAAAACCAACTTATGCTTGCTTAAGGGGAAAGGTGAGTTGGGGTGCTGCATAAAACCAGAGATTGAAATGAGCACAGATAAAGTTCCTTAAGCCAAATATGGAATAGACAAGAGCTACTCGTTGCTCAACGAAATGGACTCAACACCGCATATTAAACGCCTAAGAATGTACCTGACTAGTAAGTATCTTAAAACCTATGGATTGCTATGTCTCCGAAAGAGAATCAAGCATGAGTACAGGGTCATAAACGCAGCAGTGATAGGATTGGAGAGGTTCGGTGAGCAAATGAAGACCCTTTGAAGTCATATTGCATGGTACCCATTCCACGGGTTTCAACTACCCAGGTTTAAGGTATTCTTCCTTCAGCTAAAACATGCATGTGGAACCTAGAGTATGATCAACCATGTGATCAGGAGACGTGTTCAAATATGTCTCAGTTTTCGTACCCTGGTACTCGGGTGCAACATTCCAGATGCTTTACTAACACTCTCCCGACTTGGAGAGTCAGTGCCTTTAACCTCCTGTTTGGCCCAGTTTGCAATTTCTGCGGAAGATGAACAGGAATAGCGAGAACCAATGAGAGACTAGCTGGAGGTGTCTGGACGGGCAAATTTAACTCTCATTTCCCACCAGGAAGAGGAATTAACCAAAGGCTCAGCGTGCCGTGCCGGAACCAGATTAAGGCCTGAAGCCATCCTGCGGTGTTGCGGCCAGGTCACAAGAAAGCGAGTTGAAGAAAGGAGCTCAGGGGCACTGTAATTCACAAACCTGCAGAGTTATAAATGACAGCTATCGTCCAAAAATATACTGAAGTAAGGCTGCCAAGAGGACTTGAAAGCGGGGCAGAATTGCAGGAAACCGATTTCAGGAGGTAGACTGGAATTGCATTGAAAGCATAGGAAAAGAGGCAGAACGTCCACAATGATGCACTTGGCCAAAAAGGGCGTATGCGTTTTTTCCTGAATATATTCAGGAAAAAACGCATACGCCCTTTTTGGCCAACCAAGCAAGCTTGCAAAGGAAATCTGCACTACAATGAAGTCTCACTTCCCCCCGGTCAAAAGGGCCATCTGAAAAAAGTGTAACATCCAGAAAAGCAAGACAGACCATGGAGAACTGGGAGCCTTGTTATGCTGATGGGCGGGATGTAAATTGCCAACAGACACTCGGGAGAAGTGTATGGTGTTTCCTGAAACATCTAAAAAACAAAGCAACAGAGCCTAGGGCACTTCCACTTATGGTCCTATAGCTTAGGGAAATTAAAATAAAAAAGACACAGCCATCCCAAAGTTTGGGACGCCTCTGTTTACAAGAACCTCGTTTACCGTACAAGTTCAGTATCACAGAAAGTGAAAAATGGATAAAGAACATGTGGTACTTACGTACAATGCAGTATCACTCAGCAATGAAATCTATGTCATCAGGCCCGTAGCAGCATAATGAGTGGATTCAGGCACGATGATTCTAACTGAAATAAGTCACACAGAAAAAGAAACATCATAAGATATCACTAATACACGGAATGTAAACTTGGCTACACAGGAACTGAATTCCAAAACAGAACAGGGTCTCAAATTTAGAAAACCAACATATGCTTGCTTAAGCGGAAAGGTGAGTTGGGGTGCTGCATAAAACCAGAGATTGAAATGAGCACAGATAAAGTTCCTTAAGCCAAATATGGAATAGACAAGAGCTACTCCTTGCTCAACGAAATGGACTCAACACCCCATATTAAACGCCTAAGAATGTACCTGACTAGTAAGTATCTTAAAACCTATGGATTGCTATATCTCCAAAAGAGAATCAAGCGTGTGTACAGGGGCATAAACGCAGCAGTGATAGGATTGGAGAGGTTCGGTGAGCAAATGAAGACCCTTTGAAGTCATATTGCATGGTACCCATTCCACGGGTTTCAACTACCCAGGTTTAAGGTATTCTTCCTTCAGCTAAAACATGCATGTGGAACCTAGATTATGATCAACCATGTGATCGGGAGACGTGTTCAAATATGTCTCAGTTTTCGAACCATGGTACTCGGGTGCAACATTCCAGACGCTTTACTAACACTCTCCCGACTTGGAGAGTCAGTCCCTTTAACCTCCTGTTTGGCCCAGTTTGCAATTTCTGCGGAAGATGAACAGGAATAGCGAGAACCAATGAGAGACTAGCTGGAGGTGTCTGGACGGGCAAATTTAACTCTCATTTCCCACCAGGAAGAGGAATTAACCAAAGCCTCAGCGTGCCGTGCCAGAACCAGATTAGGACGTGAAGCCATCCTGCGGTGTTGCGGCCAGTCACAAGAAAGCGAGTTGAAGAAAGGCGCTCAGGGGCACTGTAATTCACAAACTTGCAGAGTTATAAATGACAGCTATCGTCCAAAAATATACTGAAGTTAGGCTGCCAAGAGGACTTGAAAGCGGGGCAGAATTGCAGGAAACCGATTTCAGGAGGTAGACTGGAATTGCATTGAAAGCATAGGAAAAGAGGCAGAACGTCCACAATGATGCACTTGGCCAAAAAGGGCGTATGCGTTTTTTCCTGAATATATTCAGGAAAAAACGCATACGCCCTTTTTGGCCAACCAAGCAAGCTTGCAAAGGAAATCTGCACTACAATGATGTCTCACTTCCTTCCGGTCAAAAGGGCCATCTGAAAAAAGTGTAAAATCCAGAAAGGCAGGACAGGCCATGGAGAACTGGGAGCCTTGTTATGCTGATGGGCGGGATGTAAATTGCCAACAGACACTCGGGAGAAGTGTATGGTGTTTCCTGAAACATCTATAAAACAAAGCAACAGAGCCTAGGGCACTTCCACTTATGGTCCTATAGCTTAGGGAAATTAAAATAAAAAAGACACAGCCACCCCAAAGTTTGGGACGCCTCTGTTTACAAGAACCTCGTTTACCATACAACTTCAATATCACAGAAAGTGAAAAATGGATAAAGAACTTGTGGTACTTACGTACAATGCAGTATCACTCAGCAATGAAATCTATGTCATCAGGCCCGTAGCAGCATAATTAGCGGATTCAGGTACGATGATTCTAACTGAAATAAGTCACACAGAAAAAGAAACATCATAAGATATCACTAATACACGGAATGTAAACTTGGCTACACAGGAACTGAATTCCAAAACAGAACAGGGTGTCAAATTTAGAAAACCAACTTATGCTTGCTTAAGGGGAAAGGTGAGTTGGGGTGCTGCATAAAACCAGAGATTGAAATGAGCACAGATAAAGTTCCTTAAGCCAAGTATGGAATAGACAAGAGCTACTCCTTGCTCAACGAAATGGACTCAACACCGCATATTAAACGCCTAAGAATGTACCTGACTAGTAAGTATCTTAAAACCTATGGATTGCTATGTCTCCAAAAGAGAATCAAGCGTGTGTACAGGGGCATAAACGCAGCAGTGATAGGATTGGAGAGGTTCGGTGAGCAAATGAAGACCCTTTGAAGTCATATTGCATGGTACCCATTCCACGGGTCTCAACTCTCCAGTTTTAAGGTAGTCTTCCTTCAGCTAAAACATGCATGTGGAACCCAGAGTATGATCAACCGTGTGAACGGGAGATGTGTTCAAATATGTCTCAGTTTTCCTCCCCTGGTACTCGGGTGCAACATTCCAGACGCTTTAATAACACTCTCCCCACTTGGAGAGTCAGTGCCTTTAACCTCCTGTTTGGCCCAGTTTGCAATTTCTGCGGAAGATGAACAGGAATAGCGAGAACCAATGAGAGACTAGCTGGAGGTGTCTGGACGGGCAAATTTAACTCTCATTTCCCACCAGAAAGAGGAATTAACCAAAGCCTCAGCGTGCCGTGCCGGAACCAGATTAAGGCCTGAAGCCATCCTGCGGTGTTGCGGCCAGGTCACAAGAAAGCGAGTTGAAGAAAGGAGCTCAGGGGCACTGTAATTCACAAACCTGCAGAGTTATAAATGACAGCTATCGTCCAAAAATATACTGAAGTATACTTCAGTATACTGAAGTATATACTGAAGGCTGCCAAGAGGACTTGAAAGCGGGGCAGAATTGCAGGAAACCAATTTCAGGAGGTAGACTGGAATTGCATTGAAAGCATAGGAGAAGAGGCAGAACGTCCACAATGATGCACTTGGCCAAAAAGGGCGTATGCGTTTTTTCCTGAATATATTCAGGAAAAAACGCATACGCACTTTTTGGCCAACCAAGCAAGCTTGCAAAGGAAATCTGCACTACAATGAAGTCTCACTTCCCCCCAGTCAAAAGGGCCATCTGAAAAAAGTGTAAAATCCAGAAAGGCAGGACAGGCCATGGAGAACTGGGAGCCTTGTTATGCTGATGGGCGGGATGTAAATTGCCAACAGACACTTGGGAGGAGTGTATGGGGTTTCCTGAAACATCTAAAAAACAAAGCAACAGAGCCTAGGGCACTTCCACTTATGGTCCTATAGCTTAGGGAAATTAAAATCAAAAAGACACAGCCACCCCAAAGTTTGGGACGCCTCTGTTTACAAGAACCTCGTTTACCGTACAAGTTCAATATCACAGAAAGTGAAAAATGGATAAAGAACTTGTGGTACTTACGTACAATGCAGTATCACTCAGCAATGAAATCTATGTCATCAGGCCCGTAGCAGCATAATGAGTGGATTCAGGTACGATGATTCTAACTGAAATAAGTCACACAGAAAAAGAAACATCATAAGATATCACTAATACACGGAATGTAAACTTGGCTACACAGGAACTGAATTCCAAAACAGAACAGGGTCTCAAATTTAGAAAACCAACATATGCCTGCTTAAGGGGAAAGGTGAGTTGGGGTGCTGCATAAAACCAGAGATTGAAATGAGCACAGATAAAGTTCCTTAAGCCAAATATGGAATAGACAAGAGCTACTCCTTGCTCAACGAAATGGACTCAACACCCCATATTAAACACCTAAGAATGTACCTGACTAGTAAGTATCTTAAAACCTATGGATTGCTATGTCTCCAAAAGAGAATCAAGCGTGTGTACAGGGGCATAAACGCAGCAGTGATAGGATTGGAGAGGTTCGGTGAGCAAATGAAGACCCTTTGAAGTCATATTGCATGGTACCCATTCCACGGGTTTCAACTACCCAGGTTTAAGGTATTCTTCCTTCAGCTAAAACATGCATGTGGAACCTAGAGTATGATCAACCATGTGATCGGGAGACGTGTTCAAATATGTCTCAGTTTTCGTACCCTGGTACTCAGGTGCAACATTCCAGATGCTTTACTAACACTCTCCCGACTTGGAGAGTCAGTGCCTTTAACCTCCTGTTTGGCCCAGTTTGCAATTTCTGCGGAAGATGAACAGGAATAGCGAGAACCAATGAGAGACTAGCTGGAGGTGTCTGGACGGGCAAATTTAACTCTCATTTCCCACCAGGAAGAGGAATTAACCAAAGGCTCAGCGTGCCGTGCCGGAACCAGATTAGGGCCTGAAGCCATCCTGCGGTGTTGCGGCCAGGTCACAAGAAAGCGAGTTGAAGAAAGGAGCTCAGGGGCACTGTAATTCACAAACCTGCAGAGTTATAAATGACAGCTATCGTCCAAAAATATACTGAAGTTAGGCTGCCAAGAGGACTTGAAAGCGGGGCAGAATTGCAGGAAAGCAATTTCAGGAGGTAGACTGGAATTGCATTGAAAGCATAGGAAAAGAGGCAGAACGTCCACAATGATGCACTTGGCCAAAAAGGGCGTATGCGTTTTTTCCTGAATATATTCAGGAAAAAACGCATACGCCCTTTTTGGCCAACCAAGCAAGCTTGCAAAGGAAATCTGCACTACAATGAAGTCTCACTTCCTTCCGGTCAAAAGGGCCATCTGAAAAAAGTGTAAAATCCAGAAAGGCAGGACAGGCCATGGAGAACTGGGAGCCTTGTTATGCTGATGGGCGGGATGTAAATTGCCAACAGACACTCGGGAGAAGTGTATGGTGTTTCCTGAAACATCTAAAAAACAAAGCAACAGAGCCTAGGGCACTTCCACTTATGGTCCTATAGCTTAGGGAAATTAAAATCAAAAAGACACAGCCACCCCAAAGTTTGGGACGCCTCTGTTTACAAGAACCTCATTTACCGTACAAATTCAATATCACAGAAAGTGAAAAATGGATAAAGAACTTGTGGTACTTACGTACAATGCAGTATCACTCAGCAATGAAATCTATGTCATCAGGCCCATAGCAGCATAATGAGCGGATTCAGGTACGCTGATTCTAACTGAAATAAGTCACACAGAAAAAGAAACATCATAAGATATCACTAATACACGGAATGTAAACTTAGCTACACAGGAACTGAATTCCAAAACAGAACAGGGTGTCAAATTTCGAAAACCAACTTATGCTTGCTTAAGGGGAAAGGTGAGTTGGGGTGCTGCATAAAACCAGAGATTGAAATGAGCACAGATAAAGTTCCTTAAGCCAAGTATGGAATAGACAAGAGCTACTCCTTGCTCAACGAAATGGACTCAGCACCCCATATTAAACGCCTAAGAATGTACCTGACTAGTAAGTATCTTAAAACCTATGGATTGCTATGTCTCCAAAAGAGAATCAAGCGTGTGTACAGGGGCATAAACGCAGCAGTGATAGGATTGGAGAGGTTCGGTGAGCAAATGAAGACCCTTTGAAGTCATATTGCATGGTACCCATTCCACGGGTCTCAACTCTCCAGGTTTAAGGTATTCTTCCTTCAGCTAAAACATGCATGTGGAACCCAGAGTATGATCAACCATGTGAACGGGAGACGTGTTCAAATATGTCTCAGTTTTCCTCCCCTGGTACTCGGGTGCAACATTCCAGACGCTTTAATAACACTCTCCCCACTTGGAGAGTCAGTGCCTTTAACCTCCTGTTTGGCCCAGTTTGCAATTTCTGCGGAAGATGAACAGGAATAGCGAGAACCAATGAGAGACTAGCTGGAGGTGTCTGGACGGGCAAATTTAACTCTCATTTCCCACCAGGAAGAGGAATTAACCAAAGGCTCAGCGTGCCGTGCCAGAACCAGATTAAGGCCTGAAGCCATCCTGCGGTGTTGCGGCCAGGTCACAAGAAAGCGAGTTGAAGAAAGGAGCTCAGGGACACTGTAATTCACAAACCTGCAGAGTTATAAATGACAGCTATCGTCCAAAAATATACTGAAATAAGGCTGCCAAGAGGACTTGAAAGCGGGGCAGAATTGCAGGAAACCGATTTCAGGAGGTAGACTGGAATTGCATTGAAAGCATAGGAAAAGAGGCAGAACGTCCACAATGATGCACTTGGCCAAAAAGGGCGTATGCGTTTTTTCCTGAATATATTCAGGAAAAAACGCATACGCCCTTTTTGGCCAACCAAGCAAGCTTGCAAAGGAAATCTGCACTACAATGAAGTCTCACTTCCCCCCGGTCAAAAGGGCCATCTGAAAAAAGTGTAACATCCAGAAAAGCAGGACAGGCCATGGAGAACTGGGAGCCTTGTTATGCTGATGGGCGGGATGTAAATTGCCAACAGACACTCGGGAGAAGTGTATGGTGTTTCCTGAAACATCTAAAAAACAAAGCAACAGAGCCTAGGGCACTTCCACTTATGGTCCTATAGCTTAGGGAAATTAAAATAAAAAAGACACAGCCACCCCAAAGTTTGGGACGCCTCTGTTTACAAGAACCTCGTTTACCGTACAAGTTCAGTATCACAGAAAGTGAAAAATGGATAAAGAACATGTGGTACTTACGTACAATGCAGTATCACTCAGCAATCAAATCTATGTCATCAGGCCCGTAGCAGCATAATGAGTGTATTCAGGCACGATGATTCTAACTGAAATAAGTCACACAGAAAAAGAAACATCATAAGATATCACTAATACACGGAATGTAAACTTGGCTACACAGGAACTGAATTCCAAAACAGAACAGGGTCTCAAATTTAGAAAACCAACATATGCCTGCTTAAGGTGAAAGGTGAGTTGGGGTGCTGCATAAAGCCAGAGATTGAAATGAGCACAGATAAAGTTCCTTAAGCCAAATATGGAATAGACAAGAGCTACTCCTTGCTCAACGAAATGGACTCAACACCCCATATTAAAGGCCTAAGAATGTACCTGACTAGTAAGTATCTTAAAACCTATGGATTGCTATGTCTCCAAAAGAGAATCAAGCGTGTGTACAGGGGCATAAACGCAGCAGTGATAGGATTGGAGAGGTTCGGTGAGCAAATGAAGACCCTTTGAAGTCATATTGCATGGTACCCATTCCACGGGTTTCAACTACCCAGGTTTAAGGTATTCTTCCTTCAGCTAAAACATGCATGTGGAACCTAGAGTATGATCAACCATGTGATCGGGAGACGTGTTCAAATATGTCTCAGTTTTCGTACCATGGTACTCGGGTGCAACATTCCAGACGCTTTACTAACACTCTCCCGACTTGGAGAGTCAGTCCCTTTAACCTCCTGTTTGGCCCAGTTTGCAATTTCTGCGGAAGATGAACAGGAATAGGGAGAACCAATGAGAGACTAGCTGGAGGTGTCTGGACGGGCAAATTTAACTCTCATTTCCCACCAGGAAGAGGAATTAACCAAAGCCTCGGCGTGCCGTGCCAGAACCAGATTAGGACGTGAAACCATCCTGCGGTGTTGCGGCCAGGTCACAAGAAAGCGAGTTGAAGAAAGGCGCTCAGGGGCACTGTAATTCACAAACCTGCAGAGTTATAAATGACAGCTATCGTCCAAAAATATACTGAAGTAAGGCTGCCAAGAGGACTTGAAAGCGGGGCAGAATTGCAGGAAACCGATTTCAGGAGGTAGACTGGAATTGCATTGAAAGCATAGGAAAAGAGGCAGAACGTCCACAATGATGCACTTGGCCAAAAAGGGCGTATGCGTTTTTTCCTGAATATATTCAGGAAAAAACGCATACGCCCTTTTTGGCCAACCAAGCAAGCTTGCAAAGGAAATCTGCACTACAATGAAGTCTCACTTCCTTCCGGTCAAAAGGGCCATCTGAAAAAAGTGTAAAATCCAGAAAGGCAGGACAGGCCATGGAGAACTGGGAGCCTTGTTATGCTGATGGGCGGGATGTAAATTGCCAACAGACACTCGGGAGAAGTGTATGGTGTTTCCTGAAACATCTAAAAAACAAAGCAACAGAGCCTAGGGCACTTCCACTTATGGTCCTATAGCTTAGGGAAATTAAAATCAAAAAGACACAGCCACCCCAAAGTTTGGGACGGCTCTGTTTACAAGAACCTCGTTTACCGTACAAGTTCAATATCACAGAAAGTGAAAAATGGATAAAGAACTTGTGGTACTTACGTACAATGCAGTATCACTCAGCAATGAAATCTATGTCATCAGGCCCGTAGCAGCATAATGAGCGGATTCAGGTACGATGATTCTAACTGAAATAAGTCACACAGAAAAAGAAACATCATAAGATATCACTAATACACGGAATGTAAACTTAGCTACACAGGAACTGAATTCCAAAACAGAACAGGGTGTCAAATTTAGAAAACCAACTTATGCTTGCTTAAGGGGAAAGGTGAGTTGGGGTGCTGCATAAAACCAGAGATTGAAATGAGCACAGATAAAGTTCCTTAAGCCAAGTATGGAATAGACAAGAGCTACTCCTTGCTCAAAGAAATGGACTCAACACCCCATATTAAACGCCTAAGAATGTACCTGACTAGTAAGTATCTTAAAACCTATGGATTGCTATGTCTCCAAAAGAGAATCAAGCGTGTGTACAGGGGCATAAACGCAGCAGTGATAGGATTGGAGAGGTTCGGTGAGCAAATGAAGACCCTTTGAAGTCATATTGCATGGTACCCATTCCACGGGTCTCAACTCTCCAGGTTTAAGGTATTCTTCCTTCAACTAAAACATGCATGTGGAACCCAGAGTATGATCAACCATGTGAACAGGAGACGTGTTCAAATATGTCTCAGTTTTCCTCCCCTGGTACTCGGGTGCAACATTCCAGACGCTTTAATAACACTCTCCCCACTTGGAGAGTCAGTGCCTTTAACCTCCTGTTTGGCCCAGTTTGCAATTTCTGCGGAAGATGAACAGGAATAGCGAGAACCAATGAGAGACTAGCTGGAGGTGTCTGGACGGGCAAATTTAACTCTCATTTCCCACCAGGAAGAGGAATTAACCAAAGGCTCAGCGTGCCGTGCCAGAACCAGATTAAGGCCTGAAGCCATCCTGCGGTGTTGCGGCCAGGTCACAAGAAAGCGAGTTGAAGAAAGGAGCTCAGGGGCACTGTAATTCACAAACCTGCAGAGTTATAAATGACAGCTATCGTCCAAAAATATACTGAAGTAAGGCTGCCAAGAGGACTTGAAAGCGGGGCAGAATTGCAGGAAACCGATTTCAGGAGGTAGACTGGAATTGCATTGAAAGCATAGGAAAAGAGGCAGAACGTCCACAATGATGCACTTGGCCAAAAAGGGCGTATGCGTTTTTTCCTGAATATATTCAGGAAAAAACGCATACGCCCGTTTTGGCCAACCAAGCAAGCTTGCAATGGAAATCTGCACTACAATGAAGTCTCACTTCCCCCTGGTCAAAAGGGCCATCTGAAAAAAGTGTAACATCCAGAAAAGCAGGACAGGCCATGGAGAACTGGGAGCCTTGTTATGCTGATGGGCGGGATGTAAATTGCCAACAGACACTCGGGAGAAGTGTATGGTGTTTCCTGAAACATCTAAAAAACAAAGCAACAGAGCCTAGGGCACTTCCACTTATGGTCCTATAGCTTAGGGAAATTAAAATAAAAAAGACACAGCCACCCCAAAGTTTGGGACGCCTCTGTTTACAAGAACCTCGTTTACCGTACAAGTTCAGTATCACAGAAAGTGAAAAATGGATAAAGAACATGTGGTACTTACGTACAATGCAGTATCACTCAGCAATCAAATCTATGTCATCAGGCCCGTAGCAGCATAATGAGTGGATTCAGGCACGATGATTCTAACTGAAATAAGTCACACAGAAAAAGAAACATCATAAGATATCACTAATACACGGAATGTAAACTTGGCTACACAGGAACTGAATTCCAAAACAGAACAGGGTCTCAAATTTAGAAAACCAACATATGCCTGCTTAAGGGGAAAGGTGAGTTGGGGTGCTGCATAAAGCCAGAGATTGAAATGAGCACAGATAAAGTTCCTTAAGCCAAATATGGAATAGACAAGAGCTACTCCTTGCTCAACGAAATGGACTCAACACGCCATATTAAACGCCTAAGAATGTACCTGACTAGTAAGTATCTTAAAACCTATGGATTGCTATGTCTCCAAAAGAGAATCAAGCGTGTGTACAGGGGCATAAACGCAGCAGTGATAGGATTGGAGAGGTTCGGTGAGCAAATGAAGACCCTTTGAAGTCATATTGCATGGTACCCATTCCACGGGTTTCAACTACCCAGGTTTAAGGTATTCTTCCTTCAGCTAAAACATGCATGTGGAACCTAGAGTATGATCAACCATGTGATCGGGAGACGTGTTCAAATATGTCTCAGTTTTCGTACCATGGTACTCGGGTGCAACATTCCAGACGCTTTACTAACACTCTCCCGACTTGGAGAGTCAGTCCCTTTAACCTCCTGTTTGGCCCAGTTTGCAATTTCTGCGGAAGATGAACAGGAATAGCGAGAACCAATGAGAGACTAGCTGGAGGTGTCTGGACGGGCAAATTTAACTCTCATTTCCCACCAGGAAGAGGAATTAACCAAAGCCTCAGCGTGCCGTGCCAGAACCAGATTAGGACGTGAAACCATCCTGCGGTGTTGCGGCCAGGTCACAAGAAAGCGAGTTGAAGAAAGGCGCTCAGGGGCACTGTAATTCACAAACCTGCAGAGTTATAAATGACAGCTATCGTCCAAAAATATACTGAAGTTAGGCTGCCAAGAGGACTTGAAAGCGGGGCAGAATTGCAGGAAACCGATTTCAGGAGGTAGACTGGAATTGCATTGAAAGCATAGGAAAAGAGGCAGAACGTCCACAATGATGCACTTGGCCAAAAAGGGCGTATGCGTTTTTTCCTGAATATATTCAGGAAAAAACGCATACGCCCTTTTTGGCCAACCAAGCAAGCTTGCAAAGGAAATCTGCACTACAATGAAGTCTCACTTCCTTCCGGTCAAAAGGGCCATCTGAAAAAAGTGTAAAATCCAGAAAGGCAGGACAGGCAATGGAGAACTGGGAGCCTTGTTATGCTGATGGGCGGGATGTAAATTGCCAACAGACACTCGGGAGAAGTGTATGGTGTTTCCTGAAACATCTAAAAAACAAAGCAACAGAGCCTAGGGCACTTCCACTTATGGTCCTATAGCTTAGGGAAATTAAAATCAAAAAGACACAGCCACCCCAAAGTTTGGGACGCCTCTGTTTACAAGAACCTCGTTTACCGTACAAGTTCAATATCACAGAAAGTGAAAAATGGATAAAGAACTTGTGGTACTTACGTACAATGCAGTATCACTCAGCAATGAAATCTATGTCATCAGGCCCGTAGCAGCATAATGAGCGGATTCAGGTACGATGATTCTAACTGAAATAAGTCACACAGAAAAAGAAACATCATAAGATATCACTAATACACGGAATGTAAACTTGGCTACACAGGAACTGAATTCCAAAACAGAACATGGTCTCAAATTTAGAAAACCAACTTATGCTTGTTTAAGGGGAAAGGTGAGTTGGGGTGCTGCATAAAACCAGAGATTGAAATGAGCACAGATAAAGTTCCTTAAGCCAAATATGGAATAGACAAGAGCTACTCCTTGCTCAACGAAATGGACTCAACACCCCATATTAAACGCCTAAGAATGTACCTGACTAGTAAGTATCTTAAAACCTATGGATTGCTATGTCTCCGAAAGAGAATCAAGCGTGTGTACAGGGGTATAAACGCAGCAGTGATAGGATTGGAGAGGTTCGGTGAGCAAATGAAGACCCTTTGAAGTCATATTGCATGGTACCCATTCCACGGGTCTCAACTCTCCAGGTTTAAGGTATTCTTCCTTCAGCTAAAACATGCATGTGGAACCCAGAGTATGATCAACCATGTGAACGGGAGACGTGTTCAAATATGTCTCAGTTTTCCTCCCCTGGTACTCGGGTGCAACATTCCAGACGCTTTAATAACACTCTCCCCACTTGGAGAGTCAGTGCCTTTAACCTCCTGTTTGGCCCAGTTTGCAATTTCTGCGGAAGATGAACAGGAATAGCGAGAACCAATGAGAGACTAGCTGGAGGTGTCTGGACGGGCAAATTTAACTCTCATTTCCCACCAGGAAGAGGAATTAACCAAAGGCTCTGCGTGCCGTGCCGGAACCAGATTAAGGCCTGAAGCCATCCTGCGGTGTTGCGGCCAGGTCACAAGAAAGCGAGTTGAAGAAAGGAGCTCAGGGGCACTGTAATTCACAAACCTGCAGAGTTATAAATGACAGCTATCGTCCAAAAATATACTGAAGTAAGGCTGCCAAGAGGACTTGAAAGCGGGGCAGAATTGCAGGAAACCGATTTCAGGAGGTAGACTGGAATTGCATTGAAAGCATAGGAAAAGAGGCAGAACGTCCACAATGATGCACTTGGCCAAAAAGGGCGTATGCGTTTTTTCCTGAATATATTCAGGAAAAAACGCATACGCCCTTTTTGGCCAACCAAGCAAGCTTGCAAAGGAAATCTGCACTACAATGAAGTCTCACTTCCCCCCGGTCAAAAGGGCCATCTGAAAAAAGTGTAACATCCAGAAAAGCAGGACAGGCCATGGAGAACTGGGAGCCTTGTTATGCTGATGGGCGGGATGTAAATTGCCAACAGACACTCGGGAGAAGTGTATGGTGTTTCCTGAAACATCTAAAAAACAAAGCAACAGAGCCTAGGGCACTTCCACTTATGGTCCTATAGCTTAGGGAAATTAAAATAAAAAAGACACAGCCACCCCAAAGTTTGGGACGCCTCTGTTTACAAGAACCTCGTTTACCGTACAAGTTCAATATCACAGAAAGTGAAAAATGGATAAAGAACATGTGGTACTTACGTACAATGCAGTATCACTCAGCAATCAAATCTATGTCATCAGGCCCGTAGCAGCATAATGAGTGGATTCAGGCACGATGATTCTAACTGAAATAAGTCACACAGAAAAAGAAACATCATAAGATATCACTAATACACGGAATGTAAACTTGGCTACACAGGAACTGAATTCCAAAACAGAACAGGGTCTCAAATTTAGAAAACCAACATATGCCTGCTTAAGGGGAAAGGTGAGTTGGGGTGCTGCATAAAACCAGAGATTGAAATGAGCACAGATAAAGTTCCTTAAGCCAAATATGGAATAGACAAGAGCTACTCCTTGCTCAACGAAATGGACTCAACACCCCATATTAAATGCCTAAGAATGTACCTGACTAGTAAGTATCTTAAAACCTATGGATTGCTATGTCTCCAAAAGAGAATCAAGCGTGTGTACAGGGGCATAAACGCAGCAGTGATAGGATTGGAGAGGTTCGGTGAGCAAATGAAGACCCTTTGAAGTCATATTGCATGGTACCCATTCCACGGGTTTCAACTACCCAGGTTTAAGGTATTCTTCCTACAGCTAAAACATGCATGTGGAACCTAGAGTATGATCAACCATGTGATCGGGAGACGTGTTCAAATATGTCTCAGTTTTCGTACCCTGGTACTCGGGTGCAACATTCCAGATGCTTTACTAACACTCTCCCGACTTGGAGAGTCAGTCCCTTTAACCTCCTGTTTGGCCCAGTTTGCAATTTCTGCGGAAGATGAACAGGAATAGCGAGAACCAATGAGAGACTAGCTGGAGGTGTCTGGACGGGCAAATTTAACTCTCATTTCCCACCAGGAAGAGGAATTAACCAAAGGCTCAGCGTGCCGTGCCGGAACCAGATTAGGGCCTGAAGCCATCCTGCGGTGTTGCGGCCAGGTCACAAGAAAGCGAGTTGAAGAAAGGAGCTCAGGGGCACTGTAATTCACAAACCTGCAGAGTTATAAATGACAGCTATCGTCCAAAAATATACTGAAGTAAGGCTGCCAAGAGGACTTGAAAGCGGGGCAGAATTGCAGGAAACCGATTTCAGGAGGTAGACTGGAATTGCATTGAAAGCATAGGAAAAGAGGCAGAACGTCCACAATGATGCACTTGGCCAAAAAGGGCGTATGCGTTTTTTCCTGAATATATTCAGGAAAAAACGCATACGCCCTTTTTGGCCAACCAAGCAAGCTTGCAAAGGAAATCTGCACTACAATGAAGTCTCACTTCCTTCCGGTCAAAAGGGCCATCTGAAAAAAGTGTAACATCCAGAAAAGCAGGACAGGCCATGGAGAACTGGGAGCCTTGTTATGCTGATGGGCGGGATGTAAATTGCCAACAGACACTCGGGAGAAGTGTATGGTGTTTCCTGAAACATCTAAAAAACAAAGCAACAGAGCCTAGGGCACTTCCACTTATGGTCCTATAGCTTAGGGAAATTAAAATAAAAAAGACACAGCCACCCCAAAGTTTGGGACGCCTCTGTTTACAAGAACCTCGTTTACCGTACAAGTTCAGTATCACAGAAAGTGAAAAATGGATAAAGAACATGTGGTACTTACGTACAATGCAGTATCACTCAGCAATCAAATCTATGTCATCAGGCCCGTAGCAGCATAATGAGTGGATTCAGGCACGATGATTCTAACTGAAATAAGTCACACAGAAAAAGAAACATCATAAGATATCACTAATACACGGAATGTAAACTTGGCTACACAGGAACTGAATTCCAAAACAGAACAGGGTCTCAAATTTAGAAAACCAACATATGCTTGCTTAAGGGGAAAGGTGAGTTGGGGTGCTGCATAAAACCAGAGATTGAAATGAGCACAGATAAAGTTCCTTAAGCCAAATATGGAATAGACAAGAGCTACTCCTTGCTCAACGAAATGGACTCAACACCCCATATTAAACGCCTAAGAATGTACCTGACTAGTAAGTATCTTAAAACCTATGGATTGCTATGTCTCCAAAAGAGAATCAAGCGTGTGTACAGGGGCATAAATGCAGCAGTGATAGGATTGGAGAGGTTCGGTGAGCAAATGAAGACCCTTTGAAGTCATATTGCATGGTACCCATTCCACGGGTCTCAACTCTCCAGGTTTAAGGTATTCTTCCTTCAGCTAAAACATGCATGTGGAACCCAGAGTATGATCAACCGTGTGAACGGGAGACGTGTTCAAATATGTCTCAGTTTTCCTCCCCTGGTACTCGGGTGCAACATTCCACACGCTTTACTAACACTCTCCCCACTTGGAGAGTCAGCGCCTTTAACCTCCTCTTTGGCCCAGTTTGCAATTTCTGCGGAAGATGAACAGGAACAGGGAGAACCAATGAGACACTAGCTGGAGGTGTCTGGACGGGCAAATTTAACTCTCATTTCCCACTAGGAAGAGGAAATAACCAAAGGCTCAGCGTGCCATGCCGGAAGGAGATTAGGGCCTGAAGCCATCCTGCGGTGTTGCGGCCAGCTCACAAGAAAGTGAGTTGAAGAAAGGCGCTCAGGGGCACTGTAATTCACAAACCTGCAGAGTTATAAATGACAGCTATCGTCCAAAAATATACTGAAGTTAGGCTGCCAAGAGGACTTGAAAGCGGGGCAGAATTGCAGGAAACCGATTTCAGGAGGTAGACTGGAATTGCATTGAAAGCATAGGAAAAGAGGCAGAACGTCCACAATGATGCACTTGGCCAAAAAGGGCGTATGCGTTTTTTCCTGAATATATTCAGGAAAAAACGCATACGCCCTTTTTGGCCAACCAAGCAAGCTTGCAAAGGAAATCTGCACTACAATGAAGTCTCACTTCCCCCAGGTCAAACGGGCCATCTGAAAAAAGTGTAAAATCCAGAAAGGCAGGACAGGCCATGGAGAACTGGGAGCCTTGTTATGCTGATGGGCGGGATGTAAATTGCCAACAGACACTCGGGAGAAGTGTATGGTGTTTCCTGAAACATCTAAAAAACAAAGCAACAGAGCCTAGGGCAGTTCCACTTATGGTCCTATAGCTTAGGGAAATTAAAATAAAAAAGACACAGCCACCCCAAAGTTTGGGACGCCTCTGTTTACAAGAACCTCGTTTACCGTACAAGTTCAGTATCACAGAAAGTGAAAAATGGATAAAGAACATGTGGTACTTACGTACAATGCAGTATCACTCAGCAATCAAATCTATGTCATCAGGCCCGTAGCAGCATAATGAGTGGATTCAGGCACGATGATTCTAACTGAAATAAGTCACACAGAAAAAGAAACATCATAAGATATCACTAATACACGGAATGTAAACTTGGCTACACAGGAACTGAATTCCAAAACAGAACAGGGTCTCAAATTTAGAAAACCAACATATGCTTGCTTAAGGGGAAAGGTGAGTTGGGGTGCTGCATAAAACCAGAGATTGAAATGAGCACAGATAAAGTTCCTTAAGCCAAATATGGAATAGACAAGAGCTACTCCTTGCTCAACGAAATGGACTCAACACCCCATATTAAACGCCTAAGAATGTACCTGACTAGTAAGTATCTTAAAACCTATGGATTGCTATGTCTCCAAAAGAGAATCAAGCGTGTGTACAGGGGCATAAATGCAGCAGTGATAGGATTGGAGAGGTTCGGTGAGCAAATGAAGACCCTTTGAAGTCATATTGCATGGTACCCATTCCACGGGTCTCAACTCTCCAGGTTTAAGGTATTCTTCCTTCAGCTAAAACATGCATGTGGAACCCAGAGTATGATCAACCGTGTGAACGGGAGACGTGTTCAAATATGTCTCAGTTTTCCTCCCCTGGTACTCGGGTGCAACATTCCACACGCTTTACTAACACTCTCCCCACTTGGAGAGTCAGCGCCTTTAACCTCCTCTTTGGCCCAGTTTGCAATTTCTGCGGAAGATGAACAGGAACAGGGAGAACCAATGAGACACTAGCTGGAGGTGTCTGGACGGGCAAATTTAACTCTCATTTCCCACCAGGAAGAGGAAATAACCAAAGGCTCAGCGTGCCATGCCGGAAGGAGATTAGGGCCTGAAGCCATCCTGCGGTGTTGCGGCCAGCTCACAAGAAAGTGAGTTGAAGAAAGGCGCTCAGGGGCACTGTAATTCACAAACCTGCAGAGTTATAAATGACAGCTATCGTCCAAAAATATACTGAAGTTAGGCTGCCAAGAGGACTTGAAAGCGGGGCAGAATTGCAGGAAACCGATTTCAGGAGGTAGACTGGAATTGCATTGAAAGCATAGGAAAAGAGGCAGAACGTCCACAATGATGCACTTGGCCAAAAAGGGCGTATGCGTTTTTTCCTGAATATATTCAGGAAAAAACGCATACGCCCTTTTTGGCCAACCAAGCAAGCTTGCAAAGGAAATCTGCACTACAATGAAGTCTCACTTCCCCCAGGTCAAACGGGCCATCTGAAAAAAGTGTAAAATCCAGAAAGGCAGGACAGGCCATGGAGAACTGGGAGCCTTGTTATGCTGATGGGCGGGATGTAAATTGCCAACAGACACTCGGGAGAAGTGTATGGTGTTTCCTGAAACATCTAAAAAACAAAGCAACAGAGCCTAGGGCACTTCCACTTATGGTCCTATAGCTTAGGGAAATTAAAATCAAAAAGACACAGCCACCCCAAAGTTTGGGACGCCTCTGTTTACAAGAACCTCGTTTACCATACAACTTCAATATCACAGAAAGTGAAAAATGGATAAAGAACTTGTGGTACTTACGTACAATGCAGTATCACTCAGCAATGAAATCTATGTCATCAGGCCCGTAGCAGCATAATGAGCGGATTCAGGTACGATGATTCTAACTGAAATAAGTCACACAGAAAAAGAAACATCATAAGATATCACTAATACACGGAATGTAAACTTGGCTACACAGGAACTGAATTCCAAAATAGAACAGGGTGTCAAATTTAGAAAACCAACTTATGCTTGCTTAAGGGGAAAGGTGAGTTGGGGTGCTGCATAAAACCAGAGATTGAAATGAGCACAGATAAAGTTCCTTAAGCCAAGTATGGAATAGACAAGAGCTACTCCTTGCTCAACGAAATGGACTCAACACCGCATATTAAACGCCTAAGAATGTACCTGACTAGTAAGTATCTTAAAACCTATGGATTGCTATGTCTCCAAAAGAGAATCAAGCGTGTGTACAGGGGCATAAACGCAGCAGTGATAGGATTGGAGAGGTTCGGTGAGCAAATGAAGACCCTTTGAAGTCATATTGCATGGTACCCATTCCACGGGTCTCAACTCTCCAGGTTTAAGGTATTCTTCCTTCAGCTAAAACATGCATGTGGAACCCAGAGTATGATCAACCGTGTGAACGGGAGACGTGTTCAAATATGTCTCAGTTTTCCTCCCCTGGTACTCGGGTGCAACATTCCAGACGCTTTAATAACACTCTCCCCACTTGGAGAGTCAGTGCCTTTAACCTCCTGTTTGGCCCAGTTTGCAATTTCTGCGGAAGATGAACAGGAATAGCGAGAACCAATGAGAGACTAGCTGGAGGTGTCTGGACGGGCAAATTTAACTCTCATTTCCCACCAGGAAGAGGAATTAACCAAAGGCTCAGCGTGCCGTGCCGGAACCAGATTAAGGCCTGAAGCCATCCTGCGGTGTTGCGGCCAGGTCACAAGAAAGTGAGTTGAAGAAAGGAGCTCAGGGGCACTGTAATTCACAAACCTGCAGAGTTATAAATGACAGCTATCGTCCAAAAATATACTGAAGTAAGGCTGCCAAGAGGACTTGAAAGCGGGGCAGAATTGCAGGAAACCGATTTCAGGAGGTAGACTGGAATTGCATTGAAAGCATAGGAAAAGAGGCAGAACGTCCACAATGATGCACTTGGCCAAAAAGGGCGTATGCGTTTTTTCCTGAATATATTCAGGAAAAAACGCATACGCCCTTTTTGGCCAACCAAGCAAGCTTGCAAAGGAAATCTGCACTACAATGAAGTCTCACTTCCCCCCGGTCAAAAGGGCCATCTGAAAAAAGTGTAACATCCAGAAAAGCAGGACAGGCCATGGAGAACTGGGAGCCTTGTTATGCTGATGGGCGGGATGTAAATTGCCAACAGACACTCGGGAGAAGTGTATGGTGTTTCCTGAAACATCTAAAAAACAAAGCAACAGAGCCTAGGGCACTTCCACTTATGGTCCTATAGCTTAGGGAAATTAAAATCAAAAAGACACAGCCACCCCAAAGTTTGGGACGCCTCTGTTTACAAGAACCTCGTTTACCGTACAAGTTCAATATCACAGAAAGTGAAAAATGGATAAAGAACATGTGGTACTTACGTACAATGCAGTATCACTCAGCAATCAAATCTATGTCATCAGGCCCGTAGCAGCATAATGAGTGGATTCAGGCACGATGATTCTAACTGAAATAAGTCACACAGAAAAAGAAACATCATAAGATATCACTAATACACGGAATGTAAACTTGGCTACACAGGAACTGAATTCCAAAACAGAACAGGGTCTCAAATTTAGAAAACCAACATATGCCTGCTTAAGGGAAAGGTGAGTTGGGGTGCTGCATAAAACCAGAGATTGAAATGAGCACAGATAAAGTTCCTTAAGCCAAATATGGAATAGACAAGAGCTACTCCTTGCTCAACGAAATGGACTCAACACCCCATATTAAATGCCTAAGAATGTACCTGACTAGTAAGTATCTTAAAACCTATGGATTGCTATGTCTCCAAAAGAGAATCAAGCGTGTGTACAGGGGCATAAACGCAGCAGTGATAGGATTGGAGAGGTTCGGTGAGCAAATGAAGACCCTTTGAAGTCATATTGCATGGTACCCATTCCACGGGTTTCAACTACCCAGGTTTAAGGTATTCTTCCTTCAGCTAAAACATGCATGTGGAACCTAGAGTATGATCAACCATGTGATCGGGAGACGTGTTCAAATATGTCTCAGTTTTCGTACCCTGGTACTCGGGTGCAACATTCCAGATGCTTTACTAACACTCTCCCGACTTGGAGAGTCAGTCCCTTTAACCTCCTGTTTGGCCCAGTTTGCAATTTCTGCGGAAGATGAACAGGAATAGCGAGAACCAATGAGAGACTAGCTGGAGGTGTCTGGACGGGCAAATTTAACTCTCATTTCCCACCAGGAAGAGGAATTAACCAAAGGCTCAGCGTGCCGTGCCGGAACCAGATTAGGTCCTGAAGCCATCCTGCGGTGTTGCGGCCAGGTCACAAGAAAGCGAGTTGAAGAAAGGAGCTCAGGGGCACTGTAATTCACAAACCTGCAGAGTTATAAATGACAGCTATCGTCCAAAAATATACTGAAGTAAGGCTGCCAAGAGGACTTGAAAGCGGGGCAGAATTGCAGGAAACCGATTTCAGGAGGTAGACTGGAATTGCATTGAAAGCATAGGAAAAGAGGCAGAACGTCCACAATGATGCACTTGGCCAAAAAGGGCGTATGCGTTTTTTCCTGAATATATTCAGGAAAAAACGCATACGCCCTTTTTGGCCAACCAAGCAAGCTTGCAAAGGAAATCTGCACTACAATGAAGTCTCACTTCCTTCCGGTCAAAAGGGCCATCTGAAAAAAGTGTAACATCCAGAAAAGCAGGACAGGCCATGGAGAACTGGGAGCCTTGTTATGCTGATGGGCGGGATGTAAATTGCCAACAGACACTCGGGAGAAGTGTATGGTGTTTCCTGAAACATCTAAAAAACAAAGCAACAGAGCCTAGGGCACTTCCACTTATGGTCCTATAGCTTAGGGAAATTAAAATAAAAAAGACACAGCCACCCCAAAGTTTGGGACGCCTCTGTTTACAAGAACCTCGTTTACCGTACAAGTTCAGTATCACAGAAAGTGAAAAATGGATAAAGAACATGTGGTACTTACGTACAATGCAGTATCACTCAGCAATCAAATCTATGTCATCAGGCCCGTAGCAGCATAATGAGTGGATTCAGGCACGATGATTCTAACTGAAATAAGTCACACAGAAAAAGAAACATCATAAGATATCACTAATACACGGAATGTAAACTTGGCTACACAGGAACTGAATTCCAAAACAGAACAGGGTCTCAAATTTAGAAAACCAACTTATGCTTGCTTAAGGGGAATGGTGAGTTGGGGTGCTGCATAAAACCAGAGATTGAAATGAGCACAGATAAAGTTCCTTAAGCCAAGTATGGAATAGACAAGAGCTACTCCTTGCTCAACGAAATGGACTCAACACCCCATATTAAACGCCTAAGAATGTACCTGACTAGTAAGTATCTTAAAACCTATGGATTGCTATGTCTCCAAAAGAGAATCAAGCGTGTGTACAGGGGCATAAACGCAGCAGTGATAGGATTGGAGAGGTTCGGTGAGCAAATGAAGACCCTTTGAAGTCATATTGCATGGTACCCATTCCACGGGTCTCAACTCTCCAGGTTTAAGGTATTCTTCCTTCAGCTAAAACATGCATGTGGAACCCAGAGTATGATCAACCGTGTGAACGGGAGATGTGTTCAAATATGTCTCAGTTTTCCTCCCCTGGTACTCGGGTGCAACATTCCAGACGCTTTAATAACACTCTCCCCACTTGGAGAGTCAGTGCCTTTAACCTCCTGTTTGGCCCAGTTTGCAATTTCTGCGGAAGATGAACAGGAATAGCGAGAACCAATGAGAGACTAGCTGGAGGTGTCTGGACGGGCAAATTTAACTCTCATTTCCCACCAGGAAGAGGAATTAACCAAAGGCTCAGCGTGCCGTGCCGGAACCAGATTAAGGCCTGAAGCCATCCTGCGGTGTTGCGGCCAGGTCACAAGAAAGCGAGTTGAAGAAAGGAGCTCAGGGGCACTGTAATTCACAAACCTGCAGAGTTATAAATGACAGCTATCGTCCAAAAATATACTGAAGTAAGGCTGCCAAGAGGACTTGAAAGCGGGGCAGAATTGCAGGAAACCGATTTCAGGAGGTAGACTGGAATTGCATTGAAAGCATAGGAAAAGAGGCAGAACGTCCACAATGATGCACTTGGCCAAAAAGGGCGTATGCGTTTTTTCCTGAATATATTCAGGAAAAAACGCATACGCCCTTTTTGGCCAACCAAGCAAGCTTGCAAAGGAAATCTGCACTACAATGAAGTCTCACTTCCCCCCGGTCAAAAGGGCCATCTGAAAAAAGTGTAACATCCAGAAAAGCAGGACAGGCCATGGAGAACTGGGAGCCTTGTTATGCTGATGGGCGGGATGTAAATTGCCAACAGACACTCGGGAGAAGTGTATGGTGTTTCCTGAAACATCTAAAAAACAAAGCAACAGAGCCTAGGGCACTTCCACTTATGGTCCTATAGCTTAGGGAAATTAAAATCAAAAAGACACAGCCACCCCAAAGTTTGGGACGCCTCTGTTTACAAGAACCTCGTTTACCATACAAGTTCAGTATCACAGAAAGTGAAAAATGGATAAAGAACATGTGGTACTTACGTACAATGCAGTATCACTCAGCAATCAAATCTATGTCATCAGGCCCGTAGCAGCATAATGAGTGTATTCAGGCACGATGATTCTAACTGAAATAAGTCACACAGAAAAAGAAACATCATAAGATATCACTAATACACGGAATGTAAACTTGGCTACACAGGAACTGAATTCCAAAACAGAACAGGGTCTCAAATTTAGAAAACCAACATATGCCTGCTTAAGGGGAAAGGTGAGTTGGGGTGCTGCATAAAGCCAGAGATTGAAATGAGCACAGATAAAGTTCCTTAAGCCAAATATGGAATAGACAAGAGCTACTCCTTGCTCAACGAAATGGACTCAACACCCCATATTAAACGCCTAAGAATGTACCTGACTAGTAAGTATCTTAAAACCTATGGATTGCTATGTCTCCAAAAGAGAATCAAGCGTGTGTACAGGGGCATAAACGCAGCAGTGATAGGATTGGAGAGGTTCGGTGAGCAAATGAAGACCCTTTGAAGTCATATTGCATGGTACCCATTCCACGGGTTTCAACTACCCAGGTTTAAGGTATTCTTCCTTCAGCTAAAACATGCATGTGGAACCTAGAGTATGATCAACCATGTGATCGGGAGACGTGTTCAAATATGTCTCAGTTTTCGTACCATGGTACTCGGGTGCAACATTCCAGACGCTTTACTAACACTCTCCCGACTTGGAGAGTCAGTCCCTTTAACCTCCTGTTTGGCCCAGTTTGCAATTTCTGCGGAAGATGAACAGGAATAGCGAGAACCAATGAGAGACTAGCTGGAGGTGTCTGGACGGGCAAATTTAACTCTCATTTCCCACCAGGAAGAGGAATTAACCAAAGCCTCAGCGTGCCGTGCCAGAACCAGATTAGGACGTGAAACCATCCTGCGGTGTTGCGGCCAGCTCACAAGAAAGCGAGTTGAAGAAAGGCGCTCAGGGGCACTGTAATTCACAAACCTGCAGAGTTATAAATGACAGCTATCGTCCAAAAATATACTGAAGTTAGGCTGCCAAGAGGACTTGAAAGCGGGGCAGAATTGCAGGAAACCGATTTCAGGAGGTAGACTGGAATTGCATTGAAAGCATAGGAAAAGAGGCAGAACGTCCACAATGATGCACTTGGCCAAAAAGGGCGTATGCGTTTTTTCCTGAATATATTCAGGAAAAAACGCATACGCCCTTTTTGGCCAACCAAGCAAGCTTGCAAAGGAAATCTGCACTACAATGAAGTCTCACTTCCTTCCGGTCAAAAGGGCCATCTGAAAAAAGTGTAAAATCCAGAAAGGCAGGACAGGCAATGGAGAACTGGGAGCCTTGTTATGCTGATGGGCGGGATGTAAATTGCCAACAGACACTCGGGAGAAGTGTATGGTGTTTCCTGAAACATCTAAAAAACAAAGCAACAGAGCCTAGGGCACTTCCACTTATGGTCCTATAGCTTAGGGAAATTAAAATCAAAAAGACACAGCCACCCCAAAGTTTGGGACGCCTCTGTTTACAAGAACCTCGTTTACCGTACAAGTTCAATATCACAGAAAGTGAAAAATGGATAAAGAACTTGTGGTACTTACGTACAATGCAGTATCACTCAGCAATGAAATCTATGTCATCAGGCCCGTAGCAGCATAATGAGCGGATTCAGGTACGATGATTCTAACTGAAATAAGTCACACAGAAAAAGAAACATCATAAGATATCACTAATACACGGAATGTAAACTTGGCTACACAGGAACTGAATTCCAAAACAGAACAGGGTCTCAAATTTAGAAAACCAACTTATGCTTGTTTAAGGGGAAAGGTGAGTTGGGGTGCTGCATAAAACCAGAGATTGAAATGAGCACAGATAAAGTTCCTTAAGCCAAATATGGAATAGACAAGAGCTACTCCTTGCTCAACGAAATGGACTCAACACCCCATATTAAACGCCTAAGAATGTACCTGACTAGTAAGTATCTTAAAACCTATGGATTGCTATGTCTCCGAAAGAGAATCAAGCGTGTGTACAGGGGCATAAACGCAGCAGTGATAGGATTGGAGAGGTTCGGTGAGCAAATGAAGACCCTTTGAAGTCATATTGCATGGTACCCATTCCACGGGTCTCAACTCTCCAGGTTTAAGGTATTCTTCCTTCAGCTAAAACATGCATGTGGAACCCAGAGTATGATCAACCGTGTGAACGGGAGACGTGTTCAAATATGTCTCAGTTTTCCTCCCCTGGTACTCGGGTGCAACATTCCAGACGCTTTAATAACACTCTCCCCACTTGGAGAGTCAGTGCCTTTAACCTCCTGTTTGGCCCAGTTTGCAATTTCTGCGGAAGATGAACAGGAATAGCGAGAACCAATGAGAGACTAGCTGGAGGTGTCTGGACGGGCAAATTTAACTCTCATTTCCCACCAGGAAGAGGAATTAACCAAAGGCTCTGCGTGCCGTGCCGGAACCAGATTAAGGCCTGAAGCCATCCTGCGGTGTTGCGGCCAGGTCACAAGAAAGCGAGTTGAAGAAAGGAGCTCAGGGGCACTGTAATTCACAAACCTGCAGAGTTATAAATGACAGCTATCGTCCAAAAATATACTGAAGTAAGGCTGCCAAGAGGACTTGAAAGCGGGGCAGAATTGCAGGAAACCGATTTCAGGAGGTAGACTGGAATTGCATTGAAAGCATAGGAAAAGAGGGAGAACGTCCACAATGATGCACTTGGCCAAAAAGGGCGTATGCGTTTTTTCCTGAATATATTCAGGAAAAAACGCATACGCCCTTTTTGGCCAACCAAGCAAGCTTGCAAAGGAAATCTGCACTACAATGAAGTCTCACTTCCCCCCGGTCAAAAGGGCCATCTGAAAAAAGTGTAACATCCAGAAAAGCAGGACAGGCCATGGAGAACTGGGAGCCTTGTTATGCTGATGGGCGGGATGTAAATTGCCAACAGACACTCGGGAGAAGTGTATGGTGTTTCCTGAAACATCTAAAAAACAAAGCAACAGAGCCTAGGGCACTTCCACTTATGGTCCTATAGCTTAGGGAAATTAAAATCAAAAAGACACAGCCACCCCAAAGTTTGGGACGCCTCTGTTTACAAGAACCTCGTTTACCGTACAAGTTCAATATCACAGAAAGTGAAAAATGGATAAAGAACATGTGGTACTTACGTACAATGCAGTATCACTCAGCAATCAAATCTATGTCATCAGGCCCGTAGCAGCATAATGAGTGGATTCAGGCACGATGATTCTAACTGAAATAAGTCACACAGAAAAAGAAACATCATAAGATATCACTAATACACGGAATGTAAACTTGGCTACACAGGAACTGAATTCCAAAACAGAACAGGGTCTCAAATTTAGAAAACCAACATATGCCTGCTTAAGGGGAAAGGTGAGTTGGGGTGCTGCATAAAACCAGAGATTGAAATGAGCACAGATAAAGTTCCTTAAGCCAAATATGGAATAGACAAGAGCTACTCCTTGCTCAACGAAATGGACTCAACACCCCATATTAAACGCCTAAGAATGTACCTGACTAGTAAGTATCTTAAAACCTATGGATTGCTATGTCTCCAAAAGAGAATCAAGCGTGTGTACAGGGGCATAAACGCAGCAGTGATAGGATTGGAGAGGTTCGGTGAGCAAATGAAGACCCTTTGAAGTCATATTGCATGGTACCCATTCCACGGGTTTCAACTACCCAGGTTTAAGGTATTCTTCCTACAGCTAAAACATGCATGTGGAACCTAGAGTATGATCAACCATGTGATCGGGAGACGTGTTCAAATATGTCTCAGTTTTCGTACCCTGGTACTCGGGTGCAACATTCCAGATGCTTTACTAACACTCTCCCGACTTGGAGAGTCAGTCCCTTTAACCTCCTGTTTGGCCCAGTTTGCAATTTCTGCGGAAGATGAACAGGAATAGCGAGAACCAATGAGAGACTAGCTGGAGGTGTCTGGACGGGCAAATTTAACTCTCATTTCCCACCAGGAAGAGGAATTAACCAAAGGCTCAGCGTGCCGTGCTGGAACCAGATTAGGGCCTGAAGCCATCCTGCGGTGTTGCGGCCAGGTCACAAGAAAGCGAGTTGAAGAAAGGAGCTCAGGGGCACTGTAATTCACAAACCTGCAGAGTTATAAATGACAGCTATCGTCCAAAAATATACTGAAGTAAGGCTGCCAAGAGGACTTGAAAGCGGGGCAGAATTGCAGGAAACCGATTTCAGGAGGTAGACTGGAATTGCATTGAAAGCATAGGAAAAGAGGCAGAACGTCCACAATGATGCACTTGGCCAAAAAGGGCGTATGCGTTTTTTCCTGAATATATTCAGGAAAAAACGCATACGCCCTTTTTGGCCAACCAAGCAAGCTTGCAAAGGAAATCTGCACTACAATGAAGTCTCACTTCCTTCCGGTCAAAAGGGCCATCTGAAAAAAGTGTAACATCCAGAAAAGCAGGACAGGCCATGGAGAACTGGGAGCCTTGTTATGCTGATGGGCGGGATGTAAATTGCCAACAGACACTCGGGAGAAGTGTATGGTGTTTCCTGAAACATCTAAAAAACAAAGCAACAGAGCCTAGGGCACTTCCACTTATGGTCCTATAGCTTAGGGAAATTAAAATAAAAAAGACACAGCCACCCCAAAGTTTGGGACGCCTCTGTTTACAAGAACCTCGTTTACCGTACAAGTTCAGTATCACAGAAAGTGAAAAATGGATAAAGAACATGTGGTACTTACGTACAATGCAGTATCACTCAGCAATCAAATCTATGTCATCAGGCCCGTAGCAGCATAATGAGTGGATTCAGGCACGATGATTCTAACTGAAATAAGTCACACAGAAAAAGAAACATCATAAGATATCACTAATACACGGAATGTAAACTTGGCTACACAGGAACTGAATTCCAAAACAGAACAGGGTGTCAAATTTAGAAAACCAACTTATGCTTGCTTAAGGGGAAAGGTGAGTTGGGGTGCTGCATAAAACCAGAGATTGAAATGAGCACAGATAAAGTTCCTTAAGCCAAGTATGGAATAGACAAGAGCTACTCCTTGCTCAACGAAATGGACTCAACACCGCATATTAAACGCCTAAGAATGTACCTGACTAGTAAGTATCTTAAAACCTATGGATTGCTATGTCTCCAAAAGAGAATCAAGCGTGTGTACAGGGGCATAAACGCAGCAGTGATAGGATTGGAGAGGTTCGGTGAGCAAATGAAGACCCTTTGAAGTCATATTGCATGGTACCCATTCCACGGGTCTCAACTCTCCAGGTTTAAGGTATTCTTCCTTCAGCTAAAACATGCATGTGGAACCCAGAGTATGATCAACCGTGTGAACGGGAGACGTGTTCAAATATGTCTCAGTTTTCCTCCCCTGGTACTCGGGTGCAACATTCCAGACGCTTTAATAACACTCTCCCCACTTGGAGAGTCAGCGCCTTTAACCTCCTGTTTGGCCCAGTTTGCAATTTCTGCGGAAGATGAACAGGAATAGCGAGAACCAATGAGAGACTAGCTGGAGGTGTCTGGACGGGCAAATTTAACTCTCATTTCCCACCAGGAAGAGGAATTAACCAAAGGCTCAGCGTGCCGTGCCGGAACCAGATTAAGGCCTGAAGCCATCCTGCGGTGTTGCGGCCAGGTCACAAGAAAGCGAGTTGAAGAAAGGAGCTCAGGGGCACTGTAATTCACAAACCTGCAGAGTTATAAATGACAGCTATCGTCCAAAAATATACTGAAGTAAGGCTGCCAAGAGGACTTGAAAGCGGGGCAGAATTGCAGGAAACCGATTTCAGGAGGTAGACTGGAATTGCATTGAAAGCATAGGAAAAGAGGCAGAACGTCCACAATGATGCACTTGGCCAAAAAGGGCGTATGCGTTTTTTCCTGAATATATTCAGGAAAAAACGCATACGCCCTTTTTGGCCAACCAAGCAAGCTTGCAAAGGAAATCTGCACTACAATGAAGTCTCACTTCCCCCCGGTCAAAAGGGCCATCTGAAAAAAGTGTAACATCCAGAAAAGCAGGACAGGCCATGGAGAACTGGGAGCCTTGTTATGCTGATGGGCGGGATGTAAATTGCCAACAGACACTCGGGAGAAGTGTATGGTGTTTCCTGAAACATCTAAAAAACAAAGCAACAGAGCCTAGGGCACTTCCACTTATGGTCCTATAGCTTAGGGAAATTAAAATCAAAAAGACACAGCCACCCCAAAGTTTGGGACGCCTCTGTTTACAAGAACCTCGTTTACCGTACAAGTTCAGTATCACAGAAAGTGAAAAATGGATAAAGAACATGTGGTACTTACGTACAATGCAGTATCACTCAGCAATCAAATCTATGTCATCAGGCCCGTAGCAGCATAATGAGTGTATTCAGGCACGATGATTCTAACTGAAATAAGTCACACAGAAAAAGAAACATCATAAGATATCACTAATACACGGAATGTAAACTTGGCTACACAGGAACTGAATTCCAAAACAGAACAGGGTCTCAAATTTAGAAAACCAACATATGCCTGCTTAAGGGGAAAGGTGAGTTGGGGTGCTGCATAAAGCCAGAGATTGAAATGAGCACAGATAAAGTTCCTTAAGCCAAATATGGAATAGACAAGAGCTACTCCTTGCTCAACGAAATGGACTCAACACCCCATATTAAACGCCTAAGAATGTACCTGACTAGTAAGTATCTTAAAACCTATGGATTGCTATGTCTCCAAAAGAGAATCAAGCGTGTGTACAGGGGCATAAACGCAGCAGTGATAGGATTGGAGAGGTTCGGTGAGCAAATGAAGACACTTTGAAGTCATATTGCATGGTACCCATTCCACGGGTTTCAACTACCCAGGTTTAAGGTATTCTTCCTTCAGCTAAAACATGCATGTGGAACCTAGAGTATGATCAACCATGTGATCGGGAGACGTGTTCAAATATGTCTCAGTTTTTGTACCATGGTACTCGGGTGCAACATTCCAGACGCTTTACTAACACTCTCCCGACTTGGAGAGTCAGTCCCTTTAACCTCCTGTTTGGCCCAGTTTGCAATTTCTGCGGAAGATGAACAGGAATAGCGAGAACCAATGAGAGACTAGCTGGAGGTGTCTGGACGGGCAAATTTAACTCTCATTTCCCACCAGGAAGAGGAATTAACCAAAGCCTCAGCGTGCCGTGCCAGAACCAGATTAGGACGTGAAACCATCCTGCGGTGTTGCGGCCAGGTCACAAGAAAGCGAGTTGAAGAAAGGCGCTCAGGGGCACTGTAATTCACAAACCTGCAGAGTTATAAATGACAGCTATCGTCCAAAAATATACTGAAGTTAGGCTGCCAAGAGGACTTGAAAGTGGGGCAGAATTGCAGGAAACCGATTTCAGGAGGTAGACTGGAATTGCATTGAAAGCATAGGAAAAGAGGCAGAACGTCCACAATGATGCACTTGGCCAAAAAGGGCGTATGCGTTTTTTCCTGAATATATTCAGGAATATATTCAGGAAAAAACGCATACGCCCTTTTTGGCCAACCAAGCAAGCTTGCAAAGGAAATCTGCACTACAATGAAGTCTCACTTCCTTCCGGTCAAAAGGGCCATCTGAAAAAAGTGTAAAATCCAGAAAGGCAGGACAGGCCATGGAGAACTGGGAGCCTTGTTATGCTGATGGGCGGGATGTAAATTGCCAACAGACACTCGGGAGAAGTGTATGGTGTTTCCTGAAACATCTAAAAAACAAAGCAACAGAGCCTAGGGCACTTCCACTTATGGTCCTATAGCTTAGGGAAATTAAAATCAAAAAGACACAGCCACCCCAAAGTTTGGGACGCCTCTGTTTACAAGAACCTCGTTTACCGTACAAGTTCAATATCACAGAAAGTGAAAAATGGATAAAGAACTTGTGGTACTTACGTACAATGCAGTATCACTCAGCAATGAAATCTATGTCATCAGGCCCGTAGCAGCATAATGAGCGGATTCAGGTACGATGATTCTAACTGAAATAAGTCACACAGAAAAAGAAACATCATAAGATATCACTAATACACGGAATGTAAACTTGGCTACACAGGAACTGAATTCCAAAACAGAACAGGGTATCAAATTTAGAAAACCAACTTATGCTTGTTTAAGGGGAAAGGTGAGTTGGGGTGCTGCATAAAACCAGAGATTGAAATGAGCACAGATAAAGTTCCTTAAGCCAAATATGGAATAGACAAGAGCTACTCCTTGCTCAACGAAATGGACTCAACACCCCATATTAAACGCCTAAGAATGTACCTGACTAGTAAGTATCTTAAAACCTATGGATTGCTATGTCTCCGAAAGAGAATCAAGCGTGTGTACAGGGGTATAAACGCAGCAGTGATAGGATTGGAGAGGTTCGGTGAGCAAATGAAGACCCTTTGAAGTCATATTGCATGGTACCCATTCCACGGGTCTCAACTCTCCAGGTTTAAGGTATTCTTCCTTCAGCTAAAACATGCATGTGGAACCCAGAGTATGATCAACCATGTGAACGGGAGACGTGTTCAAGTATGTCTCAGTTTTCCTCCCCTGGTACTCGGGTGCAACATTCCAGACGCTTTAATAACACTCTCCCCACTTGGAGAGTCAGCGCCTTTAACCTCCTGTTTGGCCCAGTTTGCAATTTCTGCGGAAGATGAACAGGAATAGGGAGAACCAATGAGAGACTAGCTGGAGGTGTCTGGACGGGCAAATTTAACTCTCATTTCCCACCAGGAAGAGGAAATAACCAAAGGCTCAGCGTGCCGTGCCGGAACGAGATTAGGGCCTGAAGCCATCCTGTGATGTTGCGGCCAGCTCAAAAGAAAGCGAGTTGAAGAAAGGAGCTCAGGGGCACTGTAATTCACAAACCTGCAGAGTTATAAATGACAGCTATCGTCCAAAAATATACTGAAGTAAGGCTGCCAAGAGGACTTGAAAGCGGGGCAGAATTGCAGGAAACCGATTTCAGGAGGTAGACTGGAATTGCATTGAAAGCATAGGAAAAGAGGGAGAACGTCCACAATGATGCACTTGGCCAAAAAGGGCGTATGCGTTTTTTCCTGAATATATTCAGGAAAAAACGCATACGCCCTTTTTGGCCAACCAAGCAAGCTTGCAAAGGAAATCTGCACTACAATGAAGTCTCACTTCCCCCCAGTCAAAAGGGCCATCTGAAAAAAGTGTAAAATCCAGAAAGGCAGGACAGGCCATGGAGAACTGGGAGCCTTGTTATGCTGATGGGCGGGATGTAAATTGCCAACAGACACTCGGGAGAAGTGTATGGTGTTTCCTGAAACATCTAAAAAACAAAGCAACAGAGCCTAGGGCACTTCCACTTATGGTCCTATAGCTTAGGGAAATTAAAATCAAAAAGACACAGCCACCCCAAAGTTTGGGACGCATCTGTTTACAAGAACCTCGTTTACCGTACAAGTTCAATATCACAGAAAGTGAAAAATGGATAAAGAACTTGTGGTACTTACGTACAATGCAGTATCACTCAGCAATGAAATCTATGTCATCAGGCCCGTAGCAGCATAATGAGTGGATTCAGGTACGATGATTCTAACTGCAATAAGTCACACAGAAAAAGAAACATCATAAGATATCTCTAATACACGGATTGTAAACTTAGCTACACAGGAACTGAATTCCAAAACAGAACAGGGTCTCAAATTTAGAAAACCAACTTATGCTTGCTTAAGGGGAAAGGTGAGTTGGGGTGCTGCATAAAACCAGAGATTGAAATGAGCACAGATAAAGTTCCTTAAGCCAAATATGGAATAGACAAGAGCTACTCGTTGCTCAACGAAATGGACTCAACACCGCATATTAAACGCCTAAGAATGTACCTGACTAGTAAGTATCTTAAAACCTATGGATTGCTATGTCTCCGAAAGAGAATCAAGCATGAGTACAGGGGCATAAACGCAGCAGTGATAGGATTGGAGAGGTTCGGTGAGCAAATGAAGACCCTTTGAAGTCATATTGCATGGTACCCATTCCACGGGTTTCAACTACCCAGGTTTAAGGTATTCTTCCTTCAGCTAAAACATGTATGTGGAACCTAGAGTATGATCAACCATGTGATCAGGAGACGTGTTCAAATATGTCTCAGTTTTCGTACCCTGGTACTCGGGTGCAACATTCCAGATGCTTTACTAACACTCTCCCGACTTGGAGAGTCAGTGCCTTTAACCTCCTGTTTGGCCCAGTTTGCAATTTCTGCGGAAGATGAACAGGAATAGAGAGAACCAATGAGAGACTAGCTGGAGGTGTCTGGACGGGCAAATTTAACTCTCATTTCCCACCAGGAAGAGGAATTAACCAAAGGCTCAGCGTGACGTGCCGGAACGAGATTAGGGCCTGAAGCCATCCTGCGGTGTTGCGGCCAGCTCACAAGAAAGCGAGTTGAAGAAAGGAGCTCAGGGGCACTGTAATTCACAAACCTGCAGAGTTATAAATGACAGCTATCGTCCAAAAATATACTGAAGTAAGGCTGCCAAGAGGACTTGAAAGCGGGGCAGAATTGCAGGAAACCGATTTCAGGAGGTAGACTGGAATTGCATTGAAAGCATAGGAAAAGAGGCAGAACGTCCACAATGATGCACTTGGCCAAAAAGGGCGTATGCGTTTTTTCCTGAATATATTCAGGAAAAAACGCATACGCCCTTTTTGGCCAACCAAGCAAGCTTGCAAAGGAAATCTGCACTACAATGAAGTCTCACTTCCCCCCGGTCAAAAGGGCCATCTGAAAAAAGTGTAAAATCCAGAAAGGCAGGACAGGCCATGGAGAACTGGGAGCCTTGTTATGCTGATGGGCGGGATGTAAATTGCCAACAGACACTCGGGAGAAGTGTATGGTGTTTCCTGAAACATCTAAAAAACAAAGCAACAGAGCCTAGGGCACTTCCACTTATGGTCCTATAGCTTAGGGAAATTAAAATCAAAAAGACACAGCCACCCCAAAGTTTGGGACGCCTCTGTTTACAACCACCTCGTTTACAGTACAAGTTCAATATCACAGAAAGTGAAAAATGGATAAAGAACTTGTGGTACTTACGTACAATGCAGTATCACTCAGCAATGAAATCTATGTCATCAGGCCCGTAGCAGCATAATGAGTGTATTCAGGCACGATGATTCTAACTGAAATAAGTCACACAGAAAAAGAAACATCATAAGATATCACTAATACACGGAATGTAAACTTGGCTACACAGGAACTGAATTCCAAAACAGAACAGGGTCTCAAATTTAGAAAACCAACATATGCCTGCTTAAGGGGAAAGGTGAGTTGGGGTGCTGCATAAAACCAGAGATTGAAATGAGCACAGATAAAGTTCCTTAAGCCAAATATGGAATAGACAAGAGCTACTCCTTGCTCAACGAAATGGACTCAACACCGCATATTAAACGCCTAAGAATGCACCTGACTAGTAAGTATCTTAAAACCTATGGATTGCTATGTCTCCAAAAGAGAATCAAGCGTGTGTACAGGGGCATAAACGCAGCAGTGATAGGATTGGAGAGGTTCGGTGAGCAAATGAAGACCCTTTGAAGTCATATTGCATGGTACCCATTCCACGGGTTTCAACTACCCAGGTTTAAGGTATTCTTCCTTCAGCTAAAACATGCATGTGGAACCTAGAGTATGATCAACCATGTGATCGGGAGACGTGTTCAAATATGTCTCAGTTTTCGTACCATGGTACTCGGGTGCAACATTCCAGACGCTTTACTAACACTCTCCCGACTTGGAGAGTCAGTCCCTTTAACCTCCTGTTTGGCCCAGTTTGCAATTTCTGCGGAAGATGAACAGGAATAGCGAGAACCAATGAGAGACTAGCTGGAGGTGTCTGGACGGGCAAATTTAACTCTCATTTCCCACCAGGAAGAGGAATTAACCAAAGGCTCAGCGTGCCGTGCCAGAACCAGATTAGGACGTGAAACCATCCTGCGGTGTTGCGGCCAGGTCACAAGAAAGCGAGTTGAAGAAAGGAGCTCAGGGGCACTGTAATTCACAAACCTGCAGAGTTATAAATGACAGCTATCGTCCAAAAATATACTGAAGTTAGGCTGCCAAGAGGACTTGAAAGCGGGGCAGAATTGCAGGAAACCGATTTCAGGAGGTAGACTGGAATTGCACTGAAAGCATAGGAAAAGAGGCAGAACGTCCACAATGATGCACTTGGCCAAAAAGGGCGTATGCGTTTTTTCCTGAATATATTCAGGAAAAAACGCATACGCCCTTTTTGGCCAACCAAGCAAGCTTGCAAAGGAAATCTGCACTACAATGAAGTCTCACTTCCTTCCGGTCAAAAGGGCCATCTGAAAAAAGTGTAAAATCCAGAAAGGCAGGACAGGCCATGGAGAACTGGGAGCCTTGTTATGCTGATGGGCGGGATGTAAATTGCCAACAGACACTCGGGAGAAGTGTATGGTGTTTCCTGAAACATCTAAAAAACAAAGCAACAGAGCCTAGGGCACTTCCACTTATGGTCCTATAGCTTAGGGAAATTAAAATCAAAAAGACACAGCCACCCCAAAGTTTGGGACGCCTCTGTTTACAAGAACCTCGTTTACCGTACAAGTTCAATATCACAGAAAGTGAAAAATGGATAAAGAACTTGTGGTACTTACGTACAATGCAGTATCACTCAGCAATGAAATCTATGTCATCAGGCCCGTAGCAGCATAATGAGCGGATTCAGGTACGATGATTCTAACTGAAATAACTCACACAGAAAAAGAAACATCATAAGATATCACTAATACACGGAATGTAAACTTGGCTACACAGGAACTGAATTCCAAAACAGAACAGGGTCTCAAATTTAGAAAACCAACTTATACTTGCTTAAGGGGAAAGGTGAGTTGGGGTGCTGCATAAAACCAGAGATTGAAATGAGCACAGATAAAGTTCCTTAAGCCAAATATGGAATAGACAAGAGCTACTCCTTGCTCAACGAAATGGACTCAACACCCCATATTAAACGCCTAAGAATGTACCTGACTAGTAAGTATCTTAAAACCTATGGATTGCTATGTCTCCGAAAGAGAATCAAGCGTGTGTACAGGGGTATAAACGCAGCAGTGATAGGATTGGAGAGGTTCGGTGAGCAAATGAAGACCCTTTGAAGTCATATTGCATGGTACCCATTCCACGGGTCTCAACTATCCAGGTTTAAGGTATTCTTCCTTCAGCTAAAACATGCATGTGGAACCCAGAGTATGATCAACCATGTGAACGGGAGACGTGTTCAAATATGTCTCAGTTTTCGTACCCTGGTACTCGGGTGCAACATTCCACACGCTTTAATAACACTCTCCCCACTTGGAGAGTCAGCGCCTTTAACCTCCTGTTTGGCCCAGTTTGCAATTTCTGCGGAAGATGAACAGGAATAGGGAGAATGAATGAGAGACTAGCTGGAGGTGTCTGGACGGGCAAATTTAACTCTCATTTCCCACCAGGAAGAGGAAATAACCAAAGGCTCAGCGTGCCGTGCCGGAACGAGATTAGGGCCTGAAGCCATCCTGTGATGTTGCGGCCAGCTCAAAAGAAAGCGAGTTGAAGAAAGGAGCTCAGGGGCACTGTAATTCACAAACCTGCAGAGTTATAAATGACAGCTATCGTCCAAAAATATACTGAAGTAAGGCTGCCAAGAGGACTTGAAAGCGGGGCAGAATTGCAGGAAACCGATTTCAGGAGGTAGACTGGAATTGCATTGAAAGCATAGGAAAAGAGGCAGAACGTCCACAATGATGCACTTGGCCAAAAAGGGCGTATGCGTTTTTTCCTGAATATATTCAGGAAAAAACGCATACGCCCTTTTTGGCCAACCAAGCAAGCTTGCAAAGGAAATCTGCACTACAATGAAGTCTCACTTCCCCCCAGTCAAAAGGGCCATCTGAAAAAAGTGTAAAATCCAGAAAGGCAGGACAGGCCATGGAGAACTGGGAGCCTTGTTATGCTGATGGGCGGGATGTAAATTGCCAACAGACACTCGGGAGGAGTGTATGGTGTTTCCTGAAACATCTAAAAAACAAAGCAACAGAGCCTAGGGCACTTCCACTTATGGTCCTATAGCTTAGGGAAATTAAAATAAAAAAGACACAGCCACCCCAAAGTTTGGAACGCCTCTGTTTACAAGAACCTCGTTTACCTTACAAGTTCAATATCACAGAAAGTGAAAAATGGATAAAGAACTTGTGGTACTTACGTACAATGCAGTATCACTCAGCAATGAAATCTATGTCATCAGGCCCGTAGCAGCATAATGAGTGGATTCAGGTACGATGATTCTAACTGAAATAAGTCACACAGAAAAAGAAACATCATAAGATATCTCTAATACACGGAATGTAAACTTAGCTACACAGGAACTGAATTCCAAAACAGAACAGGGTCTCAAATTTAGAAAACAAACTTATGCTTGCTTAAGGGTAAAGGTGAGTTGGGGTGCTGCATAAAACCAGAGATTGAAATGAGCACAGATAAAGTTCCTTAAGCCAAATATGGAATAGACAAGAGCTACTCGTTGCTCAACGAAATGGACTCAACACCGCATATTAAACGCCTAAGAATGTACCTGACTAGTAAGTATCTTAAAACCTATGGATTGCTATGTCTCCGAAAGAGAATCAAGCATGAGTACAGGGGCATAAACGCAGCAGTGATAGGATTGGAGAGGTTCGGTGAGCAAATGAAGACCCTTTGAAGTCATATTGCATGGTACCCATTCCACGGGTTTCAACTACCCAGGTTTAAAGTATTCTTCCTTCAGCTAAAACATGCATGTGGAACCTAGAGTATGATCAACCATGTGATCAGGAGACGTGTTCAAATATGTCTCAGTTTTCGTACCCTGGTACTCGGGTGCAACATTCCAGATGCTTTACTAACACTCTCCCGACTTGGAGAGTCAGTGCCTTTAACCTCCTGTTTGGCCCAGTTTGCAATTTCTGCGGAAGATGAACAGGAATAGCGAGAACCAATGAGAGACTAGCTGGAGGTGTCTGGACGGGCAAATTTAACTCTCATTTCCCACCAGGAAGAGGAATTAACCAAAGGCTCAGCGTGCCGTGCCGGAACCAGATTAAGGCCTGAAGCCATCCTGCGGTGTTGCGGCCAGGTCACAAGAAAGCGAGTTGAAGAAAGGAGCTCAGGGGCACTGTAATTCACAAACCTGCAGAGTTATAAATGACAGCTATCGTCCAAAAATATACTGAAGTAAGGCTGCCAAGAGGACTTGAAAGCGGGGCAGAATTGCAGGAAACCGATTTCAGGAGGTAGACTGGAATTGCATTGAAAGCATAGGAAAAGAGGCAGAACGTCCACAATGATGCACTTGGCCAAAAAGGGCGTATGCGTTTTTTCCTGAATATATTCAGGAAAAAACGCATACGCCCTTTTTGGCCAACCAAGCAAGCTTGCAAAGGAAATCTGCACTACAATGAAGTCTCACTTCCCCCCGGTCAAAAGGGCCATCTGAAAAAAGTGTAACATCCAGAAAAGCAGGACAGGCCATGGAGAACTGGGAGCCTTGTTATGCTGATGGGCGGGATGTAAATTGCCAACAGACACTCGGGAGAAGTGTATGGTGTTTCCTGAAACATCTAAAAAACAAAGCAACAGAGCCTAGGGCACTTCTACTTATGGTCCTATAGCTTAGGGAAATTAAAATCAAAAAGACACAGCCATCCCAAAGTTTGGGACGCCTCTGTTTACAAGAACCTCGTTTACCGTACAAGTTCAGTATCACAGAAAGTGAAAAATGGATAAAGAACATGTGGTACTTACGTACAATGCAGTATCACTCAGCAATGAAATCTATGTCATCAGGCCCGTAGCAGCATAATGAGTGGATTCAGGCACGATGATTCTAACTGAAATAAGTCACACAGAAAAAGAAACATCATAAGATATCACTAATACACGGAATGTAAACTTGGCTACACAGGAACTGAATTCCAAAACAGAACAGGGTCTCAAATTTAGAAAACCAACATATGCTTGCTTAAGGGGAAAGGTGAGTTGGGGTGCTGCATAAAACCAGAGATTGAAATGAGCACAGATAAACTTCCTTAAGCCAAATATGGAATAGACAAGAGCTACTCCTTGCTCAACGAAATGGACTCAACATCCCACATTAAACGCCTAAGAATGTACCTGACTAGTAAGTATCTTAAAACCTATGGATTGCTATGTCTCCAAAAGAGAATCAAGCGTGTGTACAGGGGCATAAACACAGCAGTGATAGGATTGGAGAGGTTCGGTGAGCAAATGAAGACCCTTTGAAGTCATATTGCATGGTACCCATTCCACGGGTTTCAACTACCCAGGTTTAAGGTATTCTTCCTTCAGCTAAAACATGCATGTGGAACCTAGAGTATGATCAACCATGTGATCGGGAGACGTGTTCAAATATGTCTCAGTTTTCGAACCATGGTACTCGGGTGCAACATTCCAGACGCTTTACTAACACTCTCCCGACTTGGAGAGTCAGTCCCTTTAACCTCCTGTTTGGCCCAGTTTGCAATTTCTGCGGAAGATGAACAGGAATAGCGAGAACCAATGAGAGACTAGCTGGAGGTGTCTGGACGGGCAAATTTAACTCTCATTTCCCACCAGGAAGAGGAATTAACCAAAGCCTCAGCGTGCCGTGCCAGAACCAGATTAGGACGTGAAGCCATCCTGCGGTGTTGCGGCCAGTCACAAGAAAGCGAGTTGAAGAAAGGCGCTCAGGGGCACTGTAATTCACAAACTTGCAGAGTTATAAATGACAGCTATCGTCCAAAAATATACTGAAGTTAGGCTGCCAAGAGGACTTGAAAGCGGGGCAGAATTGCAGGAAACCGATTTCAGGAGGTAGACTGGAATTGCATTGAAAGCATAGGAAAAGAGGCAGAACGTCCACAATGATGCACTTGGCCAAAAAGGGCGTATGCGTTTTTTCCTGAATATATTCAGGAAAAAACGCATACGCCCTTTTTGGCCAACCAAGCAAGCTTGCAAAGGAAATCTGCACTACAATGAAGTCTCACTTCCTTCCGGTCAAAAGGGCCATCTGAAAAAAGTGTAAAATCCAGAAAGGCAGGACAGGCCATGGAGAACTGGGAGCCTTGTTATGCTGATGGGCGGGATGTAAATTGCCAACAGACACTCGGGAGAAGTGTATGGTGTTTCCTGAAACATCTAAAAAACAAAGCAACAGAGCCTAGGGCACTTCCACTTATGGTCCTATAGCTTAGGGAAATTAAAATCAAAAAGACACAGCCACCCCAAAGTTTGGGACGCCTCTGTTTACAAGAACCTCGTTTACCATACAACTTCAATATCACAGAAAGTGAAAAATGGATAAAGAACTTGTGGTACTTACGTACAATGCAGTATCACTCAGCAATGAAATCTATGTCATCAGGCCCGTAGCAGCATAATGAGCGGATTCAGGTACGATGATTCTAACTGAAATAAGTCACACAGAAAAAGAAACATCATAAGATATCACTAATACACGGAATGTAAACTTGGCTACACAGGAACTGAATTCCAAAACAGAACAGGGTGTCAAATTTAGAAAACCAACTTATGCTTGCTTAAGGGGAAAGGTGAGTTGGGGTGCTGCATAAAACCAGAGATTGAAATGAGCACAGATAAAGTTCCTTAAGCCAAGTATGGAATAGACAAGAGCTACTCCTTGCTCAACGAAATGGACTCAACACCCCATATTAAACGCCTAAGAATGTACCTGACTAGTAAGTATCTTAAAACCTATGGATTGCTATGTCTCCAAAAAGAGAATCAAGCGTGTGTACAGGGGCATAAACGCAGCAGTGATAGGATTGGAGAGGTTCGGTGAGCAAATGAAGACCCTTTGAAGTCATATTGCATGGTACCCATTCCACGGGTCTCAACTCTCCAGGTTTAAGGTATTCTTCCTTCAGCTAAAACATGCATGTGGAACCCAGAGTATGATCAACCGTGTGAACGGGAGACGTGTTCAAATATGTCTCAGTTTTCCTCCCCTGGTACTCGGGTGCAACATTCCAGACGCTTTAATAACACTCTCCCCACTTGGAGAGTCAGTGCCCTTAACCTCCTGTTTGGCCCAGTTTGCAATTTCTGCGGAAGATGAACAGGAATAGCGAGAACCAATGAGAGACTAGCTGGAGGTGTCTGGACGGGCAAATTTAACTCTCATTTCCCACCAGGAAGAGGAATTAACCAAAGGCTCAGCGTGCCGTGCCGGAACCAGATTAGGGCCTGAAGCCATCCTGCGGTGTTGCGGCCAGGTCACAAGAAAGCGAGTTGAAGAAAGGAGCTCAGGGGCACTGTAATTCACAAACCTGCAGAGTTATAAATGACAGCTATCGTCCAAAAATATACTGAAGTAAGGCTGCCACGAGGACTTGAAAGAGGGGCAGAATTGCAGGAAACCGATTTCAGGAGGTAGACTGGAATTGCATTGAAAGCATAGGAAAAGAGGCAGAACGTCCACAATGATGCACTTGGCCAAAAAGGGCGTATGCGTTTTTTCCTGAATATATTCAGGAAAAAACGCATACGCCCTTTTTGGCCAACCAAGCAAGCTTGCAAAGGAAATCTGCACTACAATGAAGTCTCACTTCCCCCCGGTCAAAAGGGCCATCTGAAAAAAGTGTAAAATCCAGAAAGGCAGGACAGGCCATGGAGAACTGGGAGCCTTGTTATGCTGATGGGTGGGATGTAAATTGCCAACAGACACTCGGGAGAAGTGTATGGTGTTTCCTGAAACATCTAAAAAACAAAGCAACAGAGCCTAGGGCACTTCCACTTATGGTCCTATAGCTTAGGGAAATTAAAATCAAAAAGACACAGCCACCCCAAAGTTTGGGACGCCTCTGTTTACAAGAACCTCGTTTACCGTACAAGTTCAATATCACAGAAAGTGAAAAATGGATAAAGAACTTGTGGTACTTACGTACAATGCAGTATCACTCAGCAATGAAATCTATGTCATCAGGCCCGTAGCAGCATAATGAGCGGATTCAGGTACGATGATTCTAACTGAAATAAGTCACACAGAAAAAGAAACATCATAAGATATCACTAATACACGGAATGTAAACTTGGCTACACAGGAACTGAATTACAAAACAGAACAGGGTCTCAAATTTAGAAAACCAACTTATGCTTGCTTAAGGGGAAAGGTGAGTTGGGGTGTTGCATAAAACCAGAGATTGAAATGAGCACAGATAAAGTTCCTTAAGCCAAATATGGAATAGACAAGAGCTACTCCTTGCTCAACGAAATGGACTCAACACCCCATATTAAACGCCTAAGAATGTACCTGACTAGTAAGTATCTTAAAACCTATGGATTGCTATGTCTCCAAAAGAGAATCAAGCGTGTGTACAGGGGCATAAACGCAGCAGTGATATGATTGGAGAGGTTCGGTGAGCAAATGAAGACCCTTTGAAGTCATATTGCATGGTACCCATTCCACGGGTCTCAACTCTCCAGGTTTAAGGTATTCTTCCTTCAGCTAAAACATGCATGTGGAACCCAGAGTATGATCAACCATGTGAACGGGAGACGTGTTCAAATATGTCTCAGTTTTCCTCCCCTGGTACTCGGGTGCAACATTCCAGACGCTTTAATAACACTCTCCCCACTTGGAGAGTCAGCGCCTTTAACCTCCTGTTTGGCCCAGTTTGCAATTTCTGCGGAAGATGAACAGGAATAGGGAGAACCAATGAGAGACTAGCTGGAGGTGTCTGGACGGGCAAATTTAACTCTCATTTCCCACCAGGAAGAGGAATTAACCAAAGGTTCAGCGTGCCGTGCCGGAACCAGATTAGGGCCTGAAGCCATCCTGCGGTGTTGCGGCCAGCTCACAAGAAAGCGAGTTGAAGAAAAGAGCTCAGGGGCACTGTAATTCACAAACCTGCAGAGTTATAAATGACAGCTATCGTTCAAAAATATACTGAAGTTAGGCTGCCAAGAGGTCTTGAAAGCGGGGCAGAATTGCAGGAAACCGATTTCAGGAGGTAGACTGGAATTGCATTGAAAGCATAGGAAAAGAGGCAGAACGTCCACAATGATGCACTTGGCCAAAAAGGGCGTATGCGTTTTTTCCTGAATATATTCAGGAAAAAACGCATACGCCCTTTTTGGCCAACCAAGCAAGCTTGCAAAGGAAATCTGCACTACAATGAAGTCTCACTTCCTTCCGGTCAAAAGGGCCATCTGAAAAAAGTGTAAAATCCAGAAAGGCAGGACAGGCCATGGAGAACTGGGAGCCTTGTTATGCTGATGGGCGGGATGTAAATTGCCAACAGACACTTGGGAGAAGTGTATGGTGTTTCCTGAAACATCTAAAAAACAAAGCAACAGAGCCTAGGGCACTTCCACTTATGGTCCTATAGCTTAGGGAAATTAAAATCAAAAAGACACAGCCACCCCAAAGTTTGGGACGCCTCTGTTTACAAGAACCTCGTTTACAGTACAAGTTCAACATCGCAGAAATTGAAAAATGGATAAAGAAGTTGTGGTATTTACTTACAAAGCAATATCACTCAGCAATGAAATCTATGTCATCAGGCCCTTAGCAGCACAATGAGTGGATTCAGGTATGATGATTCTAACTGAAGTAAGTCACACAGAAAAAGAAACATCATAAGATATCACTAATACACGGAATGTAAACTTGGCTACACAGGAACTGAATTCCAAAACAGAACAGGGTCTCAAATTTAGAAAACCAACTTCTGCTTGCTTAAGGGGAAAGGTGAGTTGGGGTGCTGCATAAAACCAGAGATTGAAATGAGCACAGATAAAGTTCCTTAAGCCAAATATTGAATAGACAAGAGCTACTCCTTGCTCAACGAAATGGACTCAACACCCCATATTAAACGCCTAAGAATGTACCTGACTAGTAAGTATCTTAAAACCTATGGATTGCTATGTCTCCAAAAGAGAATCAAGCATGTGTACAGGGGTTTAAAGGCAGCAGTGATAGGATTGGAGAGGTTCGGTGAGCAAATGAAGACCCTTTGAAGTCATATTGCATGGTACCCATTCCACGGGTCTCAACTCTCCAGGTTTAAGGTATTCTTCCTTCAGCTAAAACATGCATGTGGAACCCAGAGTATGATCAACCGTGTGAATGGGAGACGTGTTCAAATATGTCTCAGTTTTCCTCCCCTGGTACTCGGGTCCAACATTCCAGACGCTTTACTAACACTCTCCCCACTTGGAGAGTCAGCGCCTTTAACCTCCTGTTTGGCCCAGTTTGCAATTTCTGCGGAAGATGAACAGGAATAGGGAGAACCAATGAGACACTAGCTGGAGGTGTCTGGACGGGCAAATTTAACTCTCATTTCCCACCAGGAAGAGGAAATAACCAAAGGCTCAGCGTACCATGCCGGAACCAGATTAGGGCCTGAAGCCATCCTGCGGTGTTGCGGCCAGCTCACAAGAAAGTGAGTTGAAGAAAGGCGTTCAGGGGCACTGTAATTCACAAACCTGCAGAGTTATAAATGACAGCTATCGTCCAAAAATATACTGAAGTTAGGCTGCCAAGAGGACTTGAAAGCGGGGCAGAATTGCAGGAAACCGATTTCAGGAGGTAGACTGGAATTGCATTGAAAGCATAGGAAAAGAGGCAGAACGTCCACAATGATGCACTTGGCCTAAAAGGGCGTATGCGTTTTTTCCTGAATATATTCAGGAAAAAACGCATACGCCCTTTTTGGCCAACCAAGCAAGCTTGCAAAGGAAATCTGCACTATAATGAAGTCTCACTTCCTTCCGGTCAAAAGGGCCATCTGAAAAAATTGTAAAATCCAGAAAGGCAGGACAGGCCATGGAGAACTGGGAGCCTTGTTATGCTGATGGGCGGGATGTAAATTGCCAACAGACACTTGGGAGAAGTGTATGGTGTTTCCTGAAACATCTAAAAAACAAAGCAACAGAGCCTAGGGCACTTCCACTTATGGTCCTATAGCTTAGGGAAATTAAAATAAAAAAGACACAGCCACCCCAAAGTTTGGGACGGCTCTGTTTACAAGAACCTCGTTTACAGTACAAGTTCAACATCGCAGAAAGTGAAAAATGGATAAAGAAGTTGTGGTATTTACTTACAAAGCAATATCACTCAGCAATGAAATCTATGTCATCAGGCCCTAAGCAGCACAATGAGTGGATTCAGGTATGATGATTCTAACTGAAATAAGTCACACAGAAAAAGAAACATCATAAGATATCAGTAATACATGGAATGTAAACTTGGCTACACAGGAACTGAATTACAGAACAGAACAGGGTCTCAAATTTAGAAAACCAACTTATGCTTGCTTAAGTGGAAAGGTGAGTTGGGGTGCTGCATAAAACCAGAGATTGAAATGAGCACAGATAAAGTTCCTTAAGCCAAATATGGAATAGACAAGAGCTACTCCTTGCTCAACGAAATGGACTCAACACCCCATATTAAACGCCTAAGAATGTACCTGACTAGTAAGTATCTTAAAACCTATGGATTGCTATTTTTCCAAAAGAGAATCAAGCATGTGTACAGGGGTTTAAACGCAGCAGTGATAGGATTGGAGAGGTTTGGTGAGCAAATGAAGACTCTTTGTAGTCATATTCCATGGTAATCATTCCACGGGTTTCAACTACCCAGGTTTAAGGTATTCTTCCTTCAGCTAAAACATGCATGTGGAACCCAGAGTATGATCAACCATGTGATCGGGAGACGTGTTCAAATATGTCTCAGTTTTCGTACCCTGGTACTCGGGTGCAACATTCCAGACGCTTTACTAACACTCTCCCGACTTGGAGAGTCAGTCCCTTTAACCTCCTGTTTGGCCCAGTTTGCAATTTCTGCGGAAGATGAACAGGAATAGCGAGAACCAATGAGAGACTAGCTGGAGGTGTCTGGACGGGCAAATTTAACTCTCATTTCCCACCAGGAAGAGGAAATAACCAAAGGCTCAGCGTGCCGTGCCGGAACCAGATTAGGGCCTGAAGCCATCCTGCGGTGTTGCGGCCAGCTCACAAGAAAGTGAGTTGAAGAAAGGCGCTCAGGGGCACTGTAATTCACAAACCTGCAGAGTTATAAATGACAGCTATCGTCCAAAAATATACTGAAGTTAGGCTGCCAAGAGGACTTGAAAGCGGGGCAGAATTGCAGGAAACCGATTTCAGGAGGTAGACTGGAATTGCATTGAAAGCATAGGAAAAGAGGCAGAACATCCACAATGATGCACTTGGCCTAAAAGGGCGTATGCGTTTTTTCCTGAATATATTCAGGAAAAAACGCATACGCCCTTTTTGGCCAACCAAGCAAGCTTGCAAAGGAAATCTGCACTACAATGAAGTCTCACTTCCTTCCGGTCAAAAGGGCCATCTGAAAAAATTGTAAAATCCAGAAAGGCAGGACAGGCCATGGAGAACTGGGAGCCTTGTTATGCTGATGGGCGGGATGTAAATTGCCAACAGACACTTGGGAGAAGTGTATGGTGTTTCCTGAAACATCTAAAAAACAAAGCAACAGAGCCTAGGGCACTTCCACTTATGGTCCTATAGCTTAGGGAAATTAAAATAAAAAAGACACAGCCACCCCAAAGTTTGGGACGGCTCTGTTTACAAGAACCTCGTTTACAGTACAAGTTCAACATCGCAGAAAGTGAAAAATGGATAAAGAAGTTGTGGTATTTACTTACAAAGCAATATCACTCAGCAATGAAATCTATGTCATCAGGCCCTAAGCAGCACAATGAGTGGATTCAGGTATGATGATTCTAACTGAAATAAGTCACACAGAAAAAGAAACATCATAAGATATCAGTAATACATGGAATGTAAACTTGGCTACACAGGAACTGAATTACAGAACAGAACAGGGTCTCAAATTTAGAAAACCAACTTATGCTTGCTTAAGTGGAAAGGTGAGTTGGGGTGCTGCATAAAACCAGAGATTGAAATGAGCACAGATAAAGTTCCTTAAGCCAAATATGGAATAGACAAGAGCTACTCCTTGCTCAACGAAATGGACTCAACACCCCATATTAAACGCCTAAGAATGTACCTGACTAGTAAGTATCTTAAAACCTATGGATTGCTATGTCTCCAAAAGAGAATCAAGCATGTGTACAGGGGTTTAAACGCAGCAGTGATAGGATTGGAGAGGTTTGGTGAGCAAATGAAGACTCTTTGTAGTCATATTCCATGGTACTCATTCCACGGGTTTCAACTACCCAGGTTTAAGGTATTCTTCCTTCAGCTAAAACATGCATGTGGAACCCAGAGTATGATCAACCATGTGATCGGGAGACGTGTTCAAATATGTCTCAGTTTTCGTACCCTGGTACTCGGGTGCAACATTCCAGACGCTTTACTAACACTCTCCCGACTTGGAGAGTCAGTCCCTTTAACCTCCTGTTTGGCCCAGTTTGCAATTTCTGCGGAAGATGAACAGGAATAGCGAGAATCAATGAGAGACTAGCTGGAGGTGTCTGGACGGGCAAATTTAACTCTCATTTCCCACCAGGAAGAGGAAATAACCAAAGGCTCAGCGTGCCGTGCCGGAACCAGATTAGGGCCTGAAGCCATCCTGCGGTGTTGCGGCCAGGTCACAAGAAAGCGAGTTGAAGAAAGGAGCTCAGGGGCACTGTAATTCACAAACCTGCAGAGTTATAAATGACAGCTATCGTCCAAAAATATACTGAAGTAAGGCTGCCACGAGGACTTGAAAGAGGGGCAGAATTGCAGGAAACCGATTTCAGGAGGTAGACTGGAATTGCATTGAAAGCATAGGAAAAGAGGCAGAACGTCCACAATGATGCACTTGGCCAAAAAGGGCGTATGCGTTTTTTCCTGAATATATTCAGGAAAAAACGCATACGCACTTTTTGGCCAACCAAGCAAGCTTGCAAAGGAAATCTGCACTACAATGAAGTCTCACTTCCCCCCGGTCAAAAGGGCCATCTGAAAAAAGTGTAAAATCCAGAAAGGGAGGACAGGCCATGGAGAACTGGGAGCCTTGTTATGCTGATGGGTGGGATGAAAATTGCCAACAGACACTCGGAAGAAGTGTATGGTGTTTCCTGAAACATCTAAGAAACAAAGCAACAGAGCCTAGGGCACTTCCACTTATGGTCCTATAGCTTAGGGAAATTAAAATCAAAAAGACACAGCCACCCCAAAGTTTGGGACGCCTCTGTTTACAAGAACCACGTTTACCGTACAAGTTCAATATCACAGAAAGTGAAAAATGGATAAAGAACTTGTGGTACTTACGTACAATGCAGTATCACTCAGCAATGAAATCTATGTCATCAGGCCCGTAGCAGCATAATGAGTGGATTCAGGTACGATGATTCTAACTGAAATAAGTCACACAGAAAAAGAAACATCATAAGATATCACTAATACACGGAATGTAAACTTGGCTACACAGGAACTGAATTCCAAAACAGAACAGGGTCTCAAATTTAGAAAACCAACTTCTGCTTGCTTAAGGGGAAAGGTGAGTTGGGGTGCTGCATAAAACCAGAGATTGAAATGAGCACAGATAAAGTTCCTTAAGCCAAATATGGAATAGACAAGAGCTACTCCTTGCTCAACGAAATGGACTCAACACCCCATATTAAACGCCTAAGAATGTACCTGACTAGTAAGTATCTTAAAACCTATGGATTTCTATGTCTCCAAAAGAGAATCAAGCGTGTGTACAGGGGCATAAACGCAGCAGTGATAGGATTGGAGAGGTTCGGTGAGCAAATGAAGACCCTTTGAAGTCATATTGCATGGTACCCATTCCACGGGTCTCAACTCTCCAGGTTTAAGGTATTCTTCCTTCAGCTAAAACATGCATGTGGAACCCAGAGTATGATCAACCATGTTAAAGGGAGACGTGTTCAAATATGTCTCAGTTTTCCTCCCCTGGTACTCGGGTGCAACATTCCAGATGCTTTACTAACACTCTCCCGACTTGGAGAGTCAGTCCCTTTAACCTCCTGTTTGGCCCAGTTTGCAATTTCTGCGGAAGATGAACAGGAATAGCGAGAACCAATGAGAGACTAGCTGGAGGTGTCTGGACGGGCAAATTTAACTCTCATTTCCCACCAGGAAGAGGAATTAACCAAAGGCTCAGCGTGCCGTGCCGGAACCAGATTAGGGCCTGAAGCCATCCTGCGGTGTTGCGGCCAGGTCACAAGAAAGCGAGTTGAAGAAAGGAGCTCAGGGGCACTGTAATTCACAAACCTGCAGAGTTATAAATGACAGCTATCGTCCAAAAATATACTGAAGTAAGGCTGCCAAGAGGACTTGAAAGCGGGGCAGAATTGCAGGAAACCGATTTCAGGAGGTAGACTGGAATTGCATTGAAAGCATAGGAAAAGAGGCAGAACGTCCACAATGATGCACTTGGCCAAAAAGGGCGTATGCGTTTTTTCCTGAATATATTCAGGAAAAAACGCATACGCCCTTTTTGGCCAACCAAGCAAGCTTGCAAAGGAAATCTGCACTACAATGAAGTCTCACTTCCTTCCGGTCAAAAGGGCCATCTGAAAAAAGTGTAACATCCAGAAAAGCAGGACAGGCCATGGAGAACTGGGAGCCTTGTTATGCTGATGGGCGGGATGTAAATTGCCAACAGACACTCGGGAGAAGTGTATGGTGTTTCCTGAAACATCTAAAAAACAAAGCAACAGAGCCTAGGGCACTTCCACTTATGGTCCTATAGCTTAGGGAAATTAAAATAAAAAAGACACAGCCACCCCAAAGTTTGGGACGCCTCTGTTTACAAGAACCTCGTTTACCGTACAAGTTCAGTATCACAGAAAGTGAAAAATGGATAAAGAACATGTGGTACTTACGTACAATGCAGTATCACTCAGCAATCAAATCTATGTCATCAGGCCCGTAGCAGCATAATGAGTGGATTCAGGCACGATGATTCTAACTGAAATAAGTCACACAGAAAAAGAAACATCATAAGATATCACTAATACACGGAATGTAAACTTGGCTACACAGGAACTGAATTCCAAAACAGAACAGGGTCTCAAATTTAGAAAACCAACATATGCTTGCTTAAGGGGAAAGGTGAGTTGGGGTGCTGCATAAAACCAGAGATTGAAATGAGCACAGATAAAGTTCCTTAAGCCAAATATGGAATAGACAAGAGCTACTCCTTGCTCAACGAAATGGACTCAACACCCCATATTAAACGCCTAAGAATGTACCTGACTAGTAAGTATCTTAAAACCTATGGATTGCTATGTCTCCAAAAGAGAATCAAGCGTGTGTACAGGGGCATAAATGCAGCAGTGATAGGATTGGAGAGGTTCGGTGAGCAAATGAAGACCCTTTGAAGTCATATTGCATGGTACCCATTCCACGGGTCTCAACTCTCCAGGTTTAAGGTATTCTTCCTTCAGCTAAAACATGCATGTGGAACCCAGAGTATGATCAACCGTGTGAACGGGAGACGTGTTCAAATATGTCTCAGTTTTCCTCCCCTGGTACTCGGGTGCAACATTCCACACGCTTTACTAACACTCTCCCCACTTGGAGAGTCAGCGCCTTTAACCTCCTCTTTGGCCCAGTTTGCAATTTCTGCGGAAGATGAACAGGAACAGGGAGAACCAATGAGACACTAGCTGGAGGTGTCTGGACGGGCAAATTTAACTCTCATTTCCCACCAGGAAGAGGAAATAACCAAAGGCTCAGCGTGCCATGCCGGAAGGAGATTAGGGCCTGAAGCCATCCTGCGGTGTTGCGGCCAGCTCACAAGAAAGTGAGTTGAAGAAAGGCGCTCAGGGGCACTGTAATTCACAAACCTGCAGAGTTATAAATGACAGCTATCGTCCAAAAATATACTGAAGTTAGGCTGCCAAGAGGACTTGAAAGCGGGGCAGAATTGCAGGAAACCGATTTCAGGAGGTAGACTGGAATTGCATTGAAAGCATAGGAAAAGAGGCAGAACGTCCACAATGATGCACTTGGCCAAAAAGGGCGTATGCGTTTTTTCCTGAATATATTCAGGAAAAAACGCATACGCCCTTTTTGGCCAACCAAGCAAGCTTGCAAAGGAAATCTGCACTACAATGAAGTCTCACTTCCCCCAGGTCAAACGGGCCATCTGAAAAAAGTGTAAAATCCAGAAAGGCAGGACAGGCCATGGAGAACTGGGAGCCTTGTTATGCTGATGGGCGGGATGTAAATTGCCAACAGACACTCGGGAGAAGTGTATGGTGTTTCCTGAAACATCTAAAAAACAAAGCAACAGAGCCTAGGGCACTTCCACTTATGGTCCTATAGCTTAGGGAAATTAAAATCAAAAAGACACAGCCACCCCAAAGTTTGGGACGCCTCTGTTTACAAGAACCTCGTTTACCATACAACTTCAATATCACAGAAAGTGAAAAATGGATAAAGAACTTGTGGTACTTACGTACAATGCAGTATCACTCAGCAATGAAATCTATGTCATCAGGCCCGTAGCAGCATAATGAGCGGATTCAGGTACGATGATTCTAACTGAAATAAGTCACACAGAAAAAGAAACATCATAAGATATCACTAATACACGGAATGTAAACTTGGCTACACAGGAACTGAATTCCAAAATAGAACAGGGTGTCAAATTTAGAAAACCAACTTATGCTTGCTTAAGGGGAAAGGTGAGTTGGGGTGCTGCATAAAACCAGAGATTGAAATGAGCACAGATAAAGTTCCTTAAGCCAAGTATGGAATAGACAAGAGCTACTCCTTGCTCAACGAAATGGACTCAACACCGCATATTAAACGCCTAAGAATGTACCTGACTAGTAAGTATCTTAAAACCTATGGATTGCTATGTCTCCAAAAGAGAATCAAGCGTGTGTACAGGGGCATAAACGCAGCAGTGATAGGATTGGAGAGGTTCGGTGAGCAAATGAAGACCCTTTGAAGTCATATTGCATGGTACCCATTCCACGGGTCTCAACTCTCCAGGTTTAAGGTATTCTTCCTTCAGCTAAAACATGCATGTGGAACCCAGAGTATGATCAACCGTGTGAACGGGAGACGTGTTCAAATATGTCTCAGTTTTCCTCCCCTGGTACTCGGGTGCAACATTCCAGACGCTTTAATAACACTCTCCCCACTTGGAGAGTCAGTGCCTTTAACCTCCTGTTTGGCCCAGTTTGCAATTTCTGCGGAAGATGAACAGGAATAGCGAGAACCAATGAGAGACTAGCTGGAGGTGTCTGGACGGGCAAATTTAACTCTCATTTCCCACCAGGAAGAGGAATTAACCAAAGGCTCAGCGTGCCGTGCCGGAACCAGATTAAGGCCTGAAGCCATCCTGCGGTGTTGCGGCCAGGTCACAAGAAAGTGAGTTGAAGAAAGGAGCTCAGGGGCACTGTAATTCACAAACCTGCAGAGTTATAAATGACAGCTATCGTCCAAAAATATACTGAAGTAAGGCTGCCAAGAGGACTTGAAAGCGGGGCAGAATTGCAGGAAACCGATTTCAGGAGGTAGACTGGAATTGCATTGAAAGCATAGGAAAAGAGGCAGAACGTCCACAATGATGCACTTGGCCAAAAAGGGCGTATGCGTTTTTTCCTGAATATATTCAGGAAAAAACGCATACGCCCTTTTTGGCCAACCAAGCAAGCTTGCAAAGGAAATCTGCACTACAATGAAGTCTCACTTCCCCCCGGTCAAAAGGGCCATCTGAAAAAAGTGTAACATCCAGAAAAGCAGGACAGGCCATGGAGAACTGGGAGCCTTGTTATGCTGATGGGCGGGATGTAAATTGCCAACAGACACTCGGGAGAAGTGTATGGTGTTTCCTGAAACATCTAAAAAACAAAGCAACAGAGCCTAGGGCACTTCCACTTATGGTCCTATAGCTTAGGGAAATTAAAATAAAAAAGACACAGCCACCCCAAAGTTTGGGACGCCTCTGTTTACAAGAACCTCGTTTACCGTACAAGTTCAATATCACAGAAAGTGAAAAATGAATAAAGAACATGTGGTACTTACGTACAATGCAGTATCACTCAGCAATCAAATCTATGTCATCAGGCCCGTAGCAGCATAATGAGTGGATTCAGGCACGATGATTCTAACTGAAATAAGTCACACAGAAAAAGAAACATCATAAGATATCACTAATACACGGAATGTAAACTTGGCTACACAGGAACTGAATTCCAAAACAGAACAGGGTCTCAAATTTAGAAAACAAACATATGCCTGCTTAAGGGGAAAGGTGAGTTGGGGTGCTGCATAAAACCAGAGATTGAAATGAGCACAGATAAAGTTCCTTAAGCCAAATATGGAATAGACAAGAGCTACTCCTTGCTCAACGAAATGGACTCAACACCCCATATTAAACGCCTAAGAATGTACCTGACTAGTAAGTATCTTAAAACCTATGGATTGCTATGTCTCCAAAAGAGAATCAAGCGTGTGTACAGGGGCATAAATGCAGCAGTGATAGGATTGGAGAGGTTCGGTGAGCAAATGAAGACCCTTTGAAGTCATATTGCATGGTACCCATTCCACGGGTCTCAACTCTCCAGGTTTAAGGTATTCTTCCTTCAGCTAAAACATGCATGTGGAACCCAGAGTATGATCAACCGTGTGAACGGGAGACGTGTTCAAATATGTCTCAGTTTTCCTCCCCTGGTACTCGGGTGCAACATTCCACACGCTTTACTAACACTCTCCCCACTTGGAGAGTCAGCGCCTTTAACCTCCTCTTTGGCCCAGTTTGCAATTTCTGCGGAAGATGAACAGGAACAGGGAGAACCAATGAGACACTAGCTGGAGGTGTCTGGACGGGCAAATTTAACTCTCATTTCCCACCAGGAAGAGGAAATAACCAAAGGCTCAGCGTGCCATGCCGGAAGGAGATTAGGGCCTGAAGCCATCCTGCGGTGTTGCGGCCAGCTCACAAGAAAGTGAGTTGAAGAAAGGCGCTCAGGGGCACTGTAATTCACAAACCTGCAGAGTTATAAATGACAGCTATCGTCCAAAAATATACTGAAGTTAGGCTGCCAAGAGGACTTGAAAGCGGGGCAGAATTGCAGGAAACCGATTTCAGGAGGTAGACTGGAATTGCATTGAAAGCATAGGAAAAGAGGCAGAACGTCCACAATGATGCACTTGGCCAAAAAGGGCGTATGCGTTTTTTCCTGAATATATTCAGGAAAAAACGCATACGCCCTTTTTGGCCAACCAAGCAAGCTTGCAAAGGAAATCTGCACTACAATGAAGTCTCACTTCCCCCAGGTCAAACGGGCCATCTGAAAAAAGTGTAAAATCCAGAAAGGCAGGACAGGCCATGGAGAACTGGGAGCCTTGTTATGCTGATGGGCGGGATGTAAATTGCCAACAGACACTCGGGAGAAGTGTATGGTGTTTCCTGAAACATCTAAAAAACAAAGCAACAGAGCCTAGGGCACTTCCACTTATGGTCCTATAGCTTAGGGAAATTAAAATCAAAAAGACACAGCCACCCCAAAGTTTGGGACGCCTCTGTTTACAAGAACCTCGTTTACCATACAACTTCAATATCACAGAAAGTGAAAAATGGATAAAGAACTTGTGGTACTTACGTACAATGCAGTATCACTCAGCAATGAAATCTATGTCATCAGGCCCGTAGCAGCATAATGAGCGGATTCAGGTACGATGATTCTAACTGAAATAAGTCACACAGAAAAAGAAACATCATAAGATATCACTAATACACGGAATGTAAACTTGGCTACACAGGAACTGAATTCCAAAATAGAACAGGGTGTCAAATTTAGAAAACCAACTTATGCTTGCTTAAGGGGAAAGGTGAGTTGGGGTGCTGCATAAAACCAGAGATTGAAATGAGCACAGATAAAGTTCCTTAAGCCAAGTATGGAATAGACAAGAGCTACTCCTTGCTCAACGAAATGGACTCAACACCGCATATTAAACGCCTAAGAATGTACCTGACTAGTAAGTATCTTAAAACCTATGGATTGCTATGTCTCCAAAAGAGAATCAAGCGTGTGTACAGGGGCATAAACGCAGCAGTGATAGGATTGGAGAGGTTCGGTGAGCAAATGAAGACCCTTTGAAGTCATATTGCATGGTACCCATTCCACGGGTCTCAACTCTCCAGGTTTAAGGTATTCTTCCTTCAGCTAAAACATGCATGTGGAACCCAGAGTATGATCAACCGTGTGAACGGGAGACGTGTTCAAATATGTCTCAGTTTTCCTCCCCTGGTACTCGGGTGCAACATTCCAGACGCTTTAATAACACTCTCCCCACTTGGAGAGTCAGTGCCTTTAACCTCCTGTTTGGCCCAGTTTGCAATTTCTGCGGAAGATGAACAGGAATAGCGAGAACCAATGAGAGACTAGCTGGAGGTGTCTGGACGGGCAAATTTAACTCTCATTTCCCACCAGGAAGAGGAATTAACCAAAGGCTCAGCGTGCCGTGCCGGAACCAGATTAAGGCCTGAAGCCATCCTGCGGTGTTGCGGCCAGGTCACAAGAAAGTGAGTTGAAGAAAGGAGCTCAGGGGCACTGTAATTCACAAACCTGCAGAGTTATAAATGACAGCTATCGTCCAAAAATATACTGAAGTAAGGCTGCCAAGAGGACTTGAAAGCGGGGCAGAATTGCAGGAAACCGATTTCAGGAGGTAGACTGGAATTGCATTGAAAGCATAGGAAAAGAGGCAGAACGTCCACAATGATGCACTTGGCCAAAAAGGGCGTATGCGTTTTTTCCTGAATATATTCAGGAAAAAACGCATACGCCCTTTTTGGCCAACCAAGCAAGCTTGCAAAGGAAATCTGCACTACAATGAAGTCTCACTTCCCCCCGGTCAAAAGGGCCATCTGAAAAAAGTGTAACATCCAGAAAAGCAGGACAGGCCATGGAGAACTGGGAGCCTTGTTATGCTGATGGGCGGGATGTAAATTGCCAACAGACACTCGGGAGAAGTGTATGGTGTTTCCTGAAACATCTAAAAAACAAAGCAACAGAGCCTAGGGCACTTCCACTTATGGTCCTATAGCTTAGGGAAATTAAAATAAAAAAGACACAGCCACCCCAAAGTTTGGGACGCCTCTGTTTACAAGAACCTCGTTTACCGTACAAGTTCAATATCACAGAAAGTGAAAAATGGATAAAGAACATGTGGTACTTACGTACAATGCAGTATCACTCAGCAATCAAATCTATGTCATCAGGCCCGTAGCAGCATAATGAGTGGATTCAGGCACGATGATTCTAACTGAAATAAGTCACACAGAAAAAGAAACATCATAAGATATCACTAATACACGGAATGTAAACTTGGCTACACAGGAACTGAATTCCAAAACAGAACAGGGTCTCAAATTTAGAAAACAAACATATGCCTGCTTAAGGGGAAAGGTGAGTTGGGGTGCTGCATAAAACCAGAGATTGAAATGAGCACAGATAAAGTTCCTTAAGCCAAATATGGAATAGACAAGAGCTACTCCTTGCTCAACGAAATGGACTCAACACCCCATATTAAATGCCTAAGAATGTACCTGACTAGTAAGTATCTTAAAACCTATGGATTGCTATGTCTCCAAAAGAGAATCAAGCGTGTGTACAGGGGCATAAACGCAGCAGTGATAGGATTGGAGAGGTTCGGTGAGCAAATGAAGACCCTTTGAAGTCATATTGCATGGTACCCATTCCACGGGTTTCAACTACCCAGGTTTAAGGTATTCTTCCTTCAGCTAAAACATGCATGTGGAACCTAGAGTATGATCAACCATGTGATCGGGAGACGTGTTCAAATATGTCTCAGTTTTCGTACCCTGGTACTCGGGTGCAACATTCCAGATGCTTTACTAACACTCTCCCGACTTGGAGAGTCAGTCCCTTTAACCTCCTGTTTGGCCCAGTTTGCAATTTCTGCGGAAGATGAACAGGAATAGCGAGAACCAATGAGAGACTAGCTGGAGGTGTCTGGACGGGCAAATTTAACTCTCATTTCCCACCAGGAAGAGGAATTAACCAAAGGCTCAGCGTGCCGTGCCGGAACCAGATTAGGTCCTGAAGCCATCCTGCGGTGTTGCGGCCAGGTCACAAGAAAGCGAGTTGAAGAAAGGAGCTCAGGGGCACTGTAATTCACAAACCTGCAGAGTTATAAATGACAGCTATCGTCCAAAAATATACTGAAGTAAGGCTGCCAAGAGGACTTGAAAGCGGGGCAGAATTGCAGGAAACTGATTTCAGGAGGTAGACTGGAATTGCATTGAAAGCATAGGAAAAGAGGCAGAACGTCCACAATGATGCACTTGGCCAAAAAGGGCGTATGCATTTTTTCCTGAATATATTCAGGAAAAAACGCATACGCCCTTTTTGGCCAACCAAGCAAGCTTGCAAAGGAAATCTGCACTACAATGAAGTCTCACTTCCTTCCGGTCAAAAGGGCCATCTGAAAAAAGTGTAACATCCAGAAAAGCAGGACAGGCCATGGAGAACTGGGAGCCTTGTTATGCTGATGGGCGGGATGTAAATTGCCAACAGACACTCGGGAGAAGTGTATGGTGTTTCCTGAAACATCTAAAAAACAAAGCAACAGAGCCTAGGGCACTTCCACTTATGGTCCTATAGCTTAGGGAAATTAAAATAAAAAAGACACAGCCACCCCAAAGTTTGGGACGCCTCTGTTTACAAGAACCTCGTTTACCGTACAAGTTCAGTATCACAGAAAGTGAAAAATGGATAAAGAACATGTGGTACTTACGTACAATGCAGTATCACTCAGCAATCAAATCTATGTCATCAGGCCCGTAGCAGCATAATGAGTGGATTCAGGCACGATGATTCTAACTGAAATAAGTCACACAGAAAAAGAAACATCATAAGATATCACTAATACACGGAATGTAAACTTGGCTACACAGGAACTGAATTCCAAAACAGAACAGGGTGTCAAATTTAGAAAACCAACTTATGCTTGCTTAAGGGGAATGGTGAGTTGGGGTGCTGCATAAAACCAGAGATTGAAATGAGCACAGATAAAGTTCCTTAAGCCAAGTATGGAATAGACAAGAGCTACTCCTTGCTCAACGAAATGGACTCAACACCGCATATTAAACGCCTAAGAATGTACCTGACTAGTAAGTATCTTAAAACCTATGGATTGCTATGTCTCCAAAAGAGAATCAAGCGTGTGTACAGGGGCATAAACGCAGCAGTGATAGGATTGGAGAGGTTCGGTGAGCAAATGAAGACCCTTTGAAGTCATATTGCATGGTACCCATTCCACGGGTCTCAACTCTCCAGGTTTAAGGTATTCTTCCTTCAGCTAAAACATGCATGTGGAACCCAGAGTATGATCAACCGTGTGAACGGGAGATGTGTTCAAATATGTCTCAGTTTTCCTCCCCTGGTACTCGGGTGCAACATTCCAGACGCTTTAATAACACTCTCCCCACTTGGAGAGTCAGTGCCTTTAACCTCCTGTTTGGCCCAGTTTGCAATTTCTGCGGAAGATGAACAGGAATAGCGAGAACCAATGAGAGACTAGCTGGAGGTGTCTGGACGGGCAAATTTAACTCTCATTTCCCACCAGGAAGAGGAATTAACCAAAGGCTCAGCGTGCCGTGCCGGAACCAGATTAAGGCCTGAAGCCATCCTGCGGTGTTGCGGCCAGGTCACAAGAAAGCGAGTTGAAGAAAGGAGCTCAGGGGCACTGTAATTCACAAACCTGCAGAGTTATAAATGACAGCTATCGTCCAAAAATATACTGAAGTAAGGCTGCCAAGAGGACTTGAAAGCGGGGCAGAATTGCAGGAAACCGATTTCAGGAGGTAGACTGGAATTGCATTGAAAGCATAGGAAAAGAGGCAGAACGTCCACAATGATGCACTTGGCCAAAAAGGGCGTATGCGTTTTTTCCTGAATATATTCAGGAAAAAACGCATACGCCCTTTTTGGCCAACCAAGCAAGCTTGCAAAGGAAATCTGCACTACAATGAAGTCTCACTTCCCCCCGGTCAAAAGGGCCATCTGAAAAAAGTGTAACATCCAGAAAAGCAGGACAGGCCATGGAGAACTGGGAGCCTTGTTATGCTGATGGGCGGGATGTAAATTGCCAACAGACACTCGGGAGAAGTGTATGGTGTTTCCTGAAACATCTAAAAAACAAAGCAACAGAGCCTAGGGCACTTCCACTTATGGTCCTATAGCTTAGGGAAATTAAAATCAAAAAGACACAGCCACCCCAAAGTTTGGGACGCCTCTGTTTACAAGAACCTCGTTTACCGTACAAGTTCAGTATCACAGAAAGTGAAAAATGGATAAAGAACATGTGGTACTTACGTACAATGCAGTATCACTCAGCAATCAAATCTATGTCATCAGGCCCGTAGCAGCATAATGAGTGTATTCAGGCACGATGATTCTAACTGAAATAAGTCACACAGAAAAAGAAACATCATAAGATATCACTAATACACGGAATGTAAACTTGGCTACACAGGAACTGAATTCCAAAACAGAACAGGGTCTCAAATTTAGAAAACCAACATATGCCTGCTTAAGGGGAAAGGTGAGTTGGGGTGCTGCATAAAGCCAGAGATTGAAATGAGCACAGATAAAGTTCCTTAAGCCAAATATGGAATAGACAAGAGCTACTCCTTGCTCAACGAAATGGACTCAACACCCCATATTAAACGCCTAAGAATGTACCTGACTAGTAAGTATCTTAAAACCTATGGATTGCTATGTCTCCAAAAGAGAATCAAGCGTGTGTACAGGGGCATAAACGCAGCAGTGATAGGATTGGAGAGGTTCGGTGAGCAAATGAAGACACTTTGAAGTCATATTGCATGGTACCCATTCCACGGGTTTCAACTACCCAGGTTTAAGGTATTCTTCCTTCAGCTAAAACATGCATGTGGAACCTAGAGTATGATCAACCATGTGATCGGGAGACGTGTTCAAATATGTCTCAGTTTTTGTACCATGGTACTCGGGTGCAACATTCCAGACGCTTTACTAACACTCTCCCGACTTGGAGAGTCAGTCCCTTTAACCTCCTGTTTGGCCCAGTTTGCAATTTCTGCGGAAGATGAACAGGAATAGCGAGAACCAATGAGAGACTAGCTGGAGGTGTCTGGACGGGCAAATTTAACTCTCATTTCCCACCAGGAAGAGGAATTAACCAAAGCCTCAGCGTGCCGTGCCAGAACCAGATTAGGACGTGAAACCATCCTGCGGTGTTGCGGCCAGGTCACAAGAAAGCGAGTTGAAGAAAGGCGCTCAGGGGCACTGTAATTCACAAACCTGCAGAGTTATAAATGACAGCTATCGTCCAAAAATATACTGAAGTTAGGCTGCCAAGAGGACTTGAAAGTGGGGCAGAATTGCAGGAAACCGATTTCAGGAGGTAGACTGGAATTGCATTGAAAGCATAGGAAAAGAGGCAGAACGTCCACAATGATGCACTTGGCCAAAAAGGGCGTATGCGTTTTTTCCTGAATATATTCAGGAAAAAACGCATACGCCCTTTTTGGCCAACCAAGCAAGCTTGCAAAGGAAATCTGCACTACAATGAAGTCTCACTTCCTTCCGGTCAAAAGGGCCATCTGAAAAAAGTGTAAAATCCAGAAAGGCAGGACAGGCCATGGAGAACTGGGAGCCTTGTTATGCTGATGGGCGGGATGTAAATTGCCAACAGACACTCGGGAGAAGTGTATGGTGTTTCCTGAAACATCTAAAAAACAAAGCAACAGAGCCTAGGGCACTTCCACTTATGGTCCTATAGCTTAGGGAAATTAAAATCAAAAAGACACAGCCACCCCAAAGTTTGGGACGCCTCTGTTTACAAGAACCTCGTTTACCGTACAAGTTCAATATCACAGAAAGTGAAAAATGGATAAAGAACTTGTGGTACTTACGTACAATGCAGTATCACTCAGCAATGAAATCTATGTCATCAGGCCCGTAGCAGCATAATGAGCGGATTCAGGTACGATGATTCTAACTGAAATAAGTCACACAGAAAAAGAAACATCATAAGATATCACTAATACACGGAATGTAAACTTGGCTACACAGGAACTGAATTCCAAAACAGAACAGGGTATCAAATTTAGAAAACCAACTTATGCTTGTTTAAGGGGAAAGGTGAGTTGGGGTGCTGCATAAAACCAGAGATTGAAATGAGCACAGATAAAGTTCCTTAAGCCAAATATGGAATAGACAAGAGCTACTCCTTGCTCAATGAAATGGACTCAACACCCCATATTAAACGCCTAAGAATGTACCTGACTAGTAAGTATCTTAAAACCTATGGATTGCTATGTCTCCGAAAGAGAATCAAGCGTGTGTACAGGGGTATAAACGCAGCAGTGATAGGATTGGAGAGGTTCGGTGAGCAAATGAAGACCCTTTGAAGTCATATTGCATGGTACCCATTCCACGGGTCTCAACTCTCCAGGTTTAAGGTATTCTTCCTTCAGCTAAAACATGCATGTGGAACCCAGAGTATGATCAACCATGTGAACGGGAGACGTGTTCAAGTATGTCTCAGTTTTCCTCCCCTGGTACTCGGGTGCAACATTCCAGACGCTTTAATAACACTCTCCCCACTTGGAGAGTCAGCGCCTTTAACCTCCTGTTTGGCCCAGTTTGCAATTTCTGTGGAAGATGAACAGGAATAGGGAGAACCAATGAGAGACTAGCTGGAGGTGTCTGGACGGGCAAATTTAACTCTCATTTCCCACCAGGAAGAGGAAATAACCAAAGGCTCAGCGTGCCGTGCCGGAACGAGATTAGGGCCTGAAGCCATCCTGTGATGTTGCGGCCAGCTCAAAAGAAAGCGAGTTGAAGAAAGGAGCTCAGGGGCACTGTAATTCACAAACCTGCAGAGTTATAAATGACAGCTATCGTCCAAAAATATACTGAAGTAAGGCTGCCAAGAGGACTTGAAAGCGGGGCAGAATTGCAGGAAACCGATTTCAGGAGGTAGACTGGAATTGCATTGAAAGCATAGGAAAAGAGGCAGAACGTCCACAATGATGCACTTGGCCAAAAAGGGCGTATGCGTTTTTTCCTGAATATATTCAGGAAAAAACGCATACGCCCTTTTTGGCCAACCAAGCAAGCTTGCAAAGGAAATCTGCACTACAATGAAGTCTCACTTCCCCCCAGTCAAAAGGGCCATCTGAAAAAAGTGTAAAATCCAGAAAGGCAGGACAGGCCATGGAGAACTGGGAGCCTTGTTATGCTGATGGGCGGGATGTAAATTGCCAACAGACACTCGGGAGGAGTGTATGGTGTTTCCTGAAACATCTAAAAAACAAAGCAACAGAGCCTAGGGCACTTCCACTTATGGTCCTATAGCTTAGGGAAATTAAAATCAAAAAGACACAGCCACCCCAAAGTTTGGGACGCATCTGTTTACAAGAACCTCGTTTACCGTACAAGTTCAATATCACAGAAAGTGAAAAATGGATAAAGAACTTGTGGTACTTACGTACAATGCAGTATCACTCAGCAATGAAATCTATGTCATCAGGCCCGTAGCAGCATAATGAGTGGATTCAGGTACGATGATTCTAACTGCAATAAGTCACACAGAAAAAGAAACATCATAAGATATCTCTAATACACGGATTGTAAACTTAGCTACACAGGAACTGAATTCCAAAACAGAACAGGGTCTCAAATTTAGAAAACCAACTTATGCTTGCTTAAGGGGAAAGGTGAGTTGGGGTGCTGCATAAAACCAGAGATTGAAATGAGCACAGATAAAGTTCCTTAAGCCAAATATGGAATAGACAAGAGCTACTCGTTGCTCAACGAAATGGACTCAACACCGCATATTAAACGCCTAAGAATGTACCTGACTAGTAAGTATCTTAAAACCTATGGATTGCTATGTCTCCGAAAGAGAATCAAGCATGAGTACAGGGGCATAAACGCAGCAGTGATAGGATTGGAGAGGTTCGGTGAGCAAATGAAGACCCTTTGAAGTCATATTGCATGGTACCCATTCCACGGGTTTCAACTACCCAGGTTTAAGGTATTCTTCCTTCAGCTAAAACATGCATGTGGAACCTAGAGTATGATCAACCATGTGATCAGGAGACGTGTTCAAATATGTCTCAGTTTTCGTACCCTGGTACTCGGGTGCAACATTCCAGATGCTTTACTAACACTCTCCCGACTTGGAGAGTCAGTGCCTTTAACCTCCTGTTTGGCCCAGTTTGCAATTTCTGCGGAAGATGAACAGGAATAGCGAGAACCAATGAGAGACTAGCTGGAGGTGTCTGGACGGGCAAATTTAACTCTCATTTCCCACCAGGAAGAGGAATTAACCAAAGGCTCAGCGTGACGTGCCGGAACGAGATTAGGGCCTGAAGCCATCCTGCGGTGTTGCGGCCAGCTCACAAGAAAGCGAGTTGAAGAAAGGAGCTCAGGGGCACTGTAATTCACAAACCTGCAGAGTTATAAATGACAGCTATCGTCCAAAAATATACTGAAGTAAGGCTGCCAAGAGGACTTGAAAGCGGGGCAGAATTGCAGGAAACCGATTTCAGGAGGTAGACTGGAATTGCATTGAAAGCATAGGAAAAGAGGCAGAACGTCCACAATGATGCACTTGGCCAAAAAGGGCGTATGCGTTTTTTCCTGAATATATTCAGGAAAAAACGCATACGCCCTTTTTGGCCAACCAAGCAAGCTTGCAAAGGAAATCTGCACTACAATGAAGTCTCACTTCCCCCCGGTCAAAAGGGCCATCTGAAAAAAGTGTAAAATCCAGAAAGGCAGGACAGGCCATGGAGAACTGGGAGCCTTGTTATGCTGATGGGCGGGATGTAAATTGCCAACAGACACTCGGGAGAAGTGTATGGTGTTTCCTGAAACATCTAAAAAACAAAGCAACAGAGCCTAGGGCACTTCCACTTATGGTCCTATAGCTTAGGGAAATTAAAATCAAAAAGACACAGCCACCCCAAAGTTTGGGACGCCTCTGTTTACAACCACCTCGTTTACAGTACAAGTTCAATATCACAGAAAGTGAAAAATGGATAAAGAACTTGTGGTACTTACGTACAATGCAGTATCACTCAGCAATGAAATCTATGTCATCAGGCCCGTAGCAGCATAATGAGTGTATTCAGGCACGATGATTCTAACTGAAATAAGTCACACAGAAAAAGAAACATCATAAGATATCACTAATACACGGAATGTAAACTTGGCTACACAGGAACTGAATTCCAAAACAGAACAGGGTCTCAAATTTAGAAAACCAACATATGCCTGCTTAAGGGGAAAGGTGAGTTGGGGTGCTGCATAAAACCAGAGATTGAAATGAGCACAGATAAAGTTCCTTAAGCCAAATATGGAATAGACAAGAGCTACTCCTTGCTCAACGAAATGGACTCAACACCGCATATTAAACGCCTAAGAATGCACCTGACTAGTAAGTATCTTAAAACCTATGGATTGCTATGTCTCCAAAAGAGAATCAAGCGTGTGTACAGGAGCATAAACGCAGCAGTGATAGGATTGGAGAGGTTCGGTGAGCAAATGAAGACCCTTTGAAGTCATATTGCATGGTACCCATTCCACGGGTTTCAACTACCCAGGTTTAAGGTATTCTTCCTTCAGCTAAAACATGCATGTGGAACCTAGAGTATGATCAACCATGTGATCGGGAGACGTGTTCAAATATGTCTCAGTTTTCGTACCATGGTACTCGGGTGCAACATTCCAGACGCTTTACTAACACTCTCCCGACTTGGAGAGTCAGTCCCTTTAACCTCCTGTTTGGCCCAGTTTGCAATTTCTGCGGAAGATGAACAGGAATAGCGAGAACCAATGAGAGACTAGCTGGAGGTGTCTGGACGGGCAAATTTAACTCTCATTTCCCACCAGGAAGAGGAATTAACCAAAGGCTCAGCATGCCGTGCCAGAACCAGATTAGGACGTGAAACCATCCTGCGGTGTTGCGGCCAGGTCACAAGAAAGCGAGTTGAAGAAAGGAGCTCAGGGGCACTGTAATTCACAAACCTGCAGAGTTATAAATGACAGCTATCGTCCAAAAATATACTGAAGTTAGGCTGCCAAGAGGACTTGAAAGCGGGGCAGAATTGCAGGAAACCGATTTCAGGAGGTAGACTGGAATTGCACTGAAAGCATAGGAAAAGAGGCAGAACGTCCACAATGATGCACTTGGCCAAAAAGGGCGTATGCGTTTTTTCCTGAATATATTCAGGAAAAAACGCATACGCCCTTTTTGGCCAACCAAGCAAGCTTGCAAAGGAAATCTGCACTACAATGAAGTCTCACTTCCTTCCGGTCAAAAGGGCCATCTGAAAAAAGTGTAAAATCCAGAAAGGCAGGACAGGCCATGGAGAACTGGGAGCCTTGTTATGCTGATGGGCGGGATGTAAATTGCCAACAGACACTCGGGAGAAGTGTATGGTGTTTCCTGAAACATCTAAAAAACAAAGCAACAGAGCCTAGGGCACTTCCACTTATGGTCCTATAGCTTAGGGAAATTAAAATCAAAAAGACACAGCCACCCCAAAGTTTGGGACGCCTCTGTTTACAAGAACCTCGTTTACCGTACAAGTTCAATATCACAGAAAGTGAAAAATGGATAAAGAACTTGTGGTACTTACGTACAATGCAGTATCACTCAGCAATGAAATCTATGTCATCAGGCCCGTAGCAGCATAATGAGCGGATTCAGGTACGATGATTCTAACTGAAATAAGTCACACAGAAAAAGAAACATCATAAGATATCACTAATACACGGAATGTAAACTTGGCTACACAGGAACTGAATTCCAAAACAGAACAGGGTCTTAAATTTAGAAAACCAACTTATACTTGCTTAAGGGGAAAGGTGAGTTGGGGTGCTGCATAAAACCAGAGATTGAAATGAGCACAGATAAAGTTCCTTAAGCCAAATATGGAATAGACAAGAGCTACTCCTTGCTCAACGAAATGGACTCAACACCCCATATTAAACGCCTAAGAATGTACCTGACTAGTAAGTATCTTAAAACCTATGGATTGCTATGTCTCCGAAAGAGAATCAAGCGTGTGTACAGGGGTATAAACGCAGCAGTGATAGGATTGGAGAGGTTCGGTGAGCAAATGAAGACCCTTTGAAGTCATATTGCATGGTACCCATTCCACGGGTCTCAACTATCCAGGTTTAAGGTATTCTTCCTTCAGCTAAAACATGCATGTGGAACCCAGAGTATGATCAACCGTGTGAACAGGAGAAGTGTTCAAATATGTCTCAGTTTTCGTACCCTGGTACTCGGGTGCAACATTCCAGACGCTTTACTAACACTCTCCCCACTTGGAGAGTCAGCGCCTTTAACCTCCTGTTTGGCCCAGTTTGCAATTTCTGCGGAAGATGAACAGGAATAGGGAGAACCAATGAGAGACTAGCTGGAGGTGTCTGGACGGGCAAATTTAACTCTCATTTCCCACCAGGAAGAGGAAATAACCAAAGGCTCAGCGTGCCGTGCCGGAACCAGATTAGGGCCTGAAGCCATCCTGCGGTGTTGCGGCCAGCTCACAAGAAATCGAGTTGAAGAAAAGAGCTCAGGGGCACTGTAATTCACAAACCTGCAGAGTTATAAATGACAGCTATCGTCCAAAAATATACTGAAGTTAGGCTGCCAAGAGGTCTTGAAAGCGGGGCAGAATTGCAGGAAACCGATTTCAGGAGGTAGACTGGAATTGCATTGAAAGCATAGGAAAAGAGGCAGAACGTCCACAATGATGCACTTGGCCAAAAAGGGCGTATGCATTTTTTCCTGAATATATTCAGGAAAAAACGCATACGCCCTTTTTGGCCAACCAAGCAAGCTTGCAAAGGAAATCTGCACTACAATGAAGTCTCACTTCCTTCCGGTCAAAAGGGCCATCTGAAAAAAGTGTAAAATCCAGAAAGGCAGGACAGGCCATGGAGAACTGGGAGCCTTGTTATGCTGATGGGCGGGATGTAAATTGCCAACAGACACTTGGGAGAAGTGTATGGTGTTTCCTGAAACATCTAAAAAACAAAGCAACAGAGCCTAGGGCACTTCCACTTATGGTCCTATAGCTTAGGGAAATTAAAATCAAAAAGACACAGCCACCCCAAAGTTTGGGACGCCTCTGTTTACAAGAACCTCGTTTACAGTACAAGTTCAACATCGCAGAAATTGAAAAATGGATAAAGAAGTTGTGGTATTTACTTACAAAGCAATATCACTCAGCAATGAAATCTATGTCATCAGGCCCTTAGCAGCACAATGAGTGGATTCAGGTATGATGATTCTAACTGAAGTAAGTCACACAGAAAAAGAAACATCATAAGATATCAGTAATACACGGAATGTAAACTTGGCTACACAGGAACTGAATTCCAAAACAGAACAGGGTCTCAAATTTAGAAAACCAACTTCTGCTTGCTTAAGGGGAAAGGTGAGTTGGGGTGCTGCATAAAACCAGAGATTGAAATGAGCACAGATAAAGTTCCTTAAGCCAAATATTGAATAGACAAGAGCTACTCCTTGCTCAACGAAATGGACTCAACACCCCATATTAAACGCCTAAGAATGTACCTGACTAGTAAGTATCTTAAAACCTATGGATTGCTATGTCTCCAAAAGAGAATCAAGCATGTGTACAGGGGTTTAAAGGCAGCAGTGATAGGATTGGAGAGGTTCGGTGAGCAAATGAAGACCCTTTGAAGTCATATTGCATGGTACCCATTCCACGGGTCTCAACTCTCCAGGTTTAAGGTATTCTTCCTTCAGCTAAAACATGCATGTGGAACCCAGAGTATGATCAACCGTGTGAATGGGAGACGTGTTCAAATATGTCTCAGTTTTCCTCCCCTGGTACTCGGGTGCAACATTCCAGACGCTTTACTAACACTCTCCCCACTTGGAGAGTCAGCGCCTTTAACCTCCTGTTTGGCCCAGTTTGCAATTTCTGCGGAAGATGAACAGGAATAGGGAGAACCAATGAGACACTAGCTGGAGGTGTCTGGACGGGCAAATTTAACTCTCATTTCCCACCAGGAAGAGGAAATAACCAAAGGCTCAGCGTGCCATGCCGGAACCAGATTAGGGCCTGAAGCCATCCTGCGGTGTTGCGGCCAGCTCACAAGAAAGTGAGTTGAAGAAAGGCGTTCAGGGGCACTGTAATTCACAAACCTGCAGAGTTATAAATGACAGCTATCGTCCAAAAATATACTGAAGTTAGGCTGCCAAGAGGACTTGAAAGCGGGGCAGAATTGCAGGAAACCGATTTCAGGAGGTAGACTGGAATTGCATTGAAAGCATAGGAAAAGAGGCAGAACGTCCACAATGATGCACTTGGCCTAAAAGGGCGTATGCGTTTTTTCCTGAATATATTCAGGAAAAAACGCATACGCCCTTTTTGGCCAACCAAGCAAGCTTGCAAAGGAAATCTGCACTACAATGAAGTCTCACTTCCTTCCGGTCAAAAGGGCCATCTGAAAAAATTGTAAAATCCAGAAAGGCAGGACAGGCCATGGAGAACTGGGAGCCTTGTTATGCTGATGGGCGGGATGTAAATTGCCAACAGACACTTGGGAGAAGTGTATGGTGTTTCCTGAAACATCTAAAAAACAAAGCAACAGAGCCTAGGGCACTTCCACTTATGGTCCTATAGCTTAGGGAAATTAAAATAAAAAAGACACAGCCACCCCAAAGTTTGGGACGGCTCTGTTTACAAGAACCTCGTTTACAGTACAAGTTCAACATCGCAGAAAGTGAAAAATGGATAAAGAAGTTGTGGTATTTACTTACAAAGCAATATCACTCAGCAATGAAATCTATGTCATCAGGCCCTAAGCAGCACAATGAGTGGATTCAGGTATGATGATTCTAACTGAAATAAGTCACACAGAAAAAGAAACATCATAAGATATCAGTAATACATGGAATGTAAACTTGGCTACACAGGAACTGAATTACAGAACAGAACAGGGTCTCAAATTTAGAAAACCAACTTATGCTTGCTTAAGTGGAAAGGTGAGTTGGGGTGCTGCATAAAACCAGAGATTGAAATGAGCACAGATAAAGTTCCTTAAGCCAAATATGGAATAGACAAGAGCTACTCCTTGCTCAACGAAATGGACTCAACACCCCATATTAAACGCCTAAGAATGTACCTGACTAGTAAGTATCTTAAAACCTATGGATTGCTATGTCTCCAAAAGAGAATCAAGCATGTGTACAGGGGTTTAAACGCAGCAGTGATAGGATTGGAGAGGTTTGGTGAGCAAATGAAGACTCTTTGTAGTCATATTCCATGGTACTCATTCCACGGGTTTCAACTACCCAGGTTTAAGGTATTCTTCCTTCAGCTAAAACATGCATGTGGAACCCAGAGTATGATCAACCATGTGATCGGGAGACGTGTTCAAATATGTCTCAGTTTTCGTACCCTGGTACTCGGGTGCAACATTCCAGACGCTTTACTAACACTCTCCCGACTTGGAGAGTCAGTCCCTTTAACCTCCTGTTTGGCCCAGTTTGCAATTTCTGCGGAAGATGAACAGGAATAGCGAGAACCAATGAGAGACTAGCTGGAGGTGTCTGGACGGGCAAATTTAACTCTCATTTCCCACCAGGAAGAGGAAATAACCAAAGGCTCAGCGTGCCGTGCCGGAACCAGATTAGGGCCTGAAGCCATCCTGCGGTGTTGCGGCCAGCTCAAAAGAAAGTGAGTTGAAGAAAGGCGCTCAGGGGCACTGTAATTCACAAACCTGCAGAGTTATAAATGACAGCTATCGTCCAAAAATATACTGAAGTTAGGCTGCCAAGAGGACTTGAAAGCGGGGCAGAATTGCAGGAAACCGATTTCAGGAGGTAGACTGGAATTGCATTGAAAGCATAGGAAAAGAGGCAGAACGTCCACAATGATGCACTTGGCCTAAAAGGGCGTATGCGTTTTTTCCTGAATATATTCAGGAAAAAACGCATACGCCCTTTTTGGCCAACCAAGCAAGCTTGCAAAGGAAATCTGCACTACAATGAAGTCTCACTTCCTTCCGGTCAAAAGGGCCATCTGAAAAAATTGTAAAATCCAGAAAGGCAGGACAGGCCATGGAGAACTGGGAGCCTTGTTATGCTGATGGGCGGGATGTAAATTGCCAACAGACACTTGGGAGAAGTGTATGGTGTTTCCTGAAACATCTAAAAAACAAAGCAACAGAGCCTAGGGCACTTCCACTTATGGTCCTATAGCTTAGGGAAATTAAAATAAAAAAGACACAGCCACCCCAAAGTTTGGGACGGCTCTGTTTACAAGAACCTCGTTTACAGTACAAGTTCAACATCGCAGAAAGTGAAAAATGGATAAAGAAGTTGTGGTATTTACTTACAAAGCAATATCACTCAGCAATGAAATCTATGTCATCAGGCCCTAAGCAGCACAATGAGTGGATTCAGGTATGATGATTCTAACTGAAATAAGTCACACAGAAAAAGAAACATCATAAGATATCAGTAATACATGGAATGTAAACTTGGCTACACAGGAACTGAATTACAGAACAGAACAGGGTCTCAAATTTAGAAAACCAACTTATGCTTGCTTAAGTGGAAAGGTGAGTTGGGGTGCTGCATAAAACCAGAGATTGAAATGAGCACAGATAAAGTTCCTTAAGCCAAATATGGAATAGACAAGAGCTACTCCTTGCTCAACGAAATGGACTCAACACCCCATATTAAACGCCTAAGAATGTACCTGACTAGTAAGTATCTTAAAACCTATGGATTGCTATGTCTCCAAAAGAGAATCAAGCATGTGTACAGGGGTTTAAACGCAGCAGTGATAGGATTGGAGAGGTTTGGTGAGCAAATGAAGACTCTTTGTAGTCATTTTCCATGGTACTCATTCCACGGGTTTCAACTACCCAGGTTTAAGGTATTCTTCCTTCAGCTAAAACATGCATGTGGAACCCAGAGTATGATCAACCATGTGATCGGGAGACGTGTTCAAATATGTCTCAGTTTTCGTACCCTGGTACTCGGGTGCAACATTCCAGACGCTTTACTAACACTCTCCCGACTTGGAGAGTCAGTCCCTTTAACCTCCTGTTTGGCCCAGTTTGCAATTTCTGCGGAAGATGAACAGGAATAGCGAGAACCAATGAGAGACTAGCTGGAGGTGTCTGGACGGGCAAATTTAACTCTCATTTCCCACCAGGAAGAGGAAATAACCAAAGGCTCAGCGTGCCGTGCCGGAACCAGATTAGGGCCTGAAGCCATCCTGCGGTGTTGCGGCCAGCTCACAAGAAAGCGAGTTGAAGAAAGGAGCTCAGGGGCACTGTAATTCACAAACCTGCAGAGTTATAAATGACAGCTATCGTCCAAAAATATACTGAAGTAAGGCTGCCACGAGGACTTGAAAAAGGGGCAGAATTGCAGGAAACCGATTTCAGGAGGTAGACTGGAATTGCATTGAAAGCATAGGAAAAGAGGCAGAACGTCCACAATGATGCACTTGGCCAAAAAGGGCGTATGCGTTTTTTCCTGAATATATTCAGGAAAAAACGCATACGCCCTTTTTGGCCAACCAAGCAAGCTTGCAAAGGAAATCTGCACTACAATGAAGTCTCACTTCCCCCCGGTCAAAAGGGCCATCTGAAAAAAGTGTAAAATCCAGAAAGGCAGGACAGGCCATGGAGAACTGGGAGCCTTGTTATGCTGATGGGTGGGATGAAAATTGCCAACAGACACTCGGAAGAAGTGTATGGTGTTTCCTGAAACATCTAAGAAACAAAGCAACAGAGCCTAGGGCACTTCCACTTATGGTCCTATAGCTTAGGGAAATTAAAATCAAAAAGACACAGCCACCCCAAAGTTTGGGACGCCTCTGTTTACAAGAACCACGTTTACCGTACAAGTTCAATATCACAGAAAGTGAAAAATGGATAAAGAACTTGTGGTACTTACGTACAATGCAGTATCACTCAGCAATGAAATCTATGTCATCAGGCCCGTAGCAGCATAATGAGTGGATTCAGGTACGATGATTCTAACTGAAATAAGTCACACAGAAAAAGAAACATCATAAGATATCACTAATACACGGAATGTAAACTTGGCTACACAGGAACTGAATTCCAAAACAGAACAGGGTCTCAAATTTAGAAAACCAACTTCTGCTTGCTTAAGGGGAAAGGTGAGTTGGGGTGCTGCATAAAACCAGAGATTGAAATGAGCACAGATAAAGTTCCTTAAGCCAAATATGGAATAGACAAGAGCTACTCCTTGCTCAATGAAATGGACTCAACACCCCATATTAAACACCTAAGAATGTACCTGACTAGTAAGTATCTTAAAACCTATGGATTTCTATGTCTCCAAAAGAGAATCAAGCGTGTGTACAGGGGCATAAACGCAGCAGTGATAGGATTGGAGAGGTTCGGTGAGCAAATGAAGACCCTTTGAAGTCATATTGCATGGTACCCATTCCACGGGTCTCAACTCTCCAGGTTTAAGGTATTCTTCCTTCAGCTAAAACATGCATGTGGAACCCAGAGTATGATCAACCGTGTGAACGGGAGACATGTTCAAATGTCTCAGTTTTCCTCCCCTGGTACTCGGGTGAAACATTCCAGACGCTTTACTAACACTCTCCCCACTTGGAGAGTCAGCGCCTTTAACCTCCTGTTTGGCCCAGTTTGCAATTTCTGCGGAAGATGAACAGGAATAGGGAGAACCAATGAGAGACTAGCTGGAGGTGTCTGAACGGGCAAATTTAACTCTCATTTCCCACCAGGAAGAGGAAATAACCAAAGGCTCAGCGTGCCGTGCCGGAACGAGATTAGGGCCTGAAGCCATCCTGTGGTGTTGCGGCCAGCTCACAAGAAAGCGAGTTGAAGAAAGGAGCTCAGGGGCACTGTAATTCACAAACCTGCAGAGTTATAAATGACAGCTATCGTCCAAAAATATACTGAAGTAAGGCTGCCAAGAGGACTTGAAAGCGGGGCAGAATTGCAGGAAACCGATTTCAGGAGGTAGACTGGAATTGCATTGAAAGCATAGGAAAAGAGGCAGAACGTCCACAATGATGCACTTGGCCAAAAAGGGCGTATGCGTTTTTTCCTGAATATATTCAGGAAAAAACGCATACGCCCTTTTTGGCCAACCAAGCAAGCTTGCAAAGGAAATCTGCACTACAATGAAGTCTCACATCCCCCCGGTCAAAAGGGCCATCTGAAAAAAGTGTAAAATCCAGAAAGGCAGGACAGGCCATGGAGAACTGGAAGCCTTGTTATGCTGATGGGCGGGATGTAAATTGCCAACAGACACTCGGTAGAAGTGTATGGTGTTTCCTGAAACATCTAAAAAACAAAGCAACAGAGCCTAGGGCACTTCCAATTATGGTCCTATAGCTTAGGGAAATTAAAATCAAAAAGACACAGCCACCCCAAAGTTTGGGATGCCTCTGTTTACAAGAACCTCGTTTACAGTACAAGTTCAACATCGCAGAAAGTGAAAAATGGATAAAGAAGTTGTGGTATTTACTTACAAAGCAATATCACTCAGCAATGAAATCTATGTCATCAGGCCCGTAGCAGCATAATGAGTGGATTCAGGTACGATGATTCTAACTGAAATAAGTCACACAGAAAAAGAAACATCATAAGATATCACTAATACACGGAATGTAAACTTGGCTACACAGGAACTGAATTACAGAACAGAACAGGGTCTAAAATTTAGAAAACCAACTTATGCTTGCTTAAGGGGAAAGGTGAGTTGGGGTGCTGCAAAAAAACAGAGATTGAAATGGGCACAGATAAAGTTCCTTAAGCCAAATATGGAATAGACAAGAGCTACTCCTTGCTCAACGAAATGGACTCAACACCCCATATTAAACGCCTAAGAATGTACCTGACTAGTAAGTATCTTAAAACCTATGGATTGCTATGTCTCCAAAAGAGAATCAAGCGTGTGTACAGGGGCATAAACGCAGCAGTGATAGGATTGGAGAGGTTCAGTGAGCAAATGAAGACCCTTTGAAGTCATATTGCATGGTACCCATTCCACGGGTTTCAACTACCCAGGTTTAAGGTATTCTTCCTTCAGCTAAAACATGCATGTGGAACCCAGAGTATGATCAACCGTGTGAACAGGAGAAGTGTTCAAATATGTCTGTTTTCGTACCCTGGTACTCGGGTGCAACATTCCAGACGCTTTAATAACACTCTCCCCACTTGGAGAGTCAGCGCCTTTAACCTCCTGTTTGGCCCAGTTTGCAATTTCTGCGGAAGATGAACAGGAATAGGGAGAACCAATGAGAGAGTAGCTGGAGGTGTCTGGACGGGCAAATTTAACTCTCATTTCCCACCAGGAAGAGGAAATAACCAAAGGCTCAGAGTGCCGTGCCGGAACCAGATTAGGGCCTGAAGCCATCCTGCGGTGCTGCGGCCAGCTCAAAAGAAAGCGAGTTGAAGAAAGGAGCTCAGGGGCACTGTAATTCACGAACCTGCAGAGTTATAAATGACAGCTATCGTCCAAAAATATACTGAAGTAAGGCTGCCAAGAGGACTTGAAAGCGGGGCAGAATTGCAGGAAACCGATTTCAGGAGGTAGACTGGAATTGCATTGAAAGCATAGGAAAAGAGGCAGAACGTCCACAATGATGCACTTGGCCAAAAAGGGCGTATGCATTTTTTCCTGAATATATTCAGGAAAAAACGCATACACCCTTTTTGGCCAACCAAGCAAGCTTGCAAAGGAAATCTGCACTACAATGAAGTCTCACTTCCCCCCGGTCAAAAGGGCCATCTGAAAAAAGTGTAAAATCCAGAAAGGCAGGACAGGCCATGGAGAACTGGGAGCCTTGTTATGCTGATGGGCGGGATGTAAATTGCCAACAGACACTCGGGAGAAGTGTATGGTGTTTCCTGAAACATCTAAAAAACAAAGCAACAGAGCCTAGGGCACTTCCACTTATGGTCCTATAGCTTAGGGAAATTAAAATCAAAAAGACACAGCCACCCCAAAGTTTGGGACGGCTCTGTTTACAAGAACCTCGTTTACCGTACAAGTTCAATATCACAGAAAGTGAAAAATGGATAAAGAACTTGTGGTACTTACGTACAATGCAGTATCACTCAGCAATGAAATCTATGTCATCAGGCCCATAGCAGCATAATGAGTGGATTCAGGTACGATGATTCTAACTGAAATAAGTCACACAGAAAAAGAAACATCATAAGATATCACTAATACACGGAATGTAAACTTGGCTACACAGGAACTGAATTCCAAAACAGAACAGGGTCTCAAATTTAGAAAATCAACTTATGCTTGCTTAACGGGAAAGGTGAGTTGGGGTGCTGCATAAAACCAGAGATTGAAATGAGCACAGATAAAGTTCCTTAAGCCAAATATGGAATAGACAAGAGCTACTCCTTGCTCAACGAAATGGACTCAACACCCCATATTAAACGCCTAAGAATGTACCTGACTAGTAAGTATCTTAAAACCTATGGATTGCTATGTCTCTGAAAGAGAATCAAGCATGTGTACAGGGGCATAAACGCAGCAGTGATAGGATTGGAGAGGTTCGGTGAGCAAATGAAGACCCTGTGAAGTCATATTGCATGGTACCCATTCCACGGGTTTCAACTACCCAGGTTTAAGGTATTCTTCCTTCAGCTAAAACATGCATGTGGAACCTAGAGTATGATCAACCATGTGATCGGGAGACGTGTTCAAATATGTCTCAGTTTTCGTACCCTGGTACTCGGGAGCAACATTCCAGACGCTTTACTAACACTCTCCCCACTTGGAGAGTCAGTCCCTTTAACCTCCTGTTTGGCCCAGTTTGCAATTTCTGCGGAAAATGAACAGGAATAGCGAGAACCAATGAGAGACTAGCTGGAGGTGTCTGGACGGGCAAATTTAACTCTCATTTCCCACCAGGAAGAGGAATTAACCAAAGGCTCAGTGTGCTGGGCCGGAACCACATTAGGGCCTGAAGCCATCCTGCGGTTTTGCGGCCAGCTCACAAGAAAGCGAGTTGAAGAAAGGAGCTCAGGGGCACTGTAATTCACAAACCTGCAGAGTTATAAATGACAGCTATCGTCCAAAAATATACTGAAGTAAGGCTGCCAAGAGGACTTGAAAGCGGGGCAGAATTGCAGGAAACCGATTTCAGGAGGTAGACTGGAATTGCATTGAAAGCATAGGAAAAGAGGCAGAACGTCCACAATGATGCACTTGGCCAAAAAGGGCATATGCGTTTTTTCCTGAATATATTCAGGAAAAAACGCATACGCCCTGTTTGGCCAACCAAGCAAGCTTGCAAAGGAAATCTGCACTACAATGAAGTCTCACTTCCCCCCGGTCAAAAGGGCCATCTGAAAAAAGTGTAAAATCCAGAAAGGCAGGACAGGCCATGGAGAACTGGGAGCCTTGTTATGCTGATGGGCGGGATGTAAATTGCCAACAGACACTCGGGAGAAGTGTATGGTGTTTCCTGAAACATCTAAAAAACAAAGCAACAGAGCCTAGGGCACTTTCACTTATGGTCCTATAGCTTAGGGAAATTAAAATCAAAAAGACCCAGCCACCCAAAAGTTTGGGACTCCTCTGGTTACAAGAACCTCGCTTACCGTACAAGTTTAATATCACAGAAAGTGAAAAATGGATAAAGAACTTGTGTTAGTTACGTACAATGCAGTATCACTCAGCAATGAAATCTATGTCATCAGGCCCGTAGCAGCATAATGAGTGGATTCAGGTACGATGATTCTAACTGAAATAAGTCACACAGAAAAAGAAACATCATAAGATATCACTAATACACGGAATGTAAACTTGGCTACACAGGAACTGAATTCCAAAACAGAACAGGGTCTCAAATTTAGAAAACCAACTTATGCTTGCTTAACGGGAAAGGTGAGTTGGGGTGCTGCATAAAACCAGAGATTGAAATGAGCACAGATAAAGTTCCTTAAGCCAAATATGGAATAGACAAGAGCTACTCCTTGCTCAACGAAATGGACTCAACACCCCATATTAAACGCCTAAGAATGTACCTGACTAGTAAGTATCTTAAAACCTATGGATTGCTAAGTCTCCAAAAGAGAATCAAGCGTGTGTACAGGGGCATAAACGCAGCAGTGATAGGATTGGAGAGGTTCGGTGAGCAAATGAAGACCCTTTGAAGTCATATTGCATGGTACCCATTCCACGGGTCTCAACTCTCCAGGTTTAAGGTATTCTTCCTTCAGCTAAAACATGCATGTGGAACCCAGAGTATGATCAACCGTGTGAACGGGAGACGTGTTCAAATGTCTCAGTTTTCCTCCCCTGGTACTCGGGTGAAACATTCCAGACGCTTTACTAACACTCTCCCCACTTGGAGAGTCAGCGCCTTTAACCTCCTGTTTGGCCCAGTTTGCAATTTCTGTGGAAGATGAACAGGAATAGGGAGAACCAATGAGAGACTAGCTGGAGGTGTCTGAACGGGCAAATTTAACTCTCATTTCCCACCAGGAAGAGGAAATAACCAAAGGCTCAGCGTGCCGTGCCGGAACCAGATTAGGGCCTGAAGCCATCCTGCGGTGTTGCGGCCAGCTCACAAGAAAGCGAGTTGAAGAAAGGAGCTCAGGGGCACTGTAATTCACAAACCTGCAGAGTTATAAATGACAGCTATCGTCCAAAAATATACTGAAGTAAGGCTGCCAAGAGGACTTGAAAGCGGGGCAGAATTGCAGGAAACCGATTTCAGGAGGTAGACTGGAATTGCATTGAAAGCATAGGAAAAGAGGCAGAACGTCCACAATGATGCACTTGGCCAAAAAGGGCGTATGCGTTTTTTCCTGAATATATTCAGGAAAAAACGCATACGCCCTTTTTGGCCAACCAAGCAAGCTTGCAAAGGAAATCTGCATTACAATGAAGTCTCACTTCCCCCCGGTCAAAAGGGCCATCTGAAAAAAGTGTAAAATCCAGAAAGGCAGGACAGGCCATGGAGAACTGGAAGCCTTGTTATGCTGATGGGCGGGATGTAAATTGCCAACAGACACTCGGTAGAAGTGTATGGTGTTTCCTGAAACATCTAAAAAACAAAGCAACAGAGCCTAGGGCACTTCCAATTATGGTCCTATAGCTTAGGGAAATTAAAATCAAAAAGACACAGCCACCCCAAAGTTTGGGATGCCTCTGTTTACAAGAACCTCGTTTACAGTACAAGTTCAACATCGCAGAAAGTGAAAAATGGATAAAGAAGTTGTGGTATTTACTTACAAAGCAATATCACTCAGCAATGAAATCTATGTCATCAGGCCCGTAGCAGCATAATGAGTGGATTCAGGTACGATGATTCTAACTGAAATAAGTCACACAGAAAAAGAAACATCATAAGATATCACTAATACACGGAATGTAAACTTGGCTACACAGGAACTGAATTACAGAACAGAACAGGGTCTAAAATTTAGAAAACCAACTTATGCTTGCTTAAGGGGAAAGGTGAGTTGGGGTGCTGCAAAAAAACAGAGATTGAAATGGGCACAGATAAAGTTCCTTAAGCCAAATATGGAATAGACAAGAGCTACTCCTTGCTCAACGAAATGGACTCAACACCCCATATTAAACGCCTAAGAATGTACCTGACTAGTAAGTATCTTAAAACCTATGGATTGCTATGTCTCCAAAAGAGAATCAAGCGTGTGTACAGGGGCATAAACGCAGCAGTGATAGGATTGGAGAGGTTCAGTGAGCAAATGAAGACCCTTTGAAGTCATATTGCATGGTACCCATTCCACGGGTTTCAACTACCCAGGTTTAAGGTATTCTTCCTTCAGCTAAAACATGCATGTGGAACCCAGAGTATGATCAACCGTGTGAACAGGAGAAGTGTTCAAATATGTCTCAGTTTTCGTACCCTGGTACTCGGGTGCAACATTCCAGACGCTTTAATAACACTCTCCCCACTTGGAGAGTCAGCGCCTTTAACCTCCTGTTTGGCCCAGTTTGCAATTTCTGCGGAAGATGAACAGGAATAGGGAGAACCAATGAGAGAGTAGCTGGAGGTGTCTGGACGGGCAAATTTAACTCTCATTTCCCACCAGGAAGAGGAAATAACCAAAGGCTCAGAGTGCCGTGCCGGAACCAGATTAGGGCCTGAAGCCATCCTGCGGTGCTGCGGCCAGCTCAAAACAAAGCGAGTTGAAGAAAGGAGCTCAGGGGCACTGTAATTCACGAACCTGCAGAGTTATAAATGACAGCTATCGTCCAAAAATATACTGAAGTAAGGCTGCCAAGAGGACTTGAAAGCGGGGCAGAATTGCAGGAAACCGATTTCAGGAGGTAGACTGGAATTGCATTGAAAGCATAGGAAAAGAGGCAGAACGTCCACAATGATGCACTTGGCCAAAAAGGGCGTATGCATTTTTTCCTGAATATATTCAGGAAAAAACGCATACACCCTTTTTGGCCAACCAAGCAAGCTTGCAAAGGAAATCTGCACTACAATGAAGTCTCACTTCCCCCCGGTCAAAAGGGCCATCTGAAAAAAGTGTAAAATCCAGAAAGGCAGGACAGGCCATGGAGAACTGGGAGCCTTGTTATGCTGATGGGCGGGATGTAAATTGCCAACAGACACTCGGGAGAAGTGTATGGTGTTTCCTGAAACATCTAAAAAACAAAGCAACAGAGCCTAGGGCACTTCCACTTATGGTCCTATAGCTTAGGGAAATTAAAATCAAAAAGACCCAGCCACCCCAAAGTTTGGGACGGCTCTGTTTACAAGAACCTCGTTTACCGTACAAGTTCAATATCACAGAAAGTGAAAAATGGATAAAGAACTTGTGGTACTTACGTACAATGCAGTATCACTCAGCAATGAAATCTATGTCATCAGGCCCATAGCAGCATAATGAGTGGATTCAGGTACGATGATTCTAACTGAAATAAGTCACACAGAAAAAGAAACATCATAAGATATCACTAATACACGGAATGTAAACTTGGCTACACAGGAACTGAATTCCAAAACAGAACAGGGTCTCAAATTTAGAAAATCAACTTATGCTTGCTTAACGGGAAAGGTGAGTTGGGGTGCTGCATAAAACCAGAGATTGAAATGAGCACAGATAAAGTTCCTTAAGCCAAATATGGAATAGACAAGAGCTACTCCTTGCTCAACGAAATGGACTCAACACCCCATATTAAACGCCTAAGAATGTACCTGACTAGTAAGTATCTTAAAACCTATGGATTGCTATGTCTCTGAAAGAGAATCAAGCATGTGTACAGGGGCATAAACGCAGCAGTGATAGGATTGGAGAGGTTCGGTGAGCAAATGAAGACACTTTGAAGTCATATTGCATGGTACCCATTCCACGGGTTTCAACTACCCAGGTTTAAGGTATTCTTCCTTCAGCTAAAACATGCATGTGGAACCTAGAGTATGATCAACCATGTGATCGGGAGACGTGTTCAAATATGTCTCAGTTTTCGTACCCTGGTACTCGGGAGCAACATTCCAGACGCTTTACTAACACTCTCCCCACTTGGAGAGTCAGTCCCTTTAACCTCCTGTTTGGCCCAGTTTGCAATTTCTGCGGAAAATGAACAGGAATAGCGAGAACCAATGAGAGACTAGCTGGAGGTGTCTGGACGGGCAAATTTAACTCTCATTTCCCACCAGGAAGAGGAATTAACCAAAGGCTCAGTGTGCTGGGCCGGAACCACATTAGGGCCTGAAGCCATCCTGCGGTGTTGCGGCCAGCTCACAAGAAAGCGAGTTGAAGAAAGGAGCTCAGGGGCACTGTAATTCACAAACCTGCAGAGTTATAAATGACAGCTATCGTCCAAAAATATACTGAAGTAAGGCTGCCAAGAGGACTTGAAAGCGGGGCAGAATTGCAGGAAACCGATTTCAGGAGGTAGACTGGAATTGCATTGAAAGCATAGGAAAAGAGGCAGAACGTCCACAATGATGCACTTGGCCAAAAAGGGCATATGCGTTTTTTCCTGAATATATTCAGGAAAAAACGCATACGCCCTGTTTGGCCAACCAAGCAAGCTTGCAAAGGAAATCTGCACTACAATGAAGTCTCACTTCCCCCCGGTCAAAAGGGCCATCTGAAAAAAGTGTAAAATCCAGAAAGGCAGGACAGGCCATGGAGAACTGGGAGCCTTGTTATGCTGATGGGCGGGATGTAAATTGCCAACAGACACTCGGGAGAAGTGTATGGTGTTTCCTGAAACATCTAAAAAACAAAGCAACAGAGCCTAGGGCACTTTCACTTATGGTCCTATAGCTTAGGGAAATTAAAATCAAAAAGACCCAGCCACCCAAAAGTTTGGGACTCCTCTGGTTACAAGAACCTCGCTTACCGTACAAGTTTAATATCACAGAAAGTGAAAAATGGATAAAGAACTTGTGTTAGTTACGTACAATGCAGTATCACTCAGCAATGAAATCTATGTCATCAGGCCCGTAGCAGCATAATGAGTGGATTCAGGTACGATGATTCTAACTGAAATAAGTCACACAGAAAAAGAAACATCATAAGATATCACTAATACACGGAATGTAAACTTGGCTACACAGGAACTGAATTCCAAAACAGAACAGGGTCTCAAATTTAGAAAACCAACTTATGCTTGCTTAAGGGGAAAGGTGAGTTGGGGTGCTGCATAAAACCAGAGATTGAAATGAGCACAGATAAAGTTCCTTAAGCCAAATATGGAATAGACAAGAGCTACTCCTTGCTCAACGAAATGGACTCAACACCCCATATTAAACGCCTAAGAATGTACCTGACTAGTAAGTATCTTAAAACCTATGGATTGCTAAGTCTCCAAAAGAGAATCAAGCGTGTGTACAGGGGCATAAACGCAGCAGTGATAGGATTGGAGAGGTTCGGTGAGCAAATGAAGACCCTTTGAAGTCATATTGCATGGTACCCATTCCACGGGTCTCAACTCTCCAGGTTTAAGGTATTCTTCCTTCAGCTAAAACATGCATGTGGAACCTAGAGTATGATCAACCATGTGATCGGGAGACGTGTTCAAATATGTCTCAGTTTTCGTACCCTGGTACTCGGGAGCAACATTCCAGACGCTTTACTAACACTCTCCCCACTTGGAGAGTCAGTCCCTTTAACCTCCTGTTTGGCCCAGTTTGCAATTTCTGCGGAAAATGAACAGGAATAGCGAGAACCAATGAGAGACTAGCTGGAGGTGTCTGGACGGGCAAATTTAACTCTCATTTCCCACCAGGAAGAGGAATTAACCAAAGGCTCAGTGTGCTGGGCCGGAACCACATTAGGGCCTGAAGCCATCCTGCGGTGTTGCGGCCAGCTCACAAGAAAGCGAGTTGAAGAAAGGAGCTCAGGGGCACTGTAATTCACAAACCTGCAGAGTTATAAATGACAGCTATCGTCCAAAAATATACTGAAGTAAGGCTGCCAAGAGGACTTGAAAGCGGGGCAGAATTGCAGGAAACCGATTTCAGGAGGTAGACTGGAATTGCATTGAAAGCATAGGAAAAGAGGCAGAACGTCCACAATGATGCACTTGGCCAAAAAGGGCATATGCGTTTTTTCCTGAATATATTCAGGAAAAAACGCATACGCCCTGTTTGGCCAACCAAGCAAGCTTGCAAAGGAAATCTGCACTACAATGAAGTCTCACTTCCCCCCGGTCAAAAGGGCCATCTGAAAAAAGTGTAAAATCCAGAAAGGCAGGACAGGCCATGGAGAACTGGGAGCCTTGTTATGCTGATGGGCGGGATGTAAATTGCCAACAGACACTCGGGAGAAGTGTATGGTGTTTCCTGAAACATCTAAAAAACAAAGCAACAGAGCCTAGGGCACTTTCACTTATGGTCCTATAGCTTAGGGAAATTAAAATCAAAAAGACCCAGCCACCCAAAAGTTTGGGACTCCTCTGGTTACAAGAACCTCGCTTACCGTACAAGTTTAATATCACAGAAAGTGAAAAATGGATAAAGAACTTGTGTTAGTTACGTACAATGCAGTATCACTCAGCAATGAAATCTATGTCATCAGGCCCGTAGCAGCATAATGAGTGGATTCAGGTACGATGATTCTAACTGAAATAAGTCACACAGAAAAAGAAACATCATAAGATATCACTAATACACGGAATGTAAACTTGGCTACACAGGAACTGAATTCCAAAACAGAACAGGGTCTCAAATTTAGAAAACCAACTTATGCTTGCTTAAGGGGAAAGGTGAGTTGGGGTGCTGCATAAAACCAGAGATTGAAATGAGCACAGATAAAGTTCCTTAAGCCAAATATGGAATAGACAAGAGCTACTCCTTGCTCAACAAAATGGACTCAACACCCCATATTAAACGCCTAAGAATGTACCTGACTAGTAAGTATCTTAAAACCTATGGATTGCTAAGTCTCCAAAAGAGAATCAAGCGTGTGTACAGGGGCATAAACGCAGCAGTGATAGGATTGGAGAGGTTCGGTGAGCAAATGAAGACCCTTTGAAGTCATATTGCATGGTACCCATTCCACGGGTCTCAACTCTCCAGGTTTAAGGTATTCTTCCTTCAGCTAAAACATGCATGTGGAACCCAGAGTATGATCAACCGTGTGAACGGGAGACGTGTTCAAATGTCTCAGTTTTCCTCCCCTGGTACTCGGGTGAAACATTCCAGACGCTTTACTAACACTCTCCCCACTTGGAGAGTCAGCGCCTTTAACCTCCTGTTTGGCCCAGTTTGCAATTTCTGCGGAAGATGAACAGGAATAGGGAGAACCAATGAGAGACTAGCTGGAGGTGTCTGAACGGGCAAATTTAACTCTCATTTCCCACCAGGAAGAGGAAATAACCAAAGGCTCAGCGTGCCGTGCCGGAACCAGATTAGGGCCTGAAGCCATCCTGCGGTGTTGCGGCCAGCTCACAAGAAAGCGAGTTGAAGAAAGGAGCTCAGGGGCACTGTAATTCACAAACCTGCAGAGTTATAAATGACAGCTATCGTCCAAAAATATACTGAAGTAAGGCTGCCAAGAGGACTTGAAAGCGGGGCAGAATTGCAGGAAACCGATTTCAGGAGGTAGACTGGAATTGCATTGAAAGCATAGGAAAAGAGGCAGAACGTCCACAATGATGCACTTGGCCAAAAAGGGCGTATGCGTTTTTTCCTGAATATATTCAGGAAAAAACGCATACGCCCTTTTTGGCCAACCAAGCAAGCTTGCAAAGGAAATCTGCATTACAATGAAGTCTCACTTCCCCCCGGTCAAAAGGGCCATCTGAAAAAAGTGTAAAATCCAGAAAGGCAGGACAGGCCATGGAGAACTGGAAGCCTTGTTATGCTGATGGGCGGGATGTAAATTGCCAACAGACACTCGGTAGAAGTGTATGGTGTTTCCTGAAACATCTAAAAAACAAAGCAACAGAGCCTAGGGCACTTCCAATTATGGTCCTATAGCTTAGGGAAATTAAAATCAAAAAGACACAGCCACCCCAAAGTTTGGGATGCCTCTGTTTACAAGAACCTCGTTTACAGTACAAGTTCAACATCGCAGAAAGTGAAAAATGGATAAAGAAGTTGTGGTATTTACTTACAAAGCAATATCACTCAGCAATGAAATCTATGTCATCAGGCCCGTAGCAGCATAATGAGTGGATTCAGGTACGATGATTCTAACTGAAATAAGTCACACAGAAAAAGAAACATCATAAGATATCACTAATACACGGAATGTAAACTTGGCTACACAGGAACTGAATTACAGAACAGAACAGGGTCTAAAATTTAGAAAACCAACTTATGCTTGCTTAAGGGGAAAGGTGAGTTGGGGTGCTGCAAAAAAACAGAGATTGAAATGGGCACAGATAAAGTTCCTTAAGCCAAATATGGAATAGACAAGAGCTACTCCTTGCTCAACGAAATGGACTCAACACCCCATATTAAACGCCTAAGAATGTACCTGACTAGTAAGTATCTTAAAACCTATGGATTGCTATGTCTCCAAAAGAGAATCAAGCGTGTGTACAGGGGCATAAACGCAGCAGTGATAGGATTGGAGAGGTTCAGTGAGCAAATGAAGACCCTTTGAAGTCATATTGCATGGTACCCATTCCACGGGTTTCAACTACCCAGGTTTAAGGTATTCTTCCTTCAGCTAAAACATGCATGTGGAACCCAGAGTATGATCAACCGTGTGAACAGGAGAAGTGTTCAAATATGTCTCAGTTTTCGTACCCTGGTACTCGGGTGCAACATTCCAGACGCTTTAATAACACTCTCCCCACTTGGAGAGTCAGCGCCTTTAACCTCCTGTTTGGCCCAGTTTGCAATTTCTGCGGAAGATGAACAGGAATAGGGAGAACCAATGAGAGAGTAGCTGGAGGTGTCTGGACGGGCAAATTTAACTCTCATTTCCCACCAGGAAGAGGAAATAACCAAAGGCTCAGAGTGCCGTGCCGGAACCAGATTAGGGCCTGAAGCCATCCTGCGGTGCTGCGGCCAGCTCAAAACAAAGCGAGTTGAAGAAAGGAGCTCAGGGGCACTGTAATTCACGAACCTGCAGAGTTATAAATGACAGCTATCGTCCAAAAATATACTGAAGTAAGGCTGCCAAGAGGACTTGAAAGCGGGGCAGAATTGCAGGAAACCGATTTCAGGAGGTAGACTGGAATTGCATTGAAAGCATAGGAAAAGAGGCAGAACGTCCACAATGATGCACTTGGCCAAAAAGGGCGTATGCATTTTTTCCTGAATATATTCAGGAAAAAACGCATACACCCTTTTTGGCCAACCAAGCAAGCTTGCAAAGGAAATCTGCACTACAATGAAGTCTCAATTCCCCCCGGTCAAAAGGGCCATCTGAAAAAAGTGTAAAATCCAGAAAGGCAGGACAGGCCATGGAGAACTGGGAGCCTTGTTATGCTGATGGGCGGGATGTAAATTGCCAACAGACACTCGGGAGAAGTGTATGGTGTTTCCTGAAACATCTAAAAAACAAAGCAACAGAGCCTAGGGCACTTCCACTTATGGTCCTATAGCTTAGGGAAATTAAAATCAAAAAGACCCAGCCACCCCAAAGTTTGGGACGGCTCTGTTTACAAGAACCTCGTTTACCGTACAAGTTCAATATCACAGAAAGTGAAAAATGGATAAAGAACTTGTGGTACTTACGTACAATGCAGTATCACTCAGCAATGAAATCTATGTCATCAGGCCCATAGCAGCATAATGAGTGGATTCAGGTACGATGATTCTAACTGAAATAAGTCACACAGAAAAAGAAACATCATAAGATATCACTAATACACGGAATGTAAACTTGGCTACACAGGAACTGAATTCCAAAACAGAACAGGGTCTCAAATTTAGAAAATCAACTTATGCTTGCTTAACGGGAAAGGTGAGTTGGGGTGCTGCATAAAACCAGAGATTGAAATGAGCACAGATAAAGTTCCTTAAGCCAAATATGGAATAGACAAGAGCTACTCCTTGCTCAACGAAATGGACTCAACACCCCATATTAAACGCCTAAGAATGTACCTGACTAGTAAGTATCTTAAAACCTATGGATTGCTATGTCTCTGAAAGAGAATCAAGCATGTGTACAGGGGCATAAACGCAGCAGTGATAGGATTGGAGAGGTTCGGTGAGCAAATGAAGACACTTTGAAGTCATATTGCATGGTACCCATTCCACGGGTTTCAACTACCCAGGTTTAAGGTATTCTTCCTTCAGCTAAAACATGCATGTGGAACCTAGAGTATGATCAACCATGTGATCGGGAGACGTGTTCAAATATGTCTCAGTTTTCGTACCCTGGTACTCGGGAGCAACATTCCAGACGCTTTACTAACACTCTCCCCACTTGGAGAGTCAGTCCCTTTAACCTCCTGTTTGGCCCAGTTTGCAATTTCTGTGGAAAATGAACAGGAATAGCGAGAACCAATGAGAGACTAGCTGGAGGTGTCTGGACGGGCAAATTTAACTCTCATTTCCCACCAGGAAGAGGAATTAACCAAAGGCTCAGTGTGCTGGGCCGGAACCACATTAGGGCCTGAAGCCATCCTGCGGTGTTGCGGCCAGCTCACAAGAAAGCGAGTTGAAGAAAGGAGCTCAGGGGCACTGTAATTCACAAACCTGCAGAGTTATAAATGACAGCTATCGTCCAAAAATATACTGAAGTAAGGCTGCCAAGAGGACTTGAAAGCGGGGCAGAATTGCAGGAAACCGATTTCAGGAGGTAGACTGGAATTGCATTGAAAGCATAGGAAAAGAGGCAGAACGTCCACAATGATGCACTTGGCCAAAAAGGGCATATGCGTTTTTTCCTGAATATATTCAGGAAAAAACGCATACGCCCTGTTTGGCCAACCAAGCAAGCTTGCAAAGGAAATCTGCACTACAATGAAGTCTCACTTCCCCCCGGTCAAAAGGGCCATCTGAAAAAAGTGTAAAATCCAGAAAGGCAGGACAGGCCATGGAGAACTGGGAGCCTTGTTATGCTGATGGGCGGGATGTAAATTGCCAACAGACACTCGGGAGAAGTGTATGGTGTTTCCTGAAACATCTAAAAAACAAAGCAACAGAGCCTAGGGCACTTTCACTTATGGTCCTATAGCTTAGGGAAATTAAAATCAAAAAGACCCAGCCACCCAAAAGTTTGGGACTCCTCTGGTTACAAGAACCTCGCTTACCGTACAAGTTTAATATCACAGAAAGTGAAAAATGGATAAAGAACTTGTGTTAGTTACGTACAATGCAGTATCACTCAGCAATGAAATCTATGTCATCAGGCCCGTAGCAGCATAATGAGTGGATTCAGGTACGATGATTCTAACTGAAATAAGTCACACAGAAAAAGAAACATCATAAGATATCACTAATACACGGAATGTAAACTTGGCTACACAGGAACTGAATTCCAAAACAGAACAGGGTCTCAAATTTAGAAAACCAACTTATGCTTGCTTAAGGGGAAAGGTGAGTTGGGGTGCTGCATAAAACCAGAGATTGAAATGAGCACAGATAAAGTTCCTTAAGCCAAATATGGAATAGACAAGAGCTACTCCTTGCTCAACGAAATGGACTCAACACCCCATATTAAACGCCTAAGAATGTACCTGACTAGTAAGTATCTTAAAACCTATGGATTGCTAAGTCTCCAAAAGAGAATCAAGCGTGTGTACAGGGGCATAAACGCAGCAGTGATAGGATTGGAGAGGTTCGGTGAGCAAATGAAGACCCTTTGAAGTCATATTGCATGGTACCCATTCCACGGGTCTCAACTCTCCAGGTTTAAGGTATTCTTCCTTCAGCTAAAACATGCATGTGGAACCTAGAGTATGATCAACCATGTGATCGGGAGACGTGTTCAAATATGTCTCAGTTTTCGTACCCTGGTACTCGGGAGCAACATTCCAGACGCTTTACTAACACTCTCCCCACTTGGAGAGTCAGTCCCTTTAACCTCCTGTTTGGCCCAGTTTGCAATTTCTGCGGAAAATGAACAGGAATAGCGAGAACCAATGAGAGACTAGCTGGAGGTGTCTGGACGGGCAAATTTAACTCTCATTTCCCACCAGGAAGAGGAATTAACCAAAGGCTCAGTGTGCTGGGCCGGAACCACATTAGGGCCTGAAGCCATCCTGCGGTGTTGCGGCCAGCTCACAAGAAAGCGAGTTGAAGAAAGGAGCTCAGGGGCACTGTAATTCACAAACCTGCAGAGTTATAAATGACAGCTATCGTCCAAAAATATACTGAAGTAAGGCTGCCAAGAGGACTTGAAAGCGGGGCAGAATTGCAGGAAACCGATTTCAGGAGGTAGACTGGAATTGCATTGAAAGCATAGGAAAAGAGGCAGAACGTCCACAATGATGCACTTGGCCAAAAAGGGCATATGCGTTTTTTCCTGAATATATTCAGGAAAAAACGCATACGCCCTGTTTGGCCAACCAAGCAAGCTTGCAAAGGAAATCTGCACTACAATGAAGTCTCACTTCCCCCCGGTCAAAAGGGCCATCTGAAAAAAGTGTAAAATCCAGAAAGGCAGGACAGGCCATGGAGAACTGGGAGCCTTGTTATGCTGATGGGCGGGATGTAAATTGCCAACAGACACTCGGGAGAAGTGTATGGTGTTTCCTGAAACATCTAAAAAACAAAGCAACAGAGCCTAGGGCACTTTCACTTATGGTCCTATAGCTTAGGGAAATTAAAATCAAAAAGACCCAGCCACCCAAAAGTTTGGGACTCCTCTGGTTACAAGAACCTCGCTTACCGTACAAGTTTAATATCACAGAAAGTGAAAAATGGATAAAGAACTTGTGTTAGTTACGTACAATGCAGTATCACTCAGCAATGAAATCTATGTCATCAGGCCCGTAGCAGCATAATGAGTGGATTCAGGTACGATGATTCTAACTGAAATAAGTCACACAGAAAAAGAAACATCATAAGATATCACTAATACACGGAATGTAAACTTGGCTACACAGGAACTGAATTCCAAAACAGAACAGGGTCTCAAATTTAGAAAACCAACTTATGCTTGCTTAAGGGGAAAGGTGAGTTGGGGTGCTGCATAAAACCAGAGATTGAAATGAGCACAGATAAAGTTCCTTAAGCCAAATATGGAATAGACAAGAGCTACTCCTTGCTCAACAAAATGGACTCAACACCCCATATTAAACGCCTAAGAATGTACCTGACTAGTAAGTATCTTAAAACCTATGGATTGCTAAGTCTCCAAAAGAGAATCAAGCGTGTGTACAGGGGCATAAACGCAGCAGTGATAGGATTGGAGAGGTTCGGTGAGCAAATGAAGACCCTTTGAAGTCATATTGCATGGTACCCATTCCACGGGTCTCAACTCTCCAGGTTTAAGGTATTCTTCCTTCAGCTAAAACATGCATGTGGAACCCAGAGTATGATCAACCGTGTGAACGGGAGACGTGTTCAAATGTCTCAGTTTTCCTCCCCTGGTACTCGGGTGAAACATTCCAGACGCTTTACTAACACTCTCCCCACTTGGAGAGTCAGCGCCTTTAACCTCCTGTTTGGCCCAGTTTGCAATTTCTGCGGAAGATGAACAGGAATAGGGAGAACCAATGAGAGACTAGCTGGAGGTGTCTGAACGGGCAAATTTAACTCTCATTTCCCACCAGGAAGAGGAAATAACCAAAGGCTCAGCGTGCCGTGCCGGAACCAGATTAGGGCCTGAAGCCATCCTGCGGTGTTGCGGCCAGCTCACAAGAAAGCAAGTTGAAGAAAGGAGCTCAGGGGCACTGTAATTCACAAACCTGCAGAGTTATAAATGACAGCTATCGTCCAAAAATATACTGAAGTAAGGCTGCCAAGAGGACTTGAAAGCGGGGCAGAATTGCAGGAAACCGATTTCAGGAGGTAGACTGGAATTGCATTGAAAGCATAGGAAAAGAGGCAGAACGTCCACAATGATGCACTTGGCCAAAAAGGGCGTATGCGTTTTTTCCTGAATATATTCAGGAAAAAACGCATACGCCCTTTTTGGCCAACCAAGCAAGCTTGCAAAGGAAATCTGCATTACAATGAAGTCTCACTTCCCCCCGGTCAAAAGGGCCATCTGAAAAAAGTGTAAAATCCAGAAAGGCAGGACAGGCCATGGAGAACTGGAAGCCTTGTTATGCTGATGGGCGGGATGTAAATTGCCAACAGACACTCGGTAGAAGTGTATGGTGTTTCCTGAAACATCTAAAAAACAAAGCAACAGAGCCTAGGGCACTTCCAATTATGGTCCTATAGCTTAGGGAAATTAAAATCAAAAAGACACAGCCACCCCAAAGTTTGGGATGCCTCTGTTTACAAGAACCTCGTTTACAGTACAAGTTCAACATCGCAGAAAGTGAAAAATGGATAAAGAAGTTGTGGTATTTACTTACAAAGCAATATCACTCAGCAATGAAATCTATGTCATCAGGCCCGTAGCAGCATAATGAGTGGATTCAGGTACGATGATTCTAACTGAAATAAGTCACACAGAAAAAGAAACATCATAAGATATCACTAATACACGGAATGTAAACTTGGCTACACAGGAACTGAATTACAGAACAGAACAGGGTCTAAAATTTAGAAAACCAACTTATGCTTGCTTAAGGGGAAAGGTGAGTTGGGGTGCTGCAAAAAAACAGAGATTGAAATGGGCACAGATAAAGTTCCTTAAGCCAAATATGGAATAGACAAGAGCTACTCCTTGCTCAACGAAATGGACTCAACACCCCATATTAAACGCCTAAGAATGTACCTGACTAGTAAGTATCTTAAAACCTATGGATTGCTATGTCTCCAAAAGAGAATCAAGCGTGTGTACAGGGGCATAAACGCAGCAGTGATAGGATTGGAGAGGTTCGGTGAGCAAATGAAGACCCTTTGAAGTCATATTGCATGGTACCCATTCCACGGGTTTCAACTACCCAGGTTTAAGGTATTCTTCCTTCAGCTAAAACATGCATGTGGAACCCAGAGTATGATCAACCGTGTGAACAGGAGAAGTGTTCAAATATGTCTCAGTTTTCGTACCCTGGTACTCGGGTGCAACATTCCAGACGCTTTAATAACACTCTCCCCACTTGGAGAGTCAGCGCCTTTAACATCCTGTTTGGCCCAGTTTGCAATTTCTGCGGAAGATGAACAGGAATAGGGAGAACCAATGAGAGAGTAGCTGGAGGTGTCTGGACGGGCAAATTTAACTCTCATTTCCCACCAGGAAGAGGAAATAACCAAAGGCTCAGAGTGCCGTGCCGGAACCAGATTAGGGCCTGAAGCCATCCTGCGGTGCTGCGGCCAGCTCAAAAGAAAGCGAGTTGAAGAAAGGAGCTCAGGGGCACTGTAATTCACGAACCTGCAGAGTTATAAATGACAGCTATCGTCCAAAAATATACTGAAGTAAGGCTGCCAAGAGGACTTGAAAGCGGGGCAGAATTGCAGGAAACCGATTTCAGGAGGTAGACTGGAATTGCATTGAAAGCATAGGAAAAGAGGCAGAACGTCCACAATGATGCACTTGGCCAAAAAGGGCGTATGCATTTTTTCCTGAATATATTCAGGAAAAAACGCATACACCCTTTTTGGCCAACCAAGCAAGCTTGCAAAGGAAATCTGTACTACAATGAAGTCTCACTTCCCCCCGGTCAAAAGGGCCATCTGAAAAAAGTGTAAAATCCAGAAAGGCAGGACAGGCCATGGAGAACTGGGAGCCTTGTTATGCTGATGGGCGGGATGTAAATTGCCAACAGACACTCGGGAGAAGTGTATGGTGTTTCCTGAAACATCTAAAAAACAAAGCAACAGAGCCTAGGGCACTTCCACTTATGGTCCTATAGCTTAGGGAAATTAAAATCAAAAAGACCCAGCCACCCCAAAGTTTGGGACGGCTCTGTTTACAAGAACCTCGTTTACAGTACAAGTTCAATATCACAGAAAGTGAAAAATGGATAAAGAACTTGTGGTACTTACGTACAATGCAGTATCACTCAGCAATGAAATCTATGTCATCAGGCCCATAGCAGCATAATGAGTGGATTCAGGTACGATGATTCTAACTGAAATAAGTCACACAGAAAAAGAAACATCATAAGATATCACTAATACACGGAATGTAAACTTGGCTACACAGGAACTGAATTCCAAAACAGAACAGGGTCTCAAATTTAGAAAATCAACTTATGCTTGCTTAACGGGAAAGGTGAGTTGGGGTGCTGCATAAAACCAGAGATTGAAATGAGCACAGATAAAGTTCCTTAAGCCAAATATGGAATAGACAAGAGCTACTCCTTGCTCAACGAAATGGACTCAACACCCCATATTAAACGCCTAAGAATGTACCTGACTAGTAAGTATCTTAAAACCTATGGATTGCTATGTCTCTGAAAGAGAATCAAGCATGTGTACAGGGGCATAAACGCAGCAGTGATAGGATTGGAGAGGTTCGGTGAGCAAATGAAGACCCTGTGAAGTCATATTGCATGGTACCCATTCCACGGGTTTCAACTACCCAGGTTTAAGGTATTCTTCCTTCAGCTAAAACATGCATGTGGAACCTAGAGTATGATCAACCATGTGATCGGGAGACGTGTTCAAATATGTCTCAGTTTTCGTACCCTGGTACTCGGGAGCAACATTCCAGACGCTTTACTAACACTCTCCCCACTTGGAGAGTCAGTCCCTTTAACCTCCTGTTTGGCGCAGTTTGCAATTTCTGCGGAAAATGAACAGGAATAGCGAGAACCAATGAGAGACTAGCTGGAGGTGTCTGGACGGGCAAATTTAACTCTCATTTCCCACCAGGAAGAGGAATTAACCAAAGGCTCAGTGTGCTGGGCCGGAACCACATTAGGGCCTGAAGCCATCCTGCGGTGTTGCGGCCAGCTCACAAGAAAGCGAGTTGAAGAAAGGAGCTCAGGGGCACTGTAATTCACAAACCTGCAGAGTTATAAATGACAGCTATCGTCCAAAAATATACTGAAGTAAGGCTGCCAAGAGGACTTGAAAGCGGGGCAGAATTGCAGGAAACCGATTTCAGGAGGTAGACTGGAATTGCATTGAAAGCATAGGAAAAGAGGCAGAACGTCCACAATGATGCACTTGGCCAAAAAGGGCATATGCGTTTTTTCCTGAATATATTCAGGAAAAAACGCATACGCCCTGTTTGGCCAACCAAGCAAGCTTGCAAAGGAAATCTGCACTACAATGAAGTCTCACTTCCCCCCGGTCAAAAGGGCCATCTGAAAAAAGTGTAAAATCCAGAAAGGCAGGACAGGCCATGGAGAACTGGGAGCCTTGTTATGCTGATGGGCGGGATGTAAATTGCCAACAGACACTCGGGAGAAGTGTATGGTGTTTCCTGAAACATCTAAAAAACAAAGCAACAGAGCCTAGGGCACTTTCACTTATGGTCCTATAGCTTAGGGAAATTAAAATCAAAAAGACCCAGCCACCCAAAAGTTTGGGACTCCTCTGGTTACAAGAACCTCGCTTACCGTACAAGTTTAATATCACAGAAAGTGAAAAATGGATAAAGAACTTGTGTTAGTTACGTACAATGCAGTATCACTCAGCAATGAAATCTATGTCATCAGGCCCGTAGCAGCATAATGAGTGGATTCAGGTACGATGATTCTAACTGAAATAAGTCACACAGAAAAAGAAACATCATAAGATATCACTAATACACGGAATGTAAACTTGGCTACACAGGAACTGAATTCCAAAACAGAACAGGGTCTCAAATTTAGAAAACCAACTTATGCTTGCTTAAGGGGAAAGGTGAGTTGGGGTGCTGCATAAAACCAGAGATTGAAATGAGCACAGATAAAGTTCCTTAAGCCAAATATGGAATAGACAAGAGCTACTCCTTGCTCAACGAAATGGACTCAACACCCCATATTAAACGCCTAAGAATGTACCTGACTAGTAAGTATCTTAAAACCTATGGATTGCTAAGTCTCCAAAAGAGAATCAAGCGTGTGTACAGGGGCATAAACGCAGCAGTGATAGGATTGGAGAGGTTCGGTGAGCAAATGAAGACCCTTTGAAGTCATATTGCATGGTACCCATTCCACGGGTCTCAACTCTCCAGGTTTAAGGTATTCTTCCTTCAGCTAAAACATGCATGTGGAACCCAGAGTATGATCAACCGTGTGAACGGGAGACGTGTTCAAATGTCTCAGTTTTCCTCCCCTGGTACTCGGGTGCAACATTCCAGACGCTTTACTAACACTCTCCCCACTTGGAGAGTCAGTGCCTTTAACCTCCTGTTTGGCCCAGTTTGCAATTTCTGCGGAAGAAGAACAGGAATAGGGAGAACCAATGAGAGACTAGCTGGAGGTGTCTGAACAGGCAAATTTAACTCTCATTTCCCACCAGGAAGAGGAAATAACCAAAGGCTCAGCGTGCCGTGCCGGAACGAGATTAGGGCCTGAAGCCATCCTGCGGTGTTGCGGCCAGCTCAAAAGAAAGCGAGTTGAAGAAAGGAGCTCAGGGGCACTGTAATGCACAAACCTGCAGAGTTATAAATGACAGCTATCGTCCAAAAATATACTGAAGTAAGGCTGCCAAGAGGACTTGAAAGCGGGGCAGAATTGCAGGAAACCGATTTCAGAAGGTAGACTGGAATTGCATTGAAAGCATAGGAAAAGAGGCAGAACGTCCACAATGATGCACTTGGCCAAAAAGGGCGTATGCATTTTTTCCTGAATATATTCAGGAAAAACGCATACGCACTTTTTGGCCAACCAAGCAAGCTTGCAAAGGAAATCTGCACTACAATGAAGTCTCACTTCCCCCCGGTCAAAAGGGCCATCTGAAAAAAGTGTAAAATCCAGAAAGGCAGGACAGGCCATGGAGAACTGGAAGCCTTGTTATGCTGATGGGCGGGATGTAAATTGCCAACAGACACTCGGTAGAAGTGTATGGTGTTTCCTGAAACATCTAAAAAACAAAGCAACAGAGCCTAGGGCACTTCCACTTATGGTCCTATAGCTTAGGGAAATTAAAATCAAAAAGACACAGCCACCCCAAAGTTTGGGACGCCTCTGTTTACAAGAACCTCGTTTACCTTACAAGTTCAACATCACAGAAAGTGAAAAATGGATAAAGAACTTGTGGTACTTACGTACAATACAGTATCACTCAGCAATGAAATCTATGTCATCAGGCCCGTAGCAGCATAATGAGTGGATTCAGGTACGATGATTCTAACTGAAATAAGTCACACAGAAAAAGAAACATCATAAGATATCTCTAATACACGGAATGTAATCTTGGCTACACAGGAACTGAATTCCAAAACAGAACAGGGTCTCATATTTAGAAAACCAACTTATGCTTGCTTAAGAGGAAAGGTGAGTTGGGGTGCTGCATAAAACCAGAGATTGAAATGAGCACAGATAAAGTTCCTTAAGCCAAATATGGAATAGACAAGAGCTACTCCTTGCTCAACGAAATGGACTCAACAACGCATATTAAACGACTAAGAATGTACCTGACTAGTAAGTATCTTAAAACCTATGGATTGCTATGTCTCTGAAAGAGAATCAAGCATGAGTACAGGGGCATAAACGCAGCAGTGATAGGATTGGAGAAGTTCGGTGAGCAAATGAAGACCCTTTGAAGTCATATTACATGGTACCCATTCCACGGGTTTCAACTACCCAGGTTTAAGGTATGCTTCCTTCAGCTAAAACATGCATGTGGAACCTAGAGTATGATAAACCATGTGATCGGGAGACGTGTTCAAATATGTCTCAGTTTTCGTACCCTGGTACTCGGGTGCAACATTCCAGATGCTTTACTAACACTCTCCCGACATGGAGAGTCAGTGCCTTTAACCTCCTGTTTGGCCCAGTTTGCAATTTCTGCGGAAGATGAACAGGAATAGCGAGAACCAATGAGAGACTAGCTGGAGGTGTCTGGACGGGCAAATTTAACTCTCATTTCCCACCAGGAAGAGGAATTAACCAAAGGCTCAGCGTGCTGTGCCAGAACCAGATTAGGGCCTGAAGCCCTCCTGCGGTGTTGCGGCCAGGTCACAAGAAAGCGAGTTGAAGAAAGGAGCTCAGGGGCACTGTAATTCACAAACCTGCAGAGTTATAAATGACAGCTATCGTCCAAAAATATACTGAAGTAAGGCTGCCAAGAGGACTTGAAAGCGGGGCAGAATTGCAGGAAACCGATTTCAGGAGGTAGACTGGAATTGCATTGAAAGCATAGGAAAAGAGGCAGAACGTCCACAATGATGCACTTGGCCAAAAAGGGCGTATGTGTTTTTTCCTGAATATATTCAGGAAAAAACGCATACGCCCTTTTTGGCCAACCAAGCAAGCTTGCAAAGGAAATCTGCACTACAATGAAGTCTCACTTCCCCCCGGTCAAAAGGGCCATCTGAAAAAAGTGTAACATCCAGAAAGGCAGGACAGGCCATGGAGAACTGGGAGCCTTGTTATGCTGATGGGCGGGATGTAAATTGCCAACAGACACTCGGGAGAAGTGTATGGTGTTTCCTGAAACATCTAAAACACAAAGCAACAGAGCCTAGGGCACTTCCACTTATGGTCCTATAGCTTAGGGAAATTAAAATCAAAAAGACACAGCCACCCCAAAGTTTGGGACGCCTCTGTTTACAAGAACCTCGTTTACCGTACAAGTTCAACATCACAGAAAGTGAAAAATGGATAAAGAACTTGTGGTACTTACGTACAATGCAGTATCACTCAGCAATGAAATCTATGTCATCAGGCCCGTAGCAGCATAATGAGTGGATTCAGGTACGATGATTCTAACTGAAATAAATCACACAGAAAAAGAAACATCATAAGATATCACTAATACACGGAATGTAAACTTGGCTACACAGGAACTGAATTCCAAAACAGAACAGGGTCTCAAATTTAGAAAACCAACTTATGCTTGCTTAAGGGGAAAGGTGAGTTGGGGTGCTGCATAAAACCAGAGATTGAAATGAGCACAGATAAAGTTCCTTAAGCCAAATATGGAATAGACAAGAGCTACTCCTTGCTCAACGAAATGGACTCAACACCCCATATTAAACGCCTAAGAATGTACCTGACTAGTAAGTATCTTAAAACCTATGGATTGCTAAGTCTCCAAAAGAGAATCAAGCGTGTGTACAGGGGCATAAACGCAGCAGTGATAGGATTGGAGAGGTTCGGTGAGCAAATGAAGACCCTTTGAAGTCATATTGCATGGTACCCATTCCACGGGTCTCAACTCTCCAGGTTTAAGGTATTCTTCCTTCAGCTAAAACATGCATGTGGAACCCAGAGTATGATCAACCGTGTGAAGGGGAGACGTGTTCAAATGTCTCAGTTTTCCTCCCCTGGTACTCGGGTGAAACATTCCAGACGCTTTACTAACACTCTCCCCACTTGGAGAGTCAGCGCCTTTAACCTCCTGTTTGGCCCAGTTTGCAATTTCTGCGGAAGATGAACAGGAATAGGGAGAACCAATGAGAGACTAGCTGGAGGTGTCTGAACGGGCAAATTTAACTCTCATTTCCCACCAGGAAGAGGAAATAACCAAAGGCTCAGCGTGCCGTGCCGGAACGAGATTAGGGCCTGAAGCCATCCTGCGGTGTTGCGGCCAGCTCACAAGAAAGCGAGTTGAAGAAAGGCGCTCAGGGGCACTGTAATTCACAAACCTGCAGAGTTATAAATGACAGCTATCGTCCAAAAATATACTGAAGTAAGGCTGCCAAGAGGACTTGAAAGCGGGGCAGAATTGCAGGAAACCGATTTCAGGAGGTAGACTGGAATTGCATTGAAAGCATAGGAAAAGAGGCAGAACGTCCACAATGATGCACTTGGCCAAAAAGGGCGTATGCGTTTTTTCCTGAATATATTCAGGAAAAAACGCATACGCCCTTTTTGGCCAACCAAGCAAGCTTGCAAAGGAAATCTGCACTACAATGAAGTCTCACTTCCCCCCGGTCAAAAGGGCCATCTGAAAAAAGTGTAAAATCCAGAAAGGCAGGACAGGCCATGGAGAACTGGAAGCCTTGTTATGCTGATGGGCGGGATGTAAATTGCCAACAGACACTCGGTAGAAGTGTATGGTGTTTCCTGAAACATCTAAAAAACAAAGCAACAGAGCCTAGGGCACTTCCAATTATGGTCCTATAGCTTAGGGAAATTAAAATCAAAAAGACACAGCCACCCCAAAATTTGGGATGCCTCTGTTTACAAGAACCTCGTTTACAGTACAAGTTCAACATCGCAGAAAGTGAAAAATGGATAAAGAAGTTGTGGTATTTACTTACAAAGCAATATCACTCAGCAATGAAATCTATGTCATCAGGCCCGTAGCAGCATAATGAGTGGATTCAGGTACGATGATTCTAACTGAAATAAGTCACACAGAAAAAGAAACATCATAAGATATCACTAATACACGGAATGTAAACTTGGCTACACAGGAACTGAATTACAGAACAGAACAGGGTCTAAAATTTAGAAAACCAACTTATGCTTGCTTAAGGGGAAAGGTGAGTTGGGGTGCTGCAAAAAAACAGAGATTGAAATGGGCACAGATAAAGTTCCTTAAGCCAAATATGGAATAGACAAGAGCTACTCCTTGCTCAACGACATGGACTCAACACCGCATATTAAACGCCTAAGAATGTACCTGACTAGTAAGTATCTTAAAACCTATGGATTGCTATGTCTCCAAAAGAGAATCAAGCGTGTGTACAGGGGCATAAACGCAGCAGTGATAGGATTGGAGAGGTTCGGTGAGCAAATGAAGACCCTTTGAAGTCATATTGCATGGTACCCATTCCACGGGTTTCAACTACCCAGGTTTAAGGTATTCTTCCTTCAGCTAAAACATGCATGTGGAACCCAGAGTATGATCAACCGTGTGAACAGGAGAAGTGTTGAAATATGTCTCAGTTTTCGTACCCTGGTACTCGGGTGCAACATTCCAGACGCTTTACTAACACTCTCCCCACTTGGAGAGTCAGCGCCTTTAACCTCCTGTTTGGCCCAGTTTGCAATTTCTGCGGAAGATGAACAGGAATAGGGAGAACCAATGAGAGAGTAGCTGGAGGTGTCTGGACGGGCAAATTTAACTCTCATTTCCCACCAGGAAGAGGAAATAACCAAAGGCTCAGAGTGCCGTGCCGGAACCAGATTAGGGCCTGAAGCCATCCTGCGGTGCTGCGGGCAGCTCAAAAGAAAGCGAGTTGAAGAAAGGAGCTCAGGGGCACTGTAATTCACGAACCTGCAGAGTTATAAATGACAGCTATCGTCCAAAAATATACTGAAGTAAGGCTGCCAAGAGGACTTGAAAGCGGGGCAGAATTGCAGGAAACCGATTTCAGGAGGTAGACTGGAATTGCATTGAAAGCATAGGAAAAGAGGCAGAACGTCCACAATGATGCACTTGGCCAAAAGGGGCGTATGCATTTTTTCCTGAATATATTCAGGAAAAAACGCATACACCCTTTTTGGCCAACCAAGCAAGCTTGCAAAGGAAATCTGCACTACAATGAAGTCTCACTTCCCCCCGGTCAAAAGGGCCATCTGAAAAAAGTGTAAAATCCAGAAAGGCAGGACAGGCCATGGAGAACTGGGAGCCTTGTTATGCTGATGGGCGGGATGTAAATTGCAAACAGACACTCGGGAGAAGTGTATGGTGTTTCCTGAAACATCTAAAAAACAAAGCAACAGAGCCTAGGGCACTTCCACTTATGGTCCTATAGCTTAGGGAAATTAAAATCAAAAAGACACAGCCACCCCAAAGTTTGGGACGGCTCTGTTTACAAGAACCTCGTTTACCGTACAAGTTCAATATCACAGAAAGTGAAAAATGGATAAAGAACTTGTGGTACTTACGTACAATGCAGTATCACTCAGCAATGAAATCTATGTCATCAGGCCCATAGCAGCATAATGAGTGGATTCAGGTACGATGATTCTAACTGAAATAAGTCACACAGAAAAAGAAACATCATAAGATATCACTAATACACGGAATGTAAACTTGGCTACACAGGAACTGAATTCCAAAACAGAACAGGGTCTCAAATTTAGAAAATCAACTTATGCTTGCTTAACGGGAAAGGTGAGTTGGGGTGCTGCATAAAACCAGAGATTGAAATGAGCACAGATAAAGTTCCTTAAGCCAAATATGGAATAGACAAGAGCTACTCCTTGCTCAACGAAATGGACTCAACACCCCATATTAAACGCCTAAGAATGTACCTGACTAGTAAGTATCTTAAAACCTATGGATTGCTATGTCTCTGAAAGAGAATCAAGCATGTGTACAGGGGCATAAACGCAGCAGTGATAGGATTGGAGAGGTTCGGTGAGCAAATGAAGACCCTGTGAAGTCATATTGCATGGTACCCATTCCACGGGTTTCAACTACCCAGGTTTAAGGTATTCTTCCTTCAGCTAAAACATGCATGTGGAACCTAGAGAATGATCAACCATGTGATCGGGAGACGTGTTCAAATATGTCTCAGTTTTCGTACCCTGGTACTCGGGAGCAACATTCCAGACGCTTTACTAACACTCTCCCCACTTGGAGAGTCAGTCCCTTTAACCTCCTGTTTGGCCCAGTTTGCAATTTCTGCGGAAAATGAACAGGAATAGCGAGAACCAATGAGAGACTAGCTGGAGGTGTCTGGACGGGCAAATTTAACTCTCATTTCCCACCAGGAAGAGGAATTAACCAAAGGCTCAGTGTGCCGGGCCGGAACCACATTAGGGCCTGAAGCCATCCTGCGGTGTTGCGGCCAGCTCACAAGAAAGCGAGTTGAAGAAAGGAGCTCAGGGGCACTGTAATTCACAAACCTGCAGAGTTATAAATGACAGCTATCGTCCAAAAATATACTGAAGTAAGGCTGCCAAGAGGACTTGAAAGCGGGGCAGAATTGCAGGAAACCGATTTCAGGAGGTAGACTGGAATTGCATTGAAAGCATAGGAAAAGAGGCAGAACGTCCACAATGATGCACTTGGCCAAAAAGGGCGTATGTGTTTTTTCCTGAATATATTCAGGAAAAAACGCATACGCCCTTTTTGGCCAACCAAGCAAGCTTGCAAAGGAAATCTGCACTACAATGAAGTCTCACTTCCCCCCGGTCAAAAGGGCCATCTGAAAAAAGTGTAACATCCAGAAAGGCAGGACAGGCCATGGAGAACTGGGAGCCTTGTTATGCTGATGGGCGGGATGTAAATTGCCAACAGACACTCGGGAGAAGTGTATGGTGTTTCCTGAAACATCTAAAACACAAAGCAACAGAGCCTAGGGCACTTCCACTTATGGTCCTATAGCTTAGGGAAATTAAAATCAAAAAGACACAGCCACCCCAAAGTTTGGGACGCCTCTGTTTACAAGAACCTCGTTTACCGTACAAGTTCAACATCACAGAAAGTGAAAAATGGATAAAGAACTTGTGGTACTTACGTACAATGCAGTATCACTCAGCAATGAAATCTATGTCATCAGGCCCGTAGCAGCATAATGAGTGGATTCAGGTACGATGATTCTAACTGAAATAAATCACACAGAAAAAGAAACATCATAAGATATCACTAATACACGGAATGTAAACTTGGCTACACAGGAACTGAATTCCAAAACAGAACAGGGTCTCAAATTTAGAAAACCAACTTATGCTTGCTTAAGGGGAAAGGTGAGTTGGGGTGCTGCATAAAACCAGAGATTGAAATGAGCACAGATAAAGTTCCTTAAGCCAAATATGGAATAGACAAGAGCTACTCCTTGCTCAACGAAATGGACTCAACACCCCATATTAAACGCCTAAGAATGTACCTGACTAGTAAGTATCTTAAAACCTATGGATTGCTAAGTCTCCAAAAGAGAATCAAGCGTGTGTACAGGGGCATAAACGCAGCAGTGATAGGATTGGAGAGGTTCGGTGAGCAAATGAAGACCCTTTGAAGTCATATTGCATGGTACCCATTCCACGGGTCTCAACTCTCCAGGTTTAAGGTATTCTTCCTTCAGCTAAAACATGCATGTGGAACCCAGAGTATGATCAACCGTGTGAAGGGGAGACGTGTTCAAATGTCTCAGTTTTCCTCCCCTGGTACTCGGGTGAAACATTCCAGACGCTTTACTAACACTCTCCCCACTTGGAGAGTCAGCGCCTTTAACCTCCTGTTTGGCCCAGTTTGCAATTTCTGCGGAAGATGAACAGGAATAGGGAGAACCAATGAGAGACTAGCTGGAGGTGTCTGAACGGGCAAATTTAACTCTCATTTCCCACCAGGAAGAGGAAATAACCAAAGGCTCAGCGTGCCGTGCCGGAACGAGATTAGGGCCTGAAGCCATCCTGCGGTGTTGCGGCCAGCTCACAAGAAAGCGAGTTGAAGAAAGGCGCTCAGGGGCACTGTAATTCACAAACCTGCAGAGTTATAAATGACAGCTATCGTCCAAAAATATACTGAAGTAAGGCTGCCAAGAGGACTTGAAAGCGGGGCAGAATTGCAGGAAACCAATTTCAGGAGGTAGACTGGAATTGCATTGAAAGCATAGGAAAAGAGGCAGAACGTCCACAATGATGCACTTGGCCAAAAAGGGCGTATGCGTTTTTTCCTGAATATATTCAGGAAAAAACGCATACGCCCTTTTTGGCCAACCAAGCAAGCTTGCAAAGGAAATCTGCACTACAATGAAGTCTCACTTCCCCCCGGTCAAAAGGGCCATCTGAAAAAAGTGTAAAATCCAGAAAGGCAGGACAGGCCATGGAGAACTGGAAGCCTTGTTATGCTGATGGGCGGGATGTAAATTGCCAACAGACACTCGGTAGAAGTGTATGGTGTTTCCTGAAACATCTAAAAAACAAAGCAACAGAGCCTAGGGCACTTCCAATTATGGTCCTATAGCTTAGGGAAATTAAAATCAAAAAGACACAGCCACCCCAAAATTTGGGATGCCTCTGTTTACAAGAACCTCGTTTACAGTACAAGTTCAACATCGCAGAAAGTGAAAAATGGATAAAGAAGTTGTGGTATTTACTTACAAAGCAATATCACTCAGCAATGAAATCTATGTCATCAGGCCCGTAGCAGCATAATGAGTGGATTCAGGTACGATGATTCTAACTGAAATAAGTCACACAGAAAAAGAAACATCATAAGATATCACTAATACACGGAATGTAAACTTGGCTACACAGGAACTGAATTACAGAACAGAACAGGGTCTAAAATTTAGAAAACCAACTTATGCTTGCTTAAGGGGAAAGGTGAGTTGGGGTGCTGCAAAAAAACAGAGATTGAAATGGGCACAGATAAAGTTCCTTAAGCCAAATATGGAATAGACAAGAGCTACTCCTTGCTCAACGACATGGACTCAACACCGCATATTAAACGCCTAAGAATGTACCTGACTAGTAAGTATCTTAAAACCTATGGATTGCTATGTCTCCAAAAGAGAATCAAGCGTGTGTACAGGGGCATAAACGCAGCAGTGATAGGATTGGAGAGGTTCGGTGAGCAAATGAAGACCCTTTGAAGTCATATTGCATGGTACCCATTCCACGGGTTTCAACTACCCAGGTTTAAGGTATTCTTCCTTCAGCTAAAACATGCATGTGGAACCCAGAGTATGATCAACCGTGTGAACAGGAGAAGTGTTGAAATATGTCTCAGTTTTCGTACCCTGGTACTCGGGTGCAACATTCCAGACGCTTTACTAACACTCTCCCCACTTGGAGAGTCAGCGCCTTTAACCTCCTGTTTGGCCCAGTTTGCAATTTCTGCGGAAGATGAACAGGAATAGGGAGAACCAATGAGAGAGTAGCTGGAGGTGTCTGGACGGGCAAATTTAACTCTCATTTCCCACCAGGAAGAGGAAATAACCAAAGGCTCAGAGTGCCGTGCCGGAACCAGATTAGGGCCTGAAGCCATCCTGCGGTGCTGCGGGCAGCTCAAAAGAAAGCGAGTTGAAGAAAGGAGCTCAGGGGCACTGTAATTCACGAACCTGCAGAGTTATAAATGACAGCTATCGTCCAAAAATATACTGAAGTAAGGCTGCCAAGAGGACTTGAAAGCGGGGCAGAATTGCAGGAAACCGATTTCAGGAGGTAGACTGGAATTGCATTGAAAGCATAGGAAAAGAGGCAGAACGTCCACAATGATGCACTTGGCCAAAAGGGGCGTATGCATTTTTTCCTGAATATATTCAGGAAAAAACGCATACACCCTTTTTGGCCAACCAAGCAAGCTTGCAAAGGAAATCTGCACTACAATGAAGTCTCACTTCCCCCCGGTCAAAAGGGCCATCTGAAAAAAGTGTAAAATCCAGAAAGGCAGGACAGGCCATGGAGAACTGGGAGCCTTGTTATGCTGATGGGCGGGATGTAAATTGCAAACAGACACTCGGGAGAAGTGTATGGTGTTTCCTGAAACATCTAAAAAACAAAGCAACAGAGCCTAGGGCACTTCCACTTATGGTCCTATAGCTTAGGGAAATTAAAATCAAAAAGACACAGCCACCCCAAAGTTTGGGACGGCTCTGTTTACAAGAACCTCGTTTACCGTACAAGTTCAATATCACAGAAAGTGAAAAATGGATAAAGAACTTGTGGTACTTACGTACAATGCAGTATCACTCAGCAATGAAATCTATGTCATCAGGCCCATAGCAGCATAATGAGTGGATTCAGGTACGATGATTCTAACTGAAATAAGTCACACAGAAAAAGAAACATCATAAGATATCACTAATACACGGAATGTAAACTTGGCTACACAGGAACTGAATTCCAAAACAGAACAGGGTCTCAAATTTAGAAAATCAACTTATGCTTGCTTAACGGGAAAGGTGAGTTGGGGTGCTGCATAAAACCAGAGATTGAAATGAGCACAGATAAAGTTCCTTAAGCCAAATATGGAATAGACAAGAGCTACTCCTTGCTCAACGAAATGGACTCAACACCCCATATTAAACGCCTAAGAATGTACCTGACTAGTAAGTATCTTAAAACCTATGGATTGCTATGTCTCTGAAAGAGAATCAAGCATGTGTACAGGGGCATAAACGCAGCAGTGATAGGATTGGAGAGGTTCGGTGAGCAAATGAAGACCCTGTGAAGTCATATTGCATGGTACCCATTCCACGGGTTTCAACTACCCAGGTTTAAGGTATTCTTCCTTCAGCTAAAACATGCATGTGGAACCTAGAGAATGATCAACCATGTGATCGGGAGACGTGTTCAAATATGTCTCAGTTTTCGTACCCTGGTACTCGGGAGCAACATTCCAGACGCTTTACTAACACTCTCCCCACTTGGAGAGTCAGTCCCTTTAACCTCCTGTTTGGCCCAGTTTGCAATTTCTGCGGAAAATGAACAGGAATAGCGAGAACCAATGAGAGACTAGCTGGAGGTGTCTGGACGGGCAAATTTAACTCTCATTTCCCACCAGGAAGAGGAATTAACCAAAGGCTCAGTGTGCCGGGCCGGAACCACATTAGGGCCTGAAGCCATCCTGCGGTGTTGCGGCCAGCTCACAAGAAAGCGAGTTGAAGAAAGGAGCTCAGGGGCACTGTAATTCACAAACCTGCAGAGTTATAAATGACAGCTATCGTCCAAAAATATACTGAAGTAAGGCTGCCAAGAGGACTTGAAAGCGGGGCAGAATTGCAGGAAACCGATTTCAGGAGGTAGACTGGAATTGCATTGAAAGCATAGGAAAAGAGGCAGAACGTCCACAATGATGCACTTGGCCAAAAAGGGCATATGCGTTTTTTCCTGAATATATTCAGGAAAAAACGCATACGCCCTTTTTGGCCAACCAAGCAAGCTTGCAAAGGAAATCTGCACTACAATGAAGTCTCACTTCCCCCCGGTCAAAAGGGCCATCTGAAAAAAGTGTAAAATCCAGAAAGGCAGGACAGGCCATGGAGAACTGGGAGCCTTGTTATGCTGATGGGCGGGATGTAAATTGCCAACAGACACTCGGGAGAAGTGTATGGTGTTTCCTGAAACATTTAAAAAACAAAGCAACAGAGCCTAGGGCACTTTCACTTATGGTCCTATAGCTTAGGGAAATTAAAATCAAAAAGACCCAGCCACCCCAAAGTTTGGGACGGCTCTGTTTACAAGAACCTCGCTTACCGTACAAGTTTAATATCACAGAAAGTGAAAAATGGATAAAGAACTTGTGTTAGTTACGTACAATGCAGTATCACTCAGCAATGAAATCTATGTCATCAGGCCCGTAGCAGCATAATGAGTGGATTCAGGTACGATGATTCTAACTGAAATAAGTCACACAGAAAAAGAAACATCATAAGATATCACTAATACACGGAATGTAAACTTGGCTACACAGGAACTGAATTCCAAAACAGAACAGGGTCTCAAATTTAGAAAACCAACTTATGCTTGCTTAAGGGGAAAGGTGAGTTGGGGTGCTGCATAAAACCAGAGATTGAAATGAGCACAGATAAAGTTCCTTAAGCCAAATATGGAATAGACAAGAGCTACTCCTTGCTCAACGAAATGGACTCAACACCCCATATTAAACGCCTAAGAATGTACCTGACTAGTAAGTATCTTAAAACCTATGGATTGCTAAGTCTCCAAAAGAGAATCAAGCGTGTGTACAGGGGCATAAACGCAGCAGTGATAGGATTGGAGAGGTTCGGTGAGCAAATGAAGACCCTTTGAAGTCATATTGCATGGTACCCATTCCACGGGTCTCAACTCTCCAGGTTTAAGGTATTCTTCCTTCAGCTAAAACATGCATGTGGAACCCAGAGTATGATCAACCGTGTGAACGGGAGACGTGTTCAAATGTCTCAGTTTTCCTCCCCTGGTACTCGGGTGCAACATTAAAGACGCTTTACTAACACTCTCCCCACTTGGAGAGTCAGTGCCTTTAACCTCCTGTTTGGCCCAGTTTGCAATTTCTGCGGAAGAAGAACAGGAATAGGGAGAACCAATGAGAGACTAGCTGGAGGTGTCTGAACGGGCAAATTTAACTCTCATTTCCCACCAGGAAGAGGAAATAACCAAAGGCTCAGCGTGCCGTGCCGGAACGAGATTAGGGCCTGAAGCCATCCTGCGGTGTTGCGGCCAGCTCACAAGAAAGCGAGTTGAAGAAAGGAGCTCAGGGGCACTGTAATGCACAAACCTGCAGAGTTATAAATGACAGCTATCGTCCAAAAATATACTGAAGTAAGGCTGCCAAGAGGACTTGAAAGCGGGGCAGAATTGCAGGAAACCGATTTCAGAAGGTAGACTGGAATTGCATTGAAAGCATAGGAAAAGAGGCAGAACGTCCACAATGATGCACTTGGCCAAAAAGGGCGTATGCGTTTTTTCCTGAATATATTCAGGAAAAAACGCATACGCCCTTTTTGGCCAACCAAGCAAGCTTGCAAAGGAAATCTGCACTACAATGAAGTCTCACTTCCCCCCAGTCAAAAGGGCCATCTGAAAAAAGTGTAAAATCCAGAAAGGCAGGACAGGCCATGGAGAACTGGGAGCCTTGTTATGCTGATGGGCGGGATGTAAATTGCCAAGAGACACTCGGGAGAAGTGTATGGTGTTTCCTGAAACATCTAAAAAACAAAGCAACAGAGCCTAGGGCACTTCCACTTATGGTCCTATAGCTTAGGGAAATTAAAATCAAAAAGACACAGCCACCCCAAAGTTTGGGACGGCTCTGTTTACAAGAACCTCGTTTACAGTACAAGTTCAACATCGCAGAAAGTGGAAAATGGATAAAGAGGTTGTGGTATTTACTTACAAAGCAATATCACTCAGCAATGAAATCTATGTCATCAGGCCCTTAGCAGCACAATGAGTGGATTCAGGTATGATGATACTAAATGAAATAAGTCACACAGAAAAAGAAACATCATAAGGTATCAGTAATACACGGAATGTAAACTTGGCTACACAGGAACTGAATTACAGAACAGAACAGGGTCTCAAATTTAGAAAACCAACTTATGCTTGCTTAAGGGTAAAGGTGAGTTGGGGTGCTGCATAAAACCAGAGATTGAAATGAGCACAGATAAAGTTCCTTAAGCCAAATATGGAATAGACAAGAGCTACTCCTTGCTCAACGAAATGGACTCAACACCGCATATTAAACGCCTAAGAATGTACCTGACTAGTAAGTATCTTAAAACCTATGGATTGCTATGTCTCCGAAAGAGAATCAAGCATGTGTACAGGGGCATAAACGCAGCAGTGATAGGATTGGAGAGGTTCGGTGAGCAAATGAAGACCCTTTGAAGTCGTATTGCATGGTACCCATTCCACGGGTTTCAACTATCCAGGTTTAAGGTATTCTTCCTTCAGCTAAAACATGCATTTGGAACCCAGAGTATGATCAACCATGTGAACGGGAGACGTGTTCAAATATGTCTCAGTTTTCCTCCCCTGGTACTCGGGTGCAACATTCCAGACGCTTTACTAACACTCTCCCCACTTGGAGAGTCAGCGCCTTTAACCTCCTGTTTGGCCCAGTTTGCAATTTCTGCGGAAGATGAACAGGAATAGGGAGAACCAATGAGAGACTAGCTGGAGGTGTCTGGACGGGCAAATTTAACTCTCATTTCCCACCAGGAAGAGGAAATAACCAAAGGCTCAGCGTGCCGTGCCGGAACAAGATTAGTGCCTGAAGCCATCCTGCGGTGTTGCGGCCAGCTCAAAAGAAAACGAGTTGAAGAAAGGAGCTCAGGGGCACTGTAATTCACAAACCTGCAGAGTTATAAATGACAGCTATCGTCCAAAAATATACTGAAGTAAGGCTGCCAAGAGGACTTGAAAGCGGGGCAGAATTGCAGGAAACCGATTTCAGGAGGTAGACTGGAATTTCATTGAAAGCACAGGAAAAGAGGCAGAACGTCCACAATGATGCACTTGGCCAAAAAGGGCGTATGCGTTTTCTCCTGAATATATTCAGGAAAAAACGCATACGTCCTTTTTGGCCAACCAAGCAAGCTTGCAAAGGAAATCTGCACTACAATGAAGTCTCACTTCCCCCCGGTCAAAAGGGCCATCTGAAAAAAGTGTAAAATCCAGAAAGGCAGGACAGGCCATGGAGAACTGGGAGCCTTGTTATGCTGATGGGCGGGATGTAAATTGCCAACAGACACTTGGGAGAAGTGTATGGTGTTTCCTGAAACATCTAAAAAACAAAGCAACAGAGCCTAGGGCACTTCCACTTATGGTCCTATAGCTTAGGGAAATTAAAATCAAAAAGACACAGCCACCCCAAAGTTTGGGACAGCTCTGTTTACAAGAACCTCGTTTACAGTACAAGTTCAACATCGCAGAAAGTGAAAAATGGATAAAGAGGTTGTGGTATTTACTTACAAAGCAATATCACTCAGCAATGAAATCTATGTCATCAGGCCCTTAGCAGCACAATGAGGGGATTCAGGTATGATGATTCTAAATGAAATAAGTCACACAGAAAAAGAAACATCATAAGGTATCAGTAATACACGGAATGTAAACTTGGCTACACAGGAACTGAATTACAGAACAGAACAGGGTCTCAAATTTAGAAAACCAACTTATGCTTGCTTAAGGGGAAAGGTGAGTTGGGGTGCTGCATAAAACCAGAGATTGAAATGAGCACAGATAAAGTTCCTTAAGCCAAATATGGAATAGACAAGAGCTACTCCTTGCTCAACGAAATGGACTCAACACCGCATATTAAACGCCTAAGAATGTACCTGACTAGTAAGTATCTTAAAACCTATGGATTGCTATGTCTCCAAAAGAGAATCAAGCGTGTGTACAGGGGCATAAACGCAGCAGTGATAGGATTGGAGAGGTTCGGTGAGCAAATGAAGACCCTTTGAAGTCATATTGCATGGTACCCATTCCACGGGTCTCAACTCTCCAGGTTTAAGGTATTCTTCCTTCAGCTAAAACATGCATGTGGAACCCAGAGTATGATCAACCGTGTGAACAGGAGAAGTGTTCAAATATGTCTCAGTTTTCGTACCCTGGTACTCGGGTGCAACATTCCAGACGCTTTACTAACACTCTCCCCACTTGGAGAGTCAGTGCCTTTAACCTCCTGTTTGGCCCAGTTTGCAATTTCTGCGGAAGATGAACAGGAATAGGGAGAACCAATGAGAGACTAGCTGGAGGTGTCTGGACGGGCAAATTTAACTCTCATTTCCCACCAGGAAGAGGAAATAACCAAAGGCTCAGAGTGCCGTGCCGGAACCAGATTAGGGCCTGAAGCCATCCTGCGGTGTTGCGGCCAGCTCAAAAGAAAGCGAGTTGAAGAAAGGAGCTCAGGGGCACTGTAATTCACAAACCTGCAGAGTTATAAATGACAGCTATCGTCCAAAAATATACTGAAGTAAGGCTGCCAAGAGGACTTGAAAGCGGGGCAGAATTGCAGGAAACCGATTTCAGGAGGTAGACTGGAATTGCATTGAAAGCATAGGAAAAGAGGCAGAACGTCCACAATGATGCACTTGGCCAAAAAGGGCATATGCGTTTTTTCCTGAATATATTCAGGAAAAAACGCATACGCCCTGTTTGGCCAACCAAGCAAGCTTGCAAAGGAAATCTGCACTACAATGAAGTCTCACTTCCCCCCGGTCAAAAGGGCCATCTGAAAAAAGTGAAAAATCCAGAAAGGCAGGACAGGCCATGGAGAACTGGGAGCCTTGTTATGCTGATGGGCGGGATGTAAATTGCCAACAGACACTCGGGAGAAGTGTATGGTGTTTCCTGAAACATCTAAAAAACAAAGCAACAGAGCCTAGGGCACTTCCACTTATGGTCCTATAGCTTAGGGAAATTAAAATCAAAAAGACACAGCCACCCAAAAGTTTGGGACTCCTCTGGTTACAAGAACCTAGTTTACCGTACAAGTTTAATATCACAGAAAGTGACAAATGCATAAAGAACATGTGGTACTTACGTACAATGCAGTATCACTCAGCAATGAAATCTATGTCATCAGGCCCGTAGCAGCATAATGAGTGGATTCAGGTACGATGATTCTAACTGAAATAAGTCACACAGGAAAAGAAACATCATAAGATATCACTAATACACGGAATGTAAACTTGGCTACACAGGAACTGAATTCCAAAACAGAACAGGGTCTCAAATTTAGAAAACCAACTTATGCTTGCTTAAGGGGAAAGGTGAGTTGGGGTGCTGCATAAAACCAGAGATTGAAATGAGCACAGATAAAGTTCCTTAAGCCAAATATGGAATAGACAAGAGCTACTCCTTGCTCAACGAAATGGACTGAACACCGCATATTAAACGCCTAAGAATGTACCTGAGTAGTAAGTATCTTAAAACCTATGGATTGCTATGTTTCCGAAAGAGAATCAAGCGTGTGTACAGGGGCATAAACGCAGCAGTGATAGGATTGGAGAGGTTCGGTGAGCAAATGAAGACCCTTTGAAGTCGTATTGCATGGTACCCATTCCACGGGTTTCAACTATCCAGGTTTAAGGTATTCTTCCTTCAGCTAAAACATGCATTTGGAACCCAGAGTATGATCAACCGTGTGAACGGGAGACGTGTTCAAATATGTCTCAGTTTTCCTCCCCTGGTACTCGGGTGCAACATTCCAGACGCTTTACTAACACTCTCCCCACTTGGAGAGTCAGCGCCTTTAACCTCCTGTTTGGCCCAGTTTGCAATTTCTGCGGAAGATGAACAGGAATAGGGAGAACCAATGAGAGACTAGCTGGAGGTGTCTGGACGGGCAAATTTAACTCTCATTTCCCACCAGGAAGAGGAATTAACCAAAGGCTCAGTGTGCCGTGCCGGAACCACATTAGGGCCTGAAGCCATCCTGCGGTGTTGCGGCCAGGTCACAAGAAAGCGAGTTGAAGAAAGGAGCTCAGGGGCACTGTAATTCACAAAACTGCAGAGTTATAAATGACAGCTATCGTCCAAAAATATACTGAAGTAAGGCTGCCAAGAGGACTTGAAAGCGGGGCAGAATTGCAGGAAACCGATTTCAGGAGGTAGACTGGAATTGCATTGAAAGCATAGGAAAAGAGGCAGAACGTCCACAATGATGCACTTGGCCAAAAAGGGCGTATGCGTTTTTTCCTGAATATATTCAGGAAAAAACGCATACGCCCTTTTTGGCCAACCAAGCAAGCTTGCAAAGGAAATCTGCACTACAATGAAGTCTCACTTCCCCCCGGTCAAAAGGGCCATCTGAAAAAAGTGTAAAATCCAGAAAGGCAGGACAGGCCATGGAGAACTGGGAGCCTTGTTATGCTGATGGGCGGGATGTAAATTGCCAACAGACACTCGGGAGAAGTGTATGGTGTTTCCTGAAACATCTAAAAAACAAAGCAACAGAGCCTAGGGCACTTCCACTTATGGTCCTATAGCTTAGGGAAATTAAAATCAAAAAGACACAGCCACCCCAAAGTTTGGGACGCCTCTGTTTACAAGAACCTCGTTTACAGTACAAGTTCAACATCGCAGAAAGTGAAAAATGGATAAAGAGGTTGTGGTATTTACTTACAAAGAAATATCACTCAGCAATGAAATCTATGTCATCAGGCCCTTAGCAGCACAATGAGTGGATTCAGGTATGATGATACTAAATGAAATAAGTCACACAGAAAAAGAAACATCATAAGGTATCAGTAATACACGGAATGTAAACTTGGCTACACAGGAACTGAATTACAGAACAGAACAGGGTCTCAAATTTAGAAAACCAACTTATGCTTGCTTAAGGGTAAAGGTGAGTTGGGGTGCTGCATAAAACCAGAGATTGAAATGAGCACAGATAAAGTTCCTTAAGCCAAATATGGAATAGACAAGAGCTACTCCTTGCCCAACGAAATGGACTCAACACCGCATATTAAACGCCTAAGAATGTACCTGACTAGTAAGTATCTTAAAACCTATGGATTGCTATGTCTCCGAAAGAGAATCAAGCATGTGTACAGGGGCATAAACGCAGCAGTGATAGGATTGGAGAGGTTCGGTGAGCAAATGAAGACCCTTTGAAGTCGTATTGCATGGTACCCATTCCACGGGTTTCAACTATCCAGGTTTAAGGTATTCTTCCTTCAGCTAAAACATGCATTTGGAACCCAGAGTATGATCAACCGTGTGAACGGGAGACGTGTTCAAATATGTCTCAGTTTTCCTCCCCTGGTACTCGGGTGCAACATTCCAGACGCTTTACTAACACTCTCCCCACTTGGAGAGTCAGCGCCTTTAACCTCCTGTTTGGCCCAGTTTGCAATTTCTGCGGAAGATGAACAGGAATAGGGAGAACCAATGAGAGACTAGCTGGAGGTGTCTGGACGGGCAAATTTAACTCTCATTTCCCACCAGGAAGAGGAATTAACCAAAGGCTCAGCGTGCCGTGCCGGAACCAGATTAGGGCCTGAAGCCATCCTGCGGTGTTGCGGCCAGGTCACAAGAAAGCGAGTTGAAGAAAGGAGCTCAGGGGCACTGTAATTCACAAACCTGCAGAGTTATAAATGACAGCTATCGTCCAAAAATATACTGAAGTAAGGCTGCCACGAGGACTTGAAAGCGGGGCAGAATTGCAGGAAACCGATTTCAGGAGGTAGACTGGAATTGCATTGAAAGCACAGGAAAAGAGGCAGAACGTCCACAATGATGCACTTGGCCAAAAAGGGCGTATGCGTTTTTTCCTGAATATATTCAGGAAAAAACGCATACGCCCTTTTTGGCCAACCAAGCAAGCTTGCAATGGAAATCTGCACTACAATAAAGTCTCACTTCCCCCCAGTCAAAAGGGCCATCTGAAAAAAGTGTAAAATCCAGAAAGGCAGGAGAGGCCATGGAGCACTGGGAGCCTTGTTATGCTGATGAGCGGGATGTAAATTGCCAACAGACACTCGGGAGAAGTGTATGGTGTTTCCTGAAACATCTAAAAAACAAAGCAACAGAGCCTAGGGCACTTCCACTTATGGTCCTATAGCTTAGGGAAATTAAAATCAAAAAGACACAGCCACCCCAAAGTTTGGGACGCCTCTGTTTACAAGAACCTCGTTTACAGTACAAGTTCAACATCGCAGAAAGTGAAAAATGGATAAAGAAGTTGTGGTATTTACTTACAAAGCAATATCACTCAGCAATGAAATCTATGTCATCAGGCCCTTAGCAGCACAATGAGTGGATTCAGGTATGATGATTCTAACTGAAATAAGTCACACAGAAAAAGAAACATCATAAGATATCAGTAATACACGGAATGTAAACTTGGCTACACAGGAACTGAATTACAGAACAGAACAGGGTCTCAAATTTAGAAAACCAACTTATGCTTGCTTAAGGGGAAAGGTGAGTTGGGTGCTGCATAAAACCAGAGATTGAAATGAGCACAGATAAAGTTCCTTAAGCCAAATATGGAATAGACAAGAGCTACTCCTTGCTCAACAAAATGGACTCAACACCCCATATTAAACGCCTAAGAATGTACCTGACTAGTAAGTATCTTAAAACCTATGGATTGCTATGTCTCCAAAAGAGAATCAAGCATGTGTACAGGGGCATAAACGCAGCAGTGATAGGATTGGAGAGGTTCGGTGAGCAAATGAAGACTCTTTGAAGTCATATTGCATGGTACCCATTCCACGGGTCTCAACTCTCCAGGTTTAAGGTATTCTTCCTTCAGCTAAAACATGCATGTGGAACCCAGAGTATGATCAACCATGTGAACGGGAGACGTGTTCAAATATGTCTCAGTTTTCGTACCCTGGTACTCGGGTGCAACATTCCAGACGCTTTACTAACACTCTCCCCACTTGGAGAGTCAGTGCCTTTAACCTCCTGTTTGGCCCAGTTTGCAATTTCTGCGGAAGATGAACAGGAATAGCGAGAACCAATGAGAGACTAGCTGGAGGTGTCTGGACGGGCAAATTTAACTCTCATTTCCCACCAGGAAGAGGAAATAACCAAAGGCTCAGCGTGCCGTGCCGGAACGAGATTAGGGCCTGAAGCCATCTTGCGGTGTTGCGGCCAGCTCACAAGAAAGCGAGTTGAAGAAAGGAGCTCAGGGGCACTGTAATTCACAAACCTGCAGAGTTATAAATGACAGCTATCGTCCAAAAATATACTGAAGTAAGGCTGCCAAGAGGACTTGAAAGCGGGGCAGAATTGCAGGAAACCGATTTCAGGAGGTAGACTGGAATTGCATTGAAAGCATAGGAAAAGAGGCAGAACGTCCACAATGATGCACTTGGCCAAAAAGGGCGTATGCGTTTTTTCCTGAATATATTCAGGAAAAAACGCATACGCCCTTTTTGGCCAACCAAGCAAGCTTGCAATGGAAATCTGCACTACAATAAAGTCTCACTTCCCCCCAGTCAAAAGGGCCATCTGAAAAAAGTGTAAAATCCAGAAAGGCAGGACAGGCCATGGAGCACTGGGAGCCTTGTTATGCTGATGGGCGGGATGTAAATTGCCAACAGACACTCGGGAGAAGTGTATGGTGTTTCCTGAAACATCTAAAAAACAAAGCAACAGAGCCTAGGGCACTTCCACTTATGGTCCTATAGCTTAGGGAAATTAAAATCAAAAAGACACAGCCACCCCAAAGTTTGGGACGCCTCTGTTTACAAGAACCTCGTTTACAGTACAAGTTCAACATCGCAGAAAGTGAAAAATGGATAAAGAAGTTGTGGTATTTACTTACAAAGCAATATCACTCAGCAATGAAATCTATGTCATCAGGCCCTTAGCAGCACAATGAGTGGATTCAGGTATGATGATTCTAACTGAAATAAGTCACACAGAAAAAGAAACATCATAACATATCAGTAATACACGGAATGTAAACTTGGCTACACAGGAACTGAATTACAGAACAGAACAGGGTCTCAAATTTAGAAAACCAACTTATGCTTGCTTAAGGGGAAAGGTGAGTTGGGTGCTGCATAAAACCAGAGATTGAAATGAGCACAGATAAAGTTCCTTAAGCCAAATATGGAATAGACAAGAGCTACTCCTTGCTCAACAAAATGGACTCAACACCCCATATTAAACGCCTAAGAATGTACCTGACTAGTAAGTATCTTAAAACCTATGGATTGCTATGTCTCCAAAAGAGAATCAAGCATGTGTACAGGGGCATAAACGCAGCAGTGATAGGATTGGAGAGGTTCGGTGAGCAAATGAAGACTCTTTGAAGTCATATTGCATGGTACCCATTCCACGGGTCTCAACTCTCCAGGTTTAAGGTATTCTTCCTTCAGCTAAAACATGCATGTGGAACCCAGAGTATGATCAACCATGTGAACGGGAGACGTGTTCAAATATGTCTCAGTTTTCGGACCCTGGTACTCGGGTGCAACATTCCAGACGCTTTACTAACACTCTCCCCACTTGGAGAGTCAGTGCCTTTAACCTCCTGTTTGGCCCAGTTTGCAATTTCTGCGGAAGATGAACAGGAATAGCGAGAACCAATGAGAGACTAGCTGGAGGTGTCTGGACGGGCAAATTTAACTCTCATTTCCCACCAGGAAGAGGAAATAACCAAAGGCTCAGCGTGCCGTGCCGGAACGAGATTAGGGCCTGAAGCCATCTTGCGGTGTTGCGGCCAGCTCACAAGAAAGCGAGTTGAAGAAAGGAGCTCAGGGGCACTGTAATTCACAAACCTGCAGAGTTATAAATGACAGCTATCGTCCAAAAATATACTGAAGTAAGGCTGCCAAGAGGACTTGAAAGCGGGGCAGAATTGCAGGAAACCGATTTCAGGAGGTAGACTGGAATTGCATTGAAAGCATAGGAAAAGAGGCAGAACGTCCACAATGATGCACTTGGCCAAAAAGGGCATATGCGTTTTTTCCTGAATATATTCAGGAAAAAACGCATACGCCCTTTTTGGCCAACCAAGCAAGCTTGCAAAGGAAATCTGCACTACAATGAAGTCTCACTTCCCCCCGGTCAAAAGGGCCATCTGAAAAAAGTGTAAAATCCAGAAAGGCAGGACAGGCCATGGAGAACTGGGAGCCTTGTTATGCTGATGGGCGGGATGTAAATTGCCAACAGACACTCGGGAGAAGTGTATGGTGTTTCCTGAAACATCTAAAAAACAAAGCAACAGAGCCTAGGGCACTTTCACTTATGGTCCTATAGCTTAGGGAAATTAAAATCAAAAAGACCCAGCCACCCAAAATTTTGGGACGCCTCTGGTTACAAGAACCTCGTTTACCGTACAAGTTCAATATCACAGAAAGTGAAAAATGGATAAAGAACTTGTGGTACTTACGTACAATGCAGTATCACTCAGCAATGAAATCTATGTCATCAGGCCCGTAGCAGCATAATGAGTGGATTCAGGTACGATGATTTAACTGAAATAAGTCACACAGAAAAAGAAACATCATAAGATATCACTAATACACGGAATGTAAACTTGGCTACACAGGAACTGAATTCCAAAACAGAACAGGGTCTCAAATTTAGAAAACCAACTTATGCTTGCTTAAGGGGAAAGGTGAGTTGGGGTGCTGCATAAAACCAGAGATTGAAATGAGCACAGATAAAGTTCCTTAAGCCAAATATGGAATAGCCAAGAGCTACTCCTTGCTCAACGAAATGGACTCAACACCGCATATTAAACGCCTAAGAATGTACCTGACTAGTAAGTATCTTAAAACCTATGGATTGCTATGTCTCCAAAAGAGAATCAAGCGTGTGTACAGGGGCATAAACGCTGCAGTGATAGGATTGGAGAGGTTCGGTGAGCAAATGAAGACCCTTTGAAGTCGTATTGCATGGTACCCATTCCACGGGTTTCAACTATCCAGGTTTAAGGTATTCTTCCTTCAGCTAAAACATGCATGTGGAACCCAGAGTATGATCAACCGTGTGAACGGGAGACGTGTTCAAATATATCTCAGTTTTCCTCCCCTGGTACTCGGGTGCAACATTCCACACGCTTTACTAACACTCTCCCCACTTGGAGAGTCAGCGCCTTTAACCTCCTGTTTGGCCCAGTTTGCAATTTCTGCGGAAGATGAACAGGAATAAGGAGAACCAATGAGAGACTAGCTAGAGGTGTCTGGACGGGCAAATTTAACTCTCATTTCCCACCAGGAAGAGGAAATAACCAAAGGCTCAGCGTGCTGTGCCGGAACCAGATTAGGGCCTGAAGCCATCCTGCGGTGTTGCGGCCAGCTCAAAAGAAAGCGAGTTGAAGAAAGGAGCTCAGGGGCACTGTAATTCACAAACCTGCAGAGTTATAAATGACAGCTATCGTCCAAAAATATACTGAAGTAAGGCTGCCAAGAGGACTTGAAAGCGGGGCAGAATTGCAAGAAACCGATTTCAGGAGGTAGACTGGAATTGCATTGAAAGCATAGGAAAAGAGGCAGAACGTCCACAATGATGCACTTGGCCAAAAAGGGCGTATGCGTTTTTTCCTGAATATATTCAGGAAAAAACGCATACGCCCTTTTTGGCCAACCAAGCAAGCTTGCAAAGGAAATCTGCACTACAATGAAGTCTCACTTCCCCCTGGTCAAAAGGGCCATCTGAAAAAAGTGTAAAATCCAGAAAGGCAGGACAGGCCATGGAGAATTGGGAGCCTTGTTATGCTGATGGGCGGGATGTAAATTGCCAACAGACACTCGGGAGAAGTGTATGGTGTTTCCTGAAACATCTAGAAAACAAAGCAACAGAGCCTAGGGCACTTCCACTTATGGTCCTATAGCTTAGGGAAATTAAAATCAAAAAGACACAGCCACCCCAAAGTTTGGGACGGCTCTGTTTACAAGAACCTCGTTTACCGTACAAGTTCAATATCACAGAAAGTGAAAAATGGATAAAGAACTTGTGGTACTTACGTACAATGCAGTATCACTCAGCAATGAAATCTATGTCATCAGGCCCATAGCAGCATAATGAGTGGATTCAGGTACGATGATTCTAACTGAAATAAGTCACACAGAAAAAGAAACATCATAAGATATCACTAATACACGGAATGTAACCTTGGCTACACAGGAACTGAATTCCAAAACAGAACAGGGTCTCAAATTTAGAAAATCAACTTATGCTTGCTTAAGGGGAAAGGTGAGTTGGGGTGCTGTATAAAACCAGAGATTGAAATGAGCACAGATAAAGTTCCTTAAGCCAAATATGGAATAGACAAGAGCTACTCCTTGCTCAACGAAATGGACTCAACACCGCATATTAAACACCTAAGAATGTACCTGACTAGTAAGTATCTTAAAACCTATGGATTGCTATGTCTCCAAAAGAGAATCAAGCGTGTGTACAGGGGCATAAACGCAGCAGTGATAGGATTGGAGAGGTTCGGTGAGCAAATGAAGACCCTTTGAAGTCGTATTGCATGGTACCCATTCCACGGGTCTCAACTCTCCAGGTTTAAGGTATTCTTCCTTCAGCTAAAACATGCATGTGGAACCCAGAGTATGATCAACCGTGTGAACGGGAGACGTGTTCAAATATGTCTCAGTATTCCTCCCCTGGTACTCGGGTGCAACATTCTACACGCTTTACTAACACTCTCCCCACTTGGAGAGTCAGCGCCTTTAACCTGCTGTTTGGCCCAGTTTGCAATTTCTGCGGAAGATGAACAGGAATAGGGAGAACCAATGAGAGACTAGCTGGAGGTGTCTGGACGGGCAAATTTAACTCTCATTTCCCACCAGGAAGAGGAAATAACCAAAGGCTCAGCGTGCCGTGCCGGAACGAGATTAGGGCCTGAAGCCATCTTGCGGTGTTGCGGCCAGCTCACAAGAAAGCGAGTTGAAGAAAGGAGCTCAGGGGCACTGTAATTCACAAACCTGCAGAGTTATAAATGACAGCTATCGTCCAAAAATATACTGAAGTAAGGCTGCCAAGAGGACTTGAAAGCGGGGCAGAATTGCAGGAAACCGATTTCAGGAGGTAGACTGGAATTGCATTGAAAGCATAGGAAAAGAGGCAGAACGTCCACAATGATGCACTTGGCCAAAAAGGGCATATGCGTTTTTTCCTGAATATATTCAGGAAAAAACGCATACGCCCTTTTTGGCCAACCAAGCAAGCTTGCAAAGGAAATCTGCACTACAATGAAGTCTCACTTCCCCCCGGTCAAAAGGGCCATCTGAAAAAAGTGTAAAATCCAGAAAGGCAGGACAGGCCATGGAGAACTGGGAGCCTTGTTATGCTGATGGGCGGGATGTAAATTGCCAACAGACACTCGGGAGAAGTGTATGGTGTTTCCTGAAACATCTAAAAAACAAAGCAACAGAGCCTAGGGCACTTTCACTTATGGTCCTATAGCTTAGGGAAATTAAAATCAAAAAGACCCAGCCACCCAAAATTTTGGGACGCCTCTGTTTACAAGAACCTTGTTTACAGTACAAGTTCAACATCGCAGAAAGTGAAAAATGGATAAAGAGGTTGTGGTATTTACTTACAAAGCAATATCACTCAGCAATGAAATCTATGTCATCAGGCCCTTAGCAGCACAATGAGTGGATTCAGGTATGATGATTCTAAATGAAATAAGTCACACAGAAAAAGAAACATCATAAGGTATCAGTAATACACGGAATGTAAACTTGGCTAGACAGGAACTGAATTACAGAACAGAACAGGGTCTCAAATTTAGAAAACCAACTTATGCTTGCTTAAGGGTAAAGGTGAGTTGGGGTGCTGCATAAAACCAGAGATTGAAATGAGCACAGATAAAGTTCCTTAAGCCAAATATGGAATAGACAAGAGCTACTCCTTGCTCAACGAAATGGACTCAACACCGCATATTAAACGCCTAAGAATGTACCTGACTAGTAAGTATCTTAAAACCTATGGATTGCTATGTCTCCGAAAGAGAATCAAGCATGTGTACAGGGGCATAAACGCAGCAGTGATAGGATTGGAGAGGTTCGGTGAGCAAATGAAGACCCTTTGAAGTCATATTGCATGGTACCCATTCCACGGGTCTCAACTATCCAGGTTTAAGGTATTCTTCCTTCAGCTAAAACATGCATGTGTAACCCAGAGTATGATCAACCGTGTGAACGGGAGACGTGTACAAATATGTCTCAGTTTTCCTCCCCTGGTACTCGGGTGCAACATTCCAGACGCTTTACTAACACTCTCCCCACTTGGAGAGTCAGCGCCTTTAACCTCCTCTTTGGCCTAGTTTGCAATTTCTGCGGAAGATGAACAGGAATAGGGAGAACCAATGAGAGACTAGCTGGAGGTGTCTGGACGGGCAAATTTAACTCTCATTTCCCACCAGGAAGAGGAATTAACCAAAGGCTCAGTGTGCCGTGCCGGAACCACATTAGGGACTGAAGCCATCCTGCAGTGTTGCGGCCAGCTCACAAGAAAGCGAGTTGAAGAAAGGAGCTCAGGGGCACTGTAATTCACAAACCTGCAGAGTTATAAATGACAGCTATCGTCCAAAAATATACTGAAGTAAGGCTGCCAAGAGGACTTGAAAGTGGGGCAGAATTGCAGGAAACCGATTTCAGGAGGTAGACTGGAATTGCATTGAAAGCATAGGAAAAGAGGCAGAACGTCCACAATGATGCACTTGGCCAAAAAGGGCGTATGCGTTTTTTCCTGAATATATTCAGGAAAAAACGCATACGCCCTTTTTGGCCAACCAAGCAAGCTTGCAAAGGAAATCTGCACTACAATGAAGTCTCACTTCCCCCCGGTCAAAAGGGCCATCTGAAAAAAGTGTAAAATCCAGAAAGGCAGGACAGGCCATGGAGAGCTGGGAGCCTTGTTATGCTGATGGGCGGGATGTAAATTGCCAACAGACACTCAGGATAAGTGTATGGTGTTTCCTGAAACATCTAAAAAACAAAGCAACAGAGCCTAGGGCACTTTCACTTATGGTCCTATAGCTTAGGGAAATTAAAATCAAAAAGACCCAGCCACCCAAAAGTTTGGGACTCCTCTGGTTACAAGAACCTCGTTTACCGTACAAGTTTAATATCACAGAAAGTGACAAATGCATAAAGAACATGTGGTACTTACGTACAATGCAGTATCACTCAGCAATGAAATCTATGTCATCAGGCCCGTAGCAGCATAATGAGTGGATTCAGGTACGATGATTCTAACTGAAATAAGTCACACAGGAAAAGAAACATCATAAGATATCACTAATACACGGAATGTAAACTTGGCTACACAGGAACTGAATTCCAAAACAGAACAGGGTCTCAAATTTAGAAAACCAACTTATGCTTGCTTAAGGGGAAAGGTGAGTTGGGGTGCTGCATAAAACCAGAGATTGAAATGAGCACAGATAAAGTTCCTTAAGCCAAATATGGAATAGACAAGAGCTACTCCTTGCTCAACGAAATGGACTGAACACCGCATATTAAACGCCTAAGAATGTACCTGACTAGTAAGTATCTTAAAACCTATGGATTGCTATGTCTCCAAAAGAGAATCAAGCGTGTGTACAGGGGCATAAACGCAGCAGTGATAGGATTGGAGAGGTTCGGTGAGCAAATGAAGACCCTTTGAAGTCGTATTGCATGGTACCCATTCCACGGGTTTCAACTATCCAGTTTTAAGGTATTCTTCCTTCAGCTAAAACATGCATTTGGAACCCAGAGTATGATCAACCGTGTGAACGGGAGACGTGTTCAAATATGTCTCAGTTTTCCTCCCCTGGTACTCGGGTGCAACATTCCAGACGCTTTACTAACACTCTCCCCACTTGGAGAGTCATCGCCTTTAACCTCCTGTTTGGCCCAGTTTGCAATTTCTGCGGAAGATGAACAGGAATAGGGAGAACCAATGAGAGACTAGCTGGAGGTGTCTGGACGGGCAAATTTAACTCTCATTTCCCACCAGGAAGAGGAAATAACCAAAGGCTCAGCGTGCCGTGCCGGAACCAGATTAGGGCCTGAAGCCATCCTGCAGTGTTGCGGCCAGCTCAAAAGAAAAGGAGTTGAAGAAAGGAGCTCAGGGGCACTGTAATTCACAAACCTGCAGAGTTATAAATGACAGCTATCGTCCAAAAATATACTGAAGTAAGGCTGCCAAGAGGACTTGAAAGCGGGGCAGAATTGCAGGAAACCGATTTCAGGAGGTAGACTGGAATTGCATTGAAAGCACAGGAAAAGAGGCAGAACGTCCACAATGATGCACTTGGCCAAAAAGGGCGTATGCGTTTTTTCCTGAATATATTCAGGAAAAAATGCATACGCACTTTTTGGCCAACCAAGCAAGCTTGCAATGGAAATCCGCACTACAATGAAGTCTCACTTCCCCCCGGTCAAAAGGGCCATCTGAAAAAAGTGTAAAATCCAGAAAGGCAGGACAGGCCATGGAGAACTGGGAGCCTTGTTATGCTGATGGGCGGGATGTAAATTGCCAACAGACACTCGGGACAAGTGTATGGTGTTTCCTGAAATCTCTAAAAAACAAAGCAACAGAGCCTAGGGCACTTCCACTTATGGTCCTATAGCTTAGGGAAATTAAAATCAAAAAGACACAGCCACCCCAAAGTTTGGGACGCCTCTGTTTACAAGAACCTCGTTTACAGTAAAAGTTCAACATCGCAGAAAGTGAAAAATGGATAAAGAAGTTGTGGTATTTACTTACAAAGCAATATCACTCAGCAATGAAATCTATGTCATCAGGCCCTTAGCAGCACAATGAGTGGATTCAGGTATGATGATTCTAACTGAAATAAGTCACACAGAAAAAGAAACATCATAAGATATCAGTAATACACGGAATGTAAACTTGGATACACAGGAACTGAATTACAGAACAGAACAGGGTCTCAAATTTAGAAAACCAACTTATGCTTGCTTAAGGGGAAAGGTGAGTTGGGTGCTGCATAAAACCAGAGATTGAAATGAGCACAGATAAAGTTCCTTAAGCCAAATATGGAATAGACAAGAGCTACTCCTTGCTCAACGAAATGGACTCAACACCGCATATTAAACACGTAAGAATGTACCTGACTAGTAAGTATCTTAAAACCTATGGATTGCTATGTCTCCGAAAGAGAATCAAGCATGTGTACAGGGGCATAAACGCAGCAGTGATAGGATTGGAGAGGTTCGGTGAGCAAATGAAGACCCTTTGAAGTCATATTGCATGGTACCCATTCCACGGGTCTCAACTATCCAGGTTTAAGGTATTCTTCCTTCAGCTAAAACATGCATGTGGAACCCAGAGTATGATCAACCATGTGAACGGGAGACGTGTTCAAATATGTCTCAGTTTTCGTACCCTGGTACTCGGGTGCAACATTCCAGACGCTTTACTAACACTCTCCCCACTTGGAGAGTCAGCGCCTTTAACCTCCTGTTTGGCCCAGTTTGCAATTTCTGCGGAAGATGAACAGGAATAGCGAGAACCAATGAGACACTAGCTGGAGGTGTCTGGACGGGCAAATTTAACTCTCATTTCCCACCAGGAAGAGGAAATAACCAAAGGCTCAGCGTGCCATTCTGGAACAAGATTAGGGCCTGAAGCCATCCTGCGGTGTTGCGGCCAGCTCAAAAGAAAAGGAGTTGAAGAAAGGAGCTCAGGGGCACTGTAATTCACAAACCTGCAGAGTTATAAATGACAGCTATCGTCCAAAAATATACTGAAGTAAGGCTGCCAAGAGGACTTGAAAGCGGGGCAGAATTGCAGGAAACCGATTTCAGGAGGTAGACTGGAATTGCATTGAAAGCACAGGAAAAGAGGCAGAACGTCCACAATGATGCACTTGGCCAAAAAGGGCGTATGCGTTTTTTCCTGAATATATTCAGGAAAAAATGCATACGCACTTTTTGGCCAACCAAGCAAGCTTGCAATGGAAATCCGCACTACAATGAAGTCTCACTTCCCCCCGGTCAAAAGGGCCATCTGAAAAAAGTGTAAAATCCAGAAAGGCAGGACAGGCCATGGAGAACTGGGAGCCTTGTTATGCTGATGGGCGGGATGTAAATTGCCAACAGACACTCGGGACAAGTGTATGGTTTTTCCTGAAATCTCTAAAAAACAAAGCAACAGAGCCTAGGGCACTTCCACTTATGGTCCTATAGCTTAGGGAAATTAAAATCAAAAAGACACAGCCACCCCAAAGTTTGGGACGGCTCTGTATACAAGAACCTCGTTTACAGTAAAAGTTCAACATCGCAGAAAGTGAAAAATGGATAAAGAAGTTGTGGTATTTACTTACAAAGCAATATCACTCAGCAATGAAATCTATGTCATCAGGCCCTTAGCAGCACAATGAGTGGATTCAGGTATGATGATTCTAACTGAAATAAGTCACACAGAAAAAGAAACATCATAAGATATCAGTAATACACGGAATGTAAACTTGGATACACAGGAACTGAATTACAGAACAGAACAGGGTCTCAAATTTAGAAAACCAACTTATGCTTGCTTAAGGGGAAAGGTGAGTTGGGTGCTGCATAAAACCAGAGATTGAAATGAGCACAGATAAAGTTCCTTAAGCCAAATATGGAATAGACAAGAGCTACTCCTTGCTCAACGAAATGGACTCAACACCGCATATTAAACACCTAAGAATGTACCTGACTAGTAAGTATCTTAAAACCTATGGATTGCTATGTCTCCGAAAGAGAATCAAGCATGTGTACAGGGGCATAAACGCAGCAGTGATAGGATTGGAGAGGTTCGGTGAGCAAATGAAGACCCTTTGAAGTCATATTGCATGGTACCCATTCCACGGGTCTCAACTATCCAGGTTTAAGGTATTCTTCCTTCAGCTAAAACATGCATGTGGAACCCAGAGTATGATCAACCATGTGAACGGGAGACGTGTTCAAATATGTCTCAGTTTTCGTACCCTGGTACTCGGGTGCAACATTCCAGACGCTTTACTAACACTCTCCCCACTTGGAGAGTCAGTGCCTTTAACCTCCTGTTTGGCCCAGTTTGCAATTTCTGCGGAAGATGAACAGGAATAGCGAGAACCAATGAGACACTAGCTGGAGGTGTCTGGACGGGCAAATTTAACTCTCATTTCCCACCAGGAAGAGGAAATAACCAAAGGCTCAGCGTGCCGTGCCGGAACCAGATTAGGGCCTGAAGCCATCCTGCGGTGTTGCGGCCAGGTCACAAGAAAGCGAGTTGAAGAAAGCACCTCAGGGGCACTGTAATTCACAAACCTGCAGAGTTATAAATGAGAGCTATCGTCCAAAAATATACTGAAGTAAGGCTGCCAAGAGGACTTGAAAGCGGGGCAGAATTGCAGGAAACCGATTTCAGGAGGTAGACTGGAATTGCATTGAAAGCACAGGAAAAGAGGCAGAACGTCCACAATGATGCACTTGGCCAAAAAGGGCGTATGCGTTTTTTCCTGAATATATTCAGGAAGAAACGCATACGCCCTTTTTGGCCAACCAAGCAAGCTTGCAAAGGAAATCCGCACTACAATGAAGTCTCACTTCCCCCCGGTCAAAAGGGCCATCTGAAAAAAGTGTAAAATCCAGAAAGGCAGGACAGGCCATGGAGAACTGGGAGCCTTGTTATGCTGATGGGCGGGATGTAAATTGCCAACAGACACTCGGGAGAAGTGTATGGTGTTTCCTGAAACATCTAAAAAACAAAGCAACAGAGCCTAGGGCACTTCCACTTATGGTCCTATAGCTTAGGGAAATTAAAATCAAAAAGACACAGCCACCCCAAAGTTTGGGACGGCTCTGTATACAAGAACCTTGTTTACAGTACAAGTTCAACATCGCAGAAAGTGAAAAATGGATAAAGAGGTTGTGGTATTTACTTACAAAGCAATATCACTCAGCAATGAAATCTATGTCATCAGGCCCTTAGCAGCACAATGAGTGGATTCAGGTATGATGATTCTAAATGAAATAAGTCACACAGAAAAAGAAACATCATAAGGTATCAGTAATACACGGAATGTAAACTTGGCTAGACAGGAACTGAATTACAGAACAGAACAGGGTCTCAAATTTAGAAAACCAACTTATGCTTGCTTAAGGGTAAAGGTGAGTTGGGGTGCTGCATAAAACCAGAGATTGAAATGAGCACAGATAAAGTTCCTTAAGCCAAATATGGAATAGACAAGAGCTACTCCTTGCTCAACGAAATGGACTCAACACCGCATATTAAACGCCTAAGAATGTACCTGACTAGTAAGTATCTTAAAACCTATGGATTGCTATGTCTCCGAAAGAGAATCAAGCATGTGTACAGGGGCATAAACGCAGCAGTGATAGGATTGGAGAGGTTCGGTGAGCAAATGAAGACCCTTTGAAGTCATATTGCATGGTACCCATTCCACGGGTTTCAACTACCCAGGTTTAAGGTATTCTTCCTTCAGCTAAAACATGCATGTGGAACCTAGAGTATGATCAACCATGTGATCGGGAGACGTGTTCAAATATGTCTCACTTTTCGTACCATGGTACTCGGGTGCAACATTCCAGACGCTTTACTAACACTCTCCCGACTTGGAGAGTCAGTCCCTTTAACCTCCTGTTTGGCCCAGTTTGCAATTTCTGCGGAAGATGAACAGGAATAGCGAGAACCAATGAGAGACTAGCTGGAGGTGTCTGGACGGGCAAATTTAACTCTAATTTCCCACCAGGAAGAGGAATTAACCAAAGCCTCAGCGTGCCGTGCCAGAACCAGATTAGGACGTGAAACCATCCTGCGGTGTTGCGGCCAGGTCACAAGAAAGCGAGTTGAAGAAAGGAGCTCAGGGGCACTGTAATTCACAAACCTGCAGAGTTATAAATGACAGCTATCGTCCAAAAATATACTGAAGTTAGGCTGCCAAGAGGACTTGAAAGCGGGGCAGAATTGCAGGAAACCGATTTCAGGAGGTAGACTGGAATTGCATTGAAAGCATAGGAAAAGAGGCAGAACGTCCACAATGATGCACTTGGCCAAAAAGGGCGTATGCGTTTTTTCCTGAATATATTCAGGAAAAAACGCATACGCCCTTTTTGGCCAACCAAGCAAGCTTGCAAAGGAAATCTGCACTACAATGAAGTCTCACTTCCCCCCGGTCAAAAGGGCCATCTGAAAAAAGTGTAAAATCCAGAAAGGCAGGACAGGCCATGGAGAACTGGGAGCCTTGTTATGCTGATGGGCGGGATGTAAATTGCCAACAGACACTCGGGACAAGTGTATGGTGTTTCCTGAAACATCTAAAAAACAAAGCAACAGAGCCTAGGGCACTTCCACTTATGGTCCTATAGCTTAGGGAAATTAAAATCAAAAAGACACAGCCACCCCAAACTTTGGGACGCCTCTGTTTACAACAACCTCGTTTACAGTACAAGTTCAATATCGCAGAAAGTGAAAAATGGATAAAGAACTTGTGGAACTTACGTACAATGCAGTATCACTCAGCAATCAAATCTATGTCATCAGGCCCGTAGCAGCATAATGAGTGTATTCAGGCACGATGATTCTAACTGAAATAAGTCACACAGAAAAAGAAACATCATAAGATATCACTAATACACGGAATGTAAACTTGGCTACACAGGAACTGAATTCCAAAACAGAACAGGGTCTCAAATTTAGAAAACCAACATATGCCTGCTTAAGGGGAAAGGTGAGTTGGGGTGCTGCATAAAACCAGAGATTGAAATGAGCACAGATAAAGTTCCTTAAGCCAAATATGGAATAGACAAGAGCTACTCCTTGCTCAACGAAATGGACTCAACACCCCATATTAAACGCCTAAGTATGTACCTGACTAGTAAGTATCTTAAAACCTATGGATTGCTATGTCTCCAAAAGAGAATCAAGCGTGTGTACAGGGGCATAAACGCAGCAGTGATAGGATTGGAGAGGTTCGGTGAGCAAATGAAGACCCTTTGAAGTCATATTGCATGGTACCCATTCCACGGGTTTCAACTACCCAGGTTTAAGGTATTCTTCCTTCAGCTAAAACATGCATGTGGAACCTAGAGTATGATCAACCATGTGATCGGGAGACGTGTTCAAATATGTCTCACTTTTCGTACCATGGTACTCGGGTGCAACATTCCAGACGCTTTACTAACACTCTCCCGACTTGGAGAGTCAGTCCCTTTAACCTCCTGTTTGGCCCAGTTTGCAATTTCTGCGGAAGATGAACAGGAATAGCGAGAACCAATGAGAGACTAGCTGGAGGTGTCTGGACGGGCAAATTTAACTCTCATTTCCCACCAGGAAGAGGAATTAACCAAAGCCTCAGCGTGCCGTGCCAGAACCAGATTAGGACGTGAAACCATCCTGCGGTGTTGCGGCCAGGTCACAAGAAAGCGAGTTGAAGAAAGGAGCTCAGGGGCACTGTAATTCACAAACCTGCAGAGTTATAAATGACAGCTATCGTCCAAAAATATACTGAAGTTAGGCTGCCAAGAGGACTTGAAAGCGGGGCAGAATTGCAGGAAACCGATTTCAGGAGGTAGACTGGAATTGCATTGAAAGCATAGGAAAAGAGGCAGAACGTCCACAATGATGCACTTGGCCAAAAAGGGCGTATGCGTTTTTTCCTGAATATATTCAGGAAAAAACGCATACGCCCTTTTTGGCCAACCAAGCAAGCTTGCAAAGGAAATCTGCACTACAATGAAGTCTCACTTCCCCCCGGTCAAAAGGGCCATCTGAAAAAAGTGTAACATCCAGAAAAGCAGGACAGGCCATGGAGAACTGGGAGCCTTGTTATGCTGATGGGCGGGATGTAAATTGCCAACAGACACTCGGGAGAAGTGTATGGTGTTTCCTGAAACATCTAAAAAACAAAGCAACAGAGCCTAGGGCACTTCTACTTATGGTCCTATAGCTTAGGGAAATTAAAATAAAAAAGACACAGCCATCCCAAAGTTTGGGATGCCTCTGTTTACAAGAACCTCGTTTACCGTACAAGATCAGTATCACAGAAAGTGAAAAATGGATAAAGAACATGTGGTACTTACGTACAATGCAGTATCACTCAGCAATGAAATCTATGTCATCAGGCCCGTAGCAGCATAATGAGCGGATTCAGGTACGCTGATTCTAACTGAAATAAGTCACACAGAAAAAGAAACATCATAAGATATCACTAATACACGGAATGTAAACTTGGCTACACAGGAACTGAATTCCAAAACAGAACAGGGTCTCAAATTTAGAAAACCAACATATGCTTGCTTAAGGGGAAAGGTGAGTTGGGGTGCTGCATAAAACCAGAGATTGAAATGAGCACAGATAAAGTTCCTTAAGCCAAATATGGAATAGACAAGAGCTACTCCTTGCTCAACGAAATGGACTCAACACCCCATATTAAACGCCTAAGAATGTACCTGACTAGTAAGTATCTTAAAACCTATGGATTGCTATGTCTCCAAAAGAGAATCAAGCGTGTGTACAGGGGCATAAACGCAGCAGTGATAGGATTGGAGAGGTTCGGTGAGCAAATGAAGACCCTTTGAAGTCATATTGCATGGTACCCATTCCACGGGTTTCAACTACCCAGGTTTAAGGTATTCTTCCTTCAGCTAAAACATGCATGTGGAACCTAGAGTATGATCAACCATGTGATCGGGAGACGTGTTCAAATATGTCTCAGTTTTCGAACCATGGTACTCGGGTGCAACATTCCAGACGCTTTACTAACACTCTCCCGACTTGGAGAGTCAGTCCCTTTAACCTCCTGTTTGGCCCAGTTGGCAATTTCTGTGGAAGATGAACAGGAATAGCGAGAACCAATGAGAGACTAGCTGGAGGTGTCTGGACGGGCAAATTTAACTCTCATTTCCCACCAGGAAGAGGAATTAACCAAAGCCTCAGCGTGCCGTGCCAGAACCAGATTAGGACGTGAAGCCATCCTGCGGTGTTGCGGCCAGTCACAAGAAAGCGAGTTGAAGAAAGGCGCTCAGGGGCACTGTAATTCACAAACTTGCAGAGTTATAAATGACAGCTATCGTCCAAAAATATACTGAAGTAAGGCTGCCAAGAGGACTTGAAAGCGGGGCAGAATTGCAGGAAACCGATTTCAGGAGGTAGACTGGAATTGCATTGAAAGCATAGGAAAAGAGGTAGAACGTCCACAATGATGCACTTGGCCAAAAAGGGCGTATGCGTTTTTTCCTGAATATATTCAGGAAAAAACGCATACGCCCTTTTTGGCCAACCAAGCAAGCTTGCAAAGGAAATCTGCACTACAATGAAGTCTCACTTCCCCCCAGTCAAAAGGGCCATCTGAAAAAAGTGTAAAATCCAGAAAGGCAGGACAGGCCATGGAGAACTGGGAGCCTTGTTATGCTGATGGGCGGGATGTAAATTGACAACAGACACTCGGGAGGAGTGTATGGTGTTTCCTGAAACATCTAAAAAACAAAGCAACAGAGCCTAGGGCACTTCCACTTATGGTCCTATAGCTTAGGGAAATTAAAATAAAAAAGACACAGCCACCCCAAAGTTTGGGACGCATCTGTTTACAAGAACCTCGTTTACCGTACAAGTTCAATATCACAGAAAGTGAAAAATGGATAAAGAACTTGTGGTACTTACGTACAATGCAGTATCACTCAGCAATGAAATCTATGTCATCAGGCCCGTAGCAGCATAATGAGTGGATTCAGGTACGATGATTCTAACTGAAATAAGTCACACAGAAAAAGAAACATCATAAGATATCTCTAATACACGGAATGTAAACATAGCTACACAGGAACTGAATTCCAAAACAGAACAGGGTCTCAAATTTAGAAAACCAACTTATGCTTGCTTAAGGGTAAAGGTGAGTTGGGGTGCTGCATAAAACCAGAGATTGAAATGAGCACAGATAAAGTTCCTTAAGCCAAGTATGGAATAGACAAGAGCTACTCCTTGCTCAACGAAATGGACTCAACACCGCATATTAAACGCCTAAGAATGTACCTGACTAGTAAGTATCTTAAAACCTATGGATTGCTATGTCTCCAAAAGAGAATCAAGCGTGTGTACAGGGGCATAAACGCAGCAGTGATAGGATTGGAGAGGTTCGGTGAGCAAATGAAGACCCTTTGAAGTCATATTGCATGGTACCCATTCCACGGGTTTCAACTACCCAGGTTTAAGGTATTCTTCCTTCAGCTAAAACATGCATGTGGAACCTAGAGTATGATCAACCATGTGATCGGGAGACGTGTTCAAATATGTCTCAGTTTTCGTACCCTGGTACTCGGGTGCAACATTCCAGATGCTTTACTAACACTCTCCCGACTTGGAGAGTCAGTCCCTTTAACCTCCTGTTTGGCCCAGTTTGCAATTTCTGCGGAAGATGAACAGGAATAGCGAGAACCAATGAGAGACTAGCTGGAGGTGTCTGGACGGGCAAATTTAACTCTCATTTCCCACCAGGAAGAGGAATTAACCAAAGGCTCAGCGTGCCGTGCCGGAACCAGATTAGGGCCTGAAGCCATCCTGCGGTGTTGCGGCCAGGTCACAAGAAAGCGAGTTGAAGAAAGGAGCTCAGGGGCACTGTAATTCACAAACCTGCAGAGTTATAAATGACAGCTATCGTCCAAAAATATACTGAAGTAAGGCTGCCAAGAGGACTTGAAAGCGGGGCAGAATTGCAGGAAACCGATTTCAGGAGGTAGACTGGAATTGCATTGAAAGCATAGGAAAAGAGGCAGAACGTCCACAATGATGCACTTGGCCAAAAAGGGCGTATGCGTTTTTTCCTGAATATATTCAGGAAAAAACGCATACGCCCTTTTTGGCCAACCAAGCAAGCTTGCAAAGGAAATCTGCACTACAATGAAGTCTCACTTCCTTCCGGTCAAAAGGGCCATCTGAAAAAAGTGTAACATCCAGAAAAGCAGGACAGGCCATGGAGAACTGGGAGCCTTGTTATGCTGATGGGCGGGATGTAAATTGCCAACAGACACTCGGGAGAAGTGTATGGTGTTTCCTGAAACATCTAAAAAACAAAGCAACAGAGCCTAGGGCACTTCCACTTATGGTCCTATAGCTTAGGGAAATTAAAATCAAAAAGACACAGCCACCCCAAAGTTTGGGACGCCTCTGTTTACAAGAACCTCGTTTACCGTACAAGTTCAGTATCACAGAAAGTGAAAAATGGATAAAGAACATGTGGTACTTACGTACAATGCAGTATCACTCAGCAATCAAATCTATGTCATCAGGCCCGTAGCAGCATAATGAGTGGATTCAGGCACGATGATTCTAACTGAAATAAGTCACACAGAAAAAGAAACATCATAAGATATCACTAATACACGGAATGTAAACTTGGCTACACAGGAACTGAATTCCAAAACAGAACAGGGTCTCAAATTTAGAAAACCAACATATGCCTGCTTAAGGGGAAAGGTGAGTTGGGGTGCTGCATAAAACCAGAGATTGAAATGAGCACAGATAAAGTTCCTTAAGCCAAATATGGAATAGACAAGAGCTACTCCTTGCTCAACGAAATGGACTCAACACCCCATATTAAACGCCTAAGAATGTACCTGACTAGTAAGTATCTTAAAACCTATGGATTGCTATGTCTCCAAAAGAGAATCAAGCGTGTGTACAGGGGCATAAATGCAGCAGTGATAGGATTGGAGAGGTTCGGTGAGCAAATGAAGACCCTTTGAAGTCATATTGCATGGTACCCATTCCACGGGTCTCAACTCTCCAGGTTTAAGGTATTCTTCCTTCAGCTAAAACATGCATGTGGAACCCAGAGTATGATCAACCGTGTGAACGGGAGACGTGTTCAAATATGTCTCAGTTTTCCTCCCCTGGTACTCGGGTGCAACATTCCACACGCTTTACTAACACTCTCCCCACTTGGAGAGTCAGCGCCTTTAACCTCCTGTTTGGCCCAGTTTGCAATTTCTGCGGAAGATGAACAGGAACAGGGAGAACCAATGAGACACTACCTGGAGGTGTCTGGACGGGCAAATTTAACTCTCATTTCCCACCAGGAAGAGGAAATAACCAAAGGCTCAGCGTGCCATGCCGGAAGGAGATTAGGGCCTGAAGCCATCCTGCGGTGTTGCGGCCAGCTCACAAGAAAGTGAGTTGAAGAAAGGCGCTCAGGGGCACTGTAATTCACAAACCTGCAGAGTTATAAATGACAGCTATCGTCCAAAAATATACTGAAGTTAGGCTGCCAAGAGGACTTGAAAGCGGGGCAGAATTGCAGGAAACCGATTTCAGGAGGTAGACTGGAATTGCATTGAAAGCATAGGAAAAGAGGCAGAACGTCCACAATGATGCACTTGGCCAAAAAGGGTGTATGCGTTTTTTCCTGAATATATTCAGGAAAAAACGCATACGCCCTTTTTGGCCAACCAAGCAAGCTTGCAAAGGAAATCTGCACTACAATGAAGTCTCACTTCCCCCAGGTCAAACGGGCCATCTGAAAAAAGTGTAAAATCCAGAAAGGCAGGACAGGCCATGGAGAACTGGGAGCCTTGTTATGCTGATGGGCGGGATGTAAATTGCCAACAGACACTCGGGAGAAGTGTATGGTGTTTCCTGAAACATCTGAAAAACAAAGCAACAGAGCCTAGGGCACTTTCACTTATGGTCCTATAGCTTAGGGAAATTAAAATCAAAAAGACACAGCCACCCCAAAGTTTGGGACGCCTCTGTTTACAAGAACCTCGTTTACCATACAAGTTCAATATCACAGAAAGTGACAAATGGAAAAGAACATGTGGTACTTACGTACAATGCAGTATCACTCAGCAATGAAATTTATGTCATCAGGCCCGTAGCAGCATAATGAGTGGATTCAGGTACGATGATTCTAACTGAAATAAGTCACACAGAAAAAGAAACATCATAAGATATCAGTAATACACGGAATGTAAACTTGGCTACACAGGAACTGAATTCCAAAACAGAACAGGGTCTCAAATTTAGAAAACCAACTTATGCTTGCTTAAGGGGAAAGGTGAGTTGGGGTGCTGCATAAAACCAGAGATTGAAATGAGCACAGATAAAGTTCCTTAAGCCAAATATGGAATAGACAAGAGCTACTCCTTGCTCAACGAAATGGACTCAACACCCCATATTAAACGCCTAAGAATGTACCTGACTAGTAAGTATCTTAAAACCTATGGATTGCTATGTCTCCAAAAGAGAATCAAGCATGTGTACAGGGGCATAAACGCAGCAGTGATAGGATTGGAGAGGTTCGGTGAGCAAATGAAGACTCTTTGAAGTCATATTCCATGGTACCCATTCCACGGGTTTCAACTACCCAGGTTTAAGGTATTCTTCCTTCAGCTAAAACATGCATGTGGAACCCAGAGTATGATAAACCATGTGATCGGGAGACGTGTTCAAATATGTCTCAGTTTTCGTACCCTGGTACTCGGGTGCAACATTCCAGACGCTTTACTAACACTCTCCCGACTTGGAGAGTCAGTCCCTTTAACCTCCTATTTGGCCCAGTTTGCAATTTCTGCGGAAGATGAACAGGAATAGCGAGAACCAATGAGAGACTAGCTGGAGGTGTCTGGACGGGCAAATTTAACTCTCATTTCCCACCAGGAAGAGGAAATAACCAAAGGCTCAGCGTGCCGTGCCGGAACCAGATTAGGGCCTGAAGCCATCCTGCGGTGTTGCGGCCAGGTCACAAGAAAGCGAGTTGAAGAAAGGCGCTCAGGGGCACTGTAATTCACAAACCTGCAGAGTTATAAATGACAGCTATCGTCCAAAAATATACTGAAGTTAGGCTGCCAAGAGGACTTGAAAGCGGGGCAGAATTGCAGGAAACCGATTTCAGGAGGTAGACTGGAATTGCATTGAAAGCATAGGAAAAGAGGCAGAACGTCCACAATGATGCACTTGGCCAAAAAGGGCGTATGCGTTTTTTCCTGAATATATTCAGGAAAAAACGCATACGCCCTTTTTGGCCAACCAAGCAAGCTTGCAAAGGAAATCTGCACTACAATGAAGTCTCACTTCCCCCCGGTCAAAAGCGCCATCTGAAAAAAGTGTAACATCCAGAAAAGCAGGACAGGCCATGGAGAACTGGGAGCCTTGTTATGCTGATGGGCGGGATGTAAATTGCCAACAGACACTCGGGAGAAGTGTATGGTGTTTCCTGAAACATCTAAAAAACAAAGCAACAGAGCCTAGGGCACTTCCACTTATGGTCCTATAGCTTAGGGAAATTAAAATAAAAAAGACACAGCCACCCCAAAGTTTGGGACGCCTCTGTTTACAAGAACCTCGTTTACCGTACAAGTTCAGTATCACAGAAAGTGAAAAATGGATAAAGAACATGTGGTACTTACGTACAATGCAGTATCACTCAGCAATGAAATCTATGTCATCAGGCCCGTAGCAGCATAATGAGTGTATTCAGGCACGATGATTCTAACTGAAATAAGTCACACAGAAAAAGAAACATCATAAGATATCACTAATACACGGAATGTAAACTTGGCTACACAGGAACTGAATTCCAAAACAGAACAGGGTCTCAAATTTAGAAAACCAACATATGCCTGCTTAAGGGGAAAGGTGAGTTGGGGTGCTGCATAAAGCCAGAGATTGAAATGAGCACAGATAAAGTTCCTTAAGCCAAATATGGAATAGACAAGAGCTACTCCTTGCTCAACGAAATGGACTCAACACCCCATATTAAACGCCTAAGAATGTACCTGACTAGTAAGTATCTTAAAACCTATGGATTGCTATGTCTCCAAAAGAGAATCAAGCGTGTGTACAGGGGCATAAATGCAGCAGTGATAGGATTGGAGAGGTTCGGTGAGCAAATGAAGACCCTTTGAAGTCATATTGCATGGTACCCATTCCACGGGTCTCAACTCTCCAGGTTTAAGGTATTCTTCCTTCAGCTAAAACATGCATGTGGAACCCAGAGTATGATCAACCGTGTGAACGGGAGACGTGTTCAAATATGTCTCAGTTTTCCTCCCCTGGTACTCGGGTGCAACATTCCACACGCTTTACTAACACTCTCCCCACTTGGAGAGTCAGCGCCTTTAACCTCCTGTTTGGCCCAGTTTGCAATTTCTGCGGAAGATGAACAGGAACAGGGAGAACCAATGAGACACTAGCTGGAGGTGTCTGGACGGGCAAATTTAACTCTCATTTCCCACCAGGAAGAGGAAATAACCAAAGGCTCAGCGTGCCATGCCGGAAGGAGATTAGGGCCTGAAGCCATCCTGCGGTGTTGCGGCCAGCTCACAAGAAAGTGAGTTGAAGAAAGGCGCTCAGGGGCACTGTAATTCACAAACCTGCAGAGTTATAAATGACAGCTATCGTCCAAAAATATACTGAAGTTAGGCTGCCAAGAGGACTTGAAAGCGGGGCAGAATTGCAGGAAACCGATTTCAGGAGGTAGACTGGAATTGCATTGAAAGCATAGGAAAAGAGGCAGAACGTCCACAATGATGCACTTGGCCAAAAAGGGCGTATGCGTTTTTTCCTGAATATATTCAGGAAAAAACGCATACGCCCTTTTTGGCCAACCAAGCAAGCTTGCAAAGGAAATCTGCACTACAATGAAGTCTCACTTCCCCCAGGTCAAACGGGCCATCTGAAAAAAGTGTAAAATCCAGAAAGGCAGGACAGGCCATGGAGAACTGGGAGCCTTGTTATGCTGATGGGCGGGATGTAAATTGCCAACAGACACTCGGGAGAAGTGTATGGTGTTTCCTGAAACATCTGAAAAACAAAGCAACAGAGCCTAGGGCACTTCCACTTATGGTCCTATAGCTTAGGGAAATTAAAATCAAAAAGACACAGCCACCCCAAAGTTTGGGACGCCTCTGTTTACAAGAACCTCGTTTACCATACAACTTCAATATCACAGAAAGTGAAAAATGGATAAAGAACTTGTGGTACTTACGTACAATGCAGTATCACTCAGCAATGAAATCTATGTCATCAGGCCCGTAGCAGCATAATTAGCGGATTCAGGTACGATGATTCTAACTGAAATAAGTCACACAGAAAAAGAAACATCATAAGATATCACTAATACACGGAATGTAAACTTGGCTACACAGGAACTGAATTCCAAAACAGAACAGGGTCTCAAATTTAGAAAACCAACTTATGCTTGCTTAAGGGGAAAGGTGAGTTGGGGTGCTGCATAAAACCAGAGATTGAAATGAGCACAGATAAAGTTCCTTAAGCCAAGTATGGAATAGACAAGAGCTACTCCTTGCTCAACGAAATGGACTCAACACCGCATATTAAACGCCTAAGAATGTACCTGACTAGTAAGTATCTTAAAACCTATGGATTGCTATGTCTCCAAAAGAGAATCAAGCGTGTGTACAGGGGCATAAACGCAGCAGTGATAGGATTGGAGAGGTTCGGTGAGCAAATGAAGACCCTTTGAAGTCATATTGCATGGTACCCATTCCACGGGTTTCAACTACCCAGGTTTAAGGTATTCTTCCTTCAGCTAAAACATGCATGTGGAACCTAGAGTATGATCAACCATGTGATCGGGAGACGTGTTCAAATATGTCTCAGTTTTCGTACCCTGGTACTCGGGTGCAACATTCCAGATGCTTTACTAACACTCTCCCGACTTGGAGAGTCAGTCCCTTTAACCTCCTGTTTGGCCCAGTTTGCAATTTCTGCGGAAGATGAACAGGAATAGCGAGAACCAATGAGAGACTAGCTGGAGGTGTCTGGACGGGCAAATTTAACTCTCATTTCCCACCAGGAAGAGGAATTAACCAAAGGCTCAGCGTGCCGTGCCGGAACCAGATTAGGGCCTGAAGCCATCCTGCGGTGTTGCGGCCAGGTCACAAGAAAGCGAGTTGAAGAAAGGAGCTCAGGGGCACTGTAATTCACAAACCTGCAGAGTTATAAATGACAGCTATCGTCCAAAAATATACTGAAGTAAGGCTGCCAAGAGGACTTGAAAGCGGGGCAGAATTGCAGGAAACCGATTTCAGGAGGTAGACTGGAATTGCATTGAAAGCATAGGAAAAGAGGCAGAACGTCCACAATGATGCACTTGGCCAAAAAGGGCGTATGCGTTTTTTCCTGAATATATTCAGGAAAAAACGCATACGCCCTTTTTGGCCAACCAAGCAAGCTTGCAAAGGAAATCTGAACTACAATGAAGTCTCACTTCCTTCCGGTCAAAAGGGCCATCTGAAAAAAGTGTAACATCCAGAAAAGCAGGACAGGCCATGGAGAACTGGGAGCCTTGTTATGCTGATGGGCGGGATGTAAATTGCCAACAGACACTCGGGAGAAGTGTATGGTGTTTCCTGAAACATCTAAAAAACAAAGCAACAGAGCCTAGGGCACTTCCACTTATGGTCCTATAGCTTAGGGAAATTAAAATCAAAAAGACACAGCCACCCCAAAGTTTGGGACGCCTCTGTTTACAAGAACCTCGTTTACCGTACAAGTTCAGTATCACAGAAAGTGAAAAATGGATAAAGAACATGTGGTACTTACGTACAATGCAGTATCACTCAGCAATGAAATCTATGTCATCAGGCCCGTAGCAGCATAATGAGTGGATTCAGGTACGATGATTCTAACTGCAATAAGTCACACAGAAAAAGAAACATCATAAGATATCTCTAATACACGGATTGTAAACTTAGCTACACAGGAACTGAATTCCAAAACAGAACAGGGTCTCAAATTTAGAAAACCAACTTATGCTTGCTTAAGGGGAAAGGTGAGTTGGGGTGCTGCATAAAACCAGAGATTGAAATGAGCACAGATAAAGTTCCTTAAGCCAAATATGGAATAGACAAGAGCTACTCCTTGCTCAACGAAATGGACTCAACACCCCATATTAAACGCCTAAGAATGTACCTGACTAGTAAGTATCTTAAAACCTATGGATTGCTATGTCTCCAAAAGAGAATCAAGCGTGTGTACAGGGGCATAAATGCAGCAGTGATAGGATTGGAGAGGTTCGGTGAGCAAATGAAGACCCTTTGAAGTCATATTGCATGGTACCCATTCCACGGGTCTCAACTCTCCAGGTTTAAGGTATTCTTCCTTCAGCTAAAACATGCATGTGGAACCCAGAGTATGATCAACCGTGTGAACGGGAGACGTGTTCAAATATGTCTCAGTTTTCCTCCCCTGGTACTCGGGTGCAACATTCCACACGCTTTACTAACACTCTCCCCACTTGGAGAGTCAGCGCCTTTAACCTCCTGTTTGGCCCAGTTTGCAATTTCTGCGGAAGATGAACAGGAACAGGGAGAACCAATGAGACACTAGCTGGAGGTGTCTGGACGGGCAAATTTAACTCTCATTTCCCACCAGGAAGAGGAAATAACCAAAGGCTCAGCGTGCCATGCCGGAAGGAGATTAGGGCCTGAAGCCATCCTGCGGTGTTGCGGCCAGCTCACAAGAAAGTGAGTTGAAGAAAGGCGCTCAGGGGCACTGTAATTCACAAACCTGCAGAGTTATAAATGACAGCTATCGTCCAAAAATATACTGAAGTTAGGCTGCCAAGAGGACTTGAAAGCGGGGCAGAATTGCAGGAAACCGATTTCAGGAGGTAGACTGGAATTGCATTGAAAGCATAGGAAAAGAGGCAGAACGTCCACAATGATGCACTTGGCCAAAAAGGGTGTATGCGTTTTTTCCTGAATATATTCAGGAAAAAACGCATACGCCCTTTTTGGCCAACCAAGCAAGCTTGCAAAGGAAATCTGCACTACAATGAAGTCTCACTTCCCCCAGGTCAAACGGGCCATCTGAAAAAAGTGTAAAATCCAGAAAGGCAGGACAGGCCATGGAGAACTGGGAGCCTTGTTATGCTGATGGGCGGGATGTAAATTGCCAACAGACACTCGGGAGAAGTGTATGGTGTTTCCTGAAACATCTGAAAAACAAAGCAACAGAGCCTAGGGCACTTCCACTTATGGTCCTATAGCTTAGGGAAATTAAAATCAAAAAGACACAGCCACCCCAAAGTTTGGGAAGCCTCTGTTTACAAGAACCTCGTTTACCATACAAGTTCAATATCACAGAAAGTGACAAATGGAAAAGAACATGTGGTACTTACGTACAATGCAGTATCACTCAGCAATGAAATTTATGTCATCAGGCCCGTAGCAGCATAATGAGTGGATTCAGGTACGATGATTCTAACTGAAATAAGTCACACAGAAAAAGAAACATCATAAGATATCAGTAATACACGGAATGTAAACTTGGCTACACAGGAACTGAATTCCAAAACAGAACATGGTCTCAAATTTAGAAAACCAACTTATGCTTGCTTAAGGGGAAAGGTGAGTTGGGGTGCTGCATAAAACCAGAGATTGAAATGAGCACAGATAAAGTTCCTTAAGCCAAATATGGAATAGACAAGAGCTACTCCTTGCTCAACGAAATGGACTCAACACCCCATATTAAACGCCTAAGAATGTACCTGACTAGTAAGTATCTTAAAACCTATGGATTGCTATGTCTCCAAAAGAGAATCAAGCATGTGTACAGGGGCATAAACGCAGCAGTGATAGGATTGGAGAGGTTCGGTGAGCAAATGAAGACTCTTTGAAGTCATATTCCATGGTACCCATTCCACAGGTTTCAACTACCCAGGTTTAAGGTATTCTTCCTTCAGCTAAAACATGCATGTGGAACCCAGAGTATGATAAACCATGTGATCGGGAGACGTGTTCAAATATGTCTCAGTTTTCGTACCCTGGTACTCGGGTGCAACATTCCAGACGCTTTACTAACACTCTCCCGACTTGGAGAGTCAGTCCCTTTAACCTCCTATTTGGCCCAGTGTGCAATTTCTGCGGAAGATGAACAGGAATAGCGAGAACCAATGAGAGACTAGCTGGAGGTGTCTGGACGGGCAAATTTAACTCTCATTTCCCACCAGGAAGAGGAAATAACCAAAGGCTCAGCGTGCCGTGCCGGAACCAGATTAGGGCCTGAAGCCATCCTGCGGTGTTGCGGCCAGGTCACAAGAAAGCGAGTTGAAGAAAGGCGCTCAGGGGCACTGTAATTCACAAACCTGCAGAGTTATAAATGACAGCTATCGTCCAAAAATATACTGAAGTTAGGCTGCCAAGAGGACTTGAAAGCGGGGCAGAATTGCAGGAAACCGATTTCAGGAGGTAGACTGGAATTGCATTGAAAGCATAGGAAAAGAGGCAGAACGTCCACAATGATGCACTTGGCCAAAAAGGGCGTATGCGTTTTTTCCTGAATATATTCAGGAAAAAACGCATACGCCCTTTTTGGCCAACCAAGCAAGCTTGCAAAGGAAATCTGCACTACAATGAAGTCTCACTTCCTTCCTGTCAAAAGGGCCATCTGAAAAAAGTGTAAAATCCAGAAAGGCAGGACAGGCCATGGAGAACTGGGAGCCTTGTTATGCTGATGGGCGGGATGTAAATTGCCAACAGACACTCGGGAGAAGTGTATGGTGTTTCCTGAAACATCTAAAAAACAAAGCAACAGAGCCTAGGGCACTTCCACTTATGGTCCTATAGCTTAGGGAAATTAAAATCAAAAAGACACAGCCACCCCAAAGTTTGGGACGGCTCTGTTTACAAGAACCTCGTTTACCGTACAAGTTCAATATCACAGAAAGTGAAAAATGGATAAAGAACTTGTGGTACTTACGTACAATGCAGTATCACTCAGCAATGAAATCTATGTCATCAGGCCCGTAGCAGCATAATGAGCGGATTCAGGTACGCTGATTCTAACTGAAATAAGTCACACAGAAAAAGAAACATCATAAGATATCACTAATACACGGAATGTAAACTTAGCTACACAGGAACTGAATTCCAAAACAGAACAGGGTGTCAAATTTAGAAAACCAACTTATGCTTGCTTAAGGGGAAAGGTGAGTTGGGGTGCTGCATAAAACCAGAGATTGAAATGAGCACAGATAAAGTTCCTTAAGCCAAGTATGGAATAGACAAGAGCTACTCCTTGCTCAACGAAATGGACTCAACACCCCATATTAAACGCCTAAGAATGTACCTGACTAGTAAGTATCTTAAAACCTATGGATTGCTATGTCTCCAAAAGAGAATCAAGCGTGTGTACAGGGGCATAAACGCAGCAGTGATAGGATTGGAGAGGTTCGGAGAGCAAATGAAGACCCTTTGAAGTCATATTGCATGGTACCCATTCCACGGGTCTCAACTCTCAAGGTTTAAGGTATTCTTCCTTCAGCTAAAACATGCATGTGGAACCCAGAGTATGATCAACCATGTGAACGGGAGACGTGTTCAAATATGTCTCAGTTTTCCTCCCCTGGTACTCGGGTGCAACATTCGAGACGCTTTAATAACACTCTCCCCACTTGGAGAGTCAGTGCCTTTAACCTCCTGTTTGGCCCAGTTTGCAATTTCTGCGGAAGATGAACAGGAATAGCGAGAACCAATGAGAGACTAGCTGGAGGTGTCTGGACGGGCAAATTTAACTCTCATTTCCCACCAGGAAGAGGAATTAACCAAAGGCTCAGCGTGCCGTGCCAGAACCAGATTAAGGCCTGAAGCCATCCTGCGGTGTTGCGGCCAGGTCACAAGAAAGCGAGTTGAAGAAAGGAGCTCAGGGGCACTGTAATTCACAAACCTGCAGAGTTATAAATGACAGCTATTGTCCAAAAATATACTGAAGTAAGGCTGCCAAGAGGACTTGAAAGCGGGACAGAATTGCAGGAAACCGATTTCAGGAGGTAGACTGGAATTGCATTGAAAGCATAGGAAAAGAGGCAGAACGTCCACAATGATGCACTTGGCCAAAAAGGGCGTATGCGTTTTTTCCTGAATATATTCAGGAAAAAACGCATACGCCCTTTTTGGCCAACCAAGCAAGCTTGCAAAGGAAATCTGCACTACAATGAAGTCTCACTTCCCCCCGGTCAAAAGGGCCATCTGAAAAAAGTGTAACATCCAGAAAAGCAGGACAGGCCATGGAGAACTGGGAGCCTTGTTATGCTGATGGGCGGGATGTAAATTGCCAACAGACACTCGGGAGAAGTGTATGGTGTTTCCTGAAACATCTAAAAAACAAAGCAACAGAGCCTAGGGCACTTCCACTTATGGTCCTATAGCTTAGGGAAATTAAAATCAAAAAGACACAGCCACCCCAAAGTTTGGGACGCCTCTGTTTACAAGAACCTCGTTTACCGTACAAGTTCAGTATCACAGAAAGTGAAAAATGGATAAAGAACATGTGGTACTTACGTACAATGCAGTATCACTCAGCAATCAAATCTATGTCATCAGGCCCGTAGCAGCATAATGAGTGTATTCAGGCACGATGATTCTAACTGAAATAAGTCACACAGAAAAAGAAACATCATAAGATATCACTAATACACGGAATGTAAACTTGGCTACACAGGAACTGAATTCCAAAACAGAACAGGGTCTCAAATTTAGAAAACCAACATATGCCTGCTTAAGGGGAAAGGTGAGTTGGGGTGCTGCATAAAGCCAGAGATTGAAATGAGCACAGATAAAGTTCCTTAAGCCAAATATGGAATAGACAAGAGCTACTCCTTGCTCAACGAAATGGACTCAACACCCCATATTAAACGCCTAAGAATGTACCTGACTAGTAAGTATCTTAAAACCTATGGATTGCTATGTCTCCAAAAGAGAATCAAGCGTGTGTACAGGGGCATAAACGCAGCAGTGATAGGATTGGAGAGGTTCGGTGAGCAAATGAAGACCCTTTGAAGTCATATTGCATGGTACCCATTCCACGGGTTTCAACTACCCAGGTTTAAGGTATTCTTCCTTCAGCTAAAACATGCATGTGGAACCTAGAGTATGATCAACCATGTGATCGGGAGACGTGTTCAAATATGTCTCAGTTTTCGTACCATGGTACTCGGGTGCAACATTCCAGACGCTTTACTAACACTCTCCCGACTTGGAGAGTCAGTCCCTTTAACCTCCTGTTTGGCCCAGTTTGCAATTTCTGCGGAAGATGAACAGGAATAGCGAGAACCAATGAGAGACTAGCTGGAGGTGTCTGGACGGGCAAATTTAACTCTCATTTCCCACCACGAAGAGGAATTAACCAAAGCCTCAGCGTGCCGTGCCAGAACCAGATTAGGACGTGAAACCATCCTGCGGTGTTGCGGCCAGGTCACAAGAAAGCGAGTTGAAGAAAGGCGCTCAGGGGCACTGTAATTCACAAACCTGCAGAGTTATAAATGACAGCTATCGTCCAAAAATATACTGAAGTTAGGCTGCCAAGAGGACTTGAAAGCGGGGCAGAATTGCAGGAAACCGATTTCAGGAGGTAGACTGGAATTGCATTGAAAGCATAGGAAAAGAGGCAGAACGTCCACAATGATGCACTTGGCCAAAAAGGGCGTATGCGTTTTTTCCTGAATATATTCAGGAAAAAATGCATACGCCCTTTTTGGCCAACCAAGCAAGCTTGCAAAGGAAATCTGCACTACAATGAAGTGTCACTTCCTTCCGGTCAAAAGGGCCATCTGAAAAAAGTGTAACATCCAGAAAGGCAGGACAGGCCATGGAGAACTGGGAGCCTTGTTATGCTGATGGGCGGGATGTAAATTGCCAACAGACACTCGGGAGAAGTGTATGGTGTTTCCTGAAACATCTAAAAAACAAAGCAACAGAGCCTAGGGCACTTCCACTTATGGTCCTATAGCTTAGGGAAATTAAAATCAAAAAGACACAGCCACCCCAAAGTTTGGGACGCCTCTGTTTACAAGAACCTCGTTTACCGTACAAGTTCAATATCACAGAAAGTGAAAAATGGATAAAGAACTTGTGGTACTTACGTACAATGCAGTATCACTCAGCAATGAAATCTATGTCATCAGGCCCGTAGCAGCATAATGAGCGGATTCAGGTACGATGATTCTAACTGAAATAAGTCACACAGAAAAAGAAACATCATAAGATATCACTAATACACGGAATGTAAACTTGGCTACACAGGAACTGAATTCCAAAACAGAACAGGGTATCAAATTTAGAAAACCAACTTATGCTTGTTTAAGGGGAAAGGTGAGTTGGGGTGCTGCATAAAACCAGAGATTGAAATGAGCACAGATAAAGTTCCTTAAGCCAAGTATGGAATAGACAAGAGCTACTCCTTGCTCAACGAAATGGACTCAACACCCCATATTAAACGCCTAAGAATGTACCTGACTAGTAAGTATCTTAAAACCTATGGATTGCTATGTCTCCGAAAGAGAATCAAGCGTGTGTACAGGGGTATAAACGCAGCAGTGATAGGATTGGAGAGGTTCGGTGAGCAAATGAAGACCCTTTGAAGTCATATTGCATGGTACCCATTCCACGGGTCTCAACTCTCCAGGTTTAAGGTATTCTTCCTTCAGCTAAAACATGCATGTGGAACCCAGAGTATGATCAACCATGTGAACGGGAGACGTGTTCAAGTATGTCTCAGTTTTCCTCCCCTGGTACTCGGGTGCAACATTCCAGACGCTTTAATAACACTCTCCCCACTTGGAGAGTCAGCGCCTTTAACCTCCTGTTTGGCCCAGTTTGCAATTTCTGCGGAAGATGAACAGGAATAGGGAGAACCAATGAGAGACTAGCTGGAGGTGTCTGGACGGGCAAATTTAACTCTCATTTCCCACCAGGAAGAGGAAATAACCAAAGGCTCAGCGTCCCGTGCCGGAACGAGATTAGGGCCTGAAGCCATCCAGTTATGTTGCGGCCAGCTCAAAAGAAAGCGAGTTGAAGAAAGGAGCTCAGGGGCACTGTAATTCACAAACCTGCAGAGTTATAAATGACAGCTATCGTCCAAAAATATACTGAAGTAAGGCTGCCAAGAGGACTTGAAAGCGGGACAGAATTGCAGGAAACCGATTTCAGGAGGTAGACTGGAATTGCATTGAAAGCATAGGAAAAGAGGCAGAACGTCCACAATGATGCACTTGGCCAAAAAGGGCGTATGCGTTTTTTCCTGAATATATTCAGGAAAAAACGCATACGCCCTTTTTGGCCAACCAAGCAAGCTTGCAAAGGAAATCTGCACTACAATGAAGTCTCACTTCCCGCCAGTCAAAAGGGCCATCTGAAAAAAGTGTAAAATCCAGAAAGGCAGGACAGGCCATGGAGAACTGGGAGCCTTGTTATGCTGATGGGCGGGATGTAAATTGCCAACAGACACTCGGGAGGAGTGTATGGTATTTCCTGAAACATCTAAAAAACAAAGCAACAGAGCCTAGGGCACTTCCACTTATGGTCCTATAGCTTAGGGAAATTAAAATCAAAAAGACACAGCCACCCCAAAGTTTGGGACGCATCTGTTTACAAGAACCTCGTTTACCGTACAAGTTCAATATCACAGAAAGTGAAAAATGGATAAAGAACTTGTGGTACTTACGTACAATGCAGTATCACTCAGCAATGAAATCTATGTCATCAGGCCCGTAGCAGCATAATGAGTGGATTCAGGTACGATGATTCTAACTGCAATAAGTCACACAGAAAAAGAAACATCATAAGATATCTCTAATACACGGATTGTAAACTTAGCTACACAGGAACTGAATTCCAAAACAGAACAGGGTCTCAAATTTAGAAAACCAACTTATGCTTGCTTAAGGGGAAAGGTGAGTTGGGGTGCTGCATAAAACCAGAGATTGAAATGAGCACAGATAAAGTTCCTTAAGCCAAATATGGAATAGACAAGAGCTACTCGTTGCTCAACGAAATGGACTCAACACCGCATATTAAACGCCTAAGAATGTACCTGACTAGTAAGTATCTTAAAACCTATGGATTGCTATGTCTCCGAAAGAGAATCAAGCATGAGTACAGGGGCATAAACGCAGCAGTGATAGGATTGGAGAGGTTCGGTGAGCAAATGAAGACCCTTTGAAGTCATATTGCATGGTACCCATTCCACGGGTTTCAACTACCCAGGTTTAAGGTATTCTTCCTTCAGCTAAAACATGCATGTGGAACCTAGAGTATGATCAACCATGTGATCAGGAGACGTGTTCAAATATGTCTCAGTTTTCGTACCCTGGTACTCGGGTGCAACATTCCAGATGCTTTACTAACACTCTCCCGACTTGGACAGTCAGTGCCTTTAACCTCCTGTTTGGCCCAGTTTGCAATTTCTGCGGAAGATGAACAGGAATAGCGAGAACCAATGAGAGACTAGCTGGAGGTGTCTGGACGGGCAAATTTAACTCTCATTTCCCACCAGGAAGAGGAATTAACCAAAGGCTCAGCGTGCCGTGCCGGAACGAGATTAGGGCCTGAAGCCATCCTGCGGTGTTGCGGCCAGCTCACAAGAAAGCGAGTTGAAGAAAGGAGCTCAGCGGCACTGTAATTCACAAACCTGCAGAGTTATAAATGACAGCTATCGTCCAAAAATATACTGAAGTAAGGCTGCCAAGAGGACTTGAAAGCGGGGCAGAATTGCAGGAAACCGATTTCAGGAGGTAGACTGGAATTGCATTGAAAGCATAGGAAAAGAGGCAGAACGTCCACAATGATGCACTTGGCCAAAAAGGGCGTATGCGTTTTTTCCTGAATATATTCAGGAAAAAACGCATACGCCCTTTTTGGCCAACCAAGCAAGCTTGCAAAGGAAATCTGCACTACAATGAAGTCTCACTTCCCCCCGGTCAAAAGGGCCATCTGAAAAAAGTGTAAAATCCAGAAAGGCAGGACAGGCCATGGAGAACTGGGAGCCTTGTTATGCTGATGGGCGGGATGTAAATTGCCAACAGACACTCGGGAGAAGTGTATGGTGTTTCCTGAAACATCTAAAAAACAAAGCAACAGAGCCTAGGGCACTTCCACTTATGGTCCTATAGCTTAGGGAAATTAAAATCAAAAAGACACAGCCACCCCAAAGTTTGGGATGCCTCTGTTTACAACAACCTCGTTTACAGTACAAGTTCAATATCACAGAAAGTGAAAAATGGATAAAGAACTTGTGGTACTTACGTACAATGCAGTATCACTCAGCAATGAAATCTATGTCATCAGGCCCGTAGCAGCATAATGAGTGTATTCAGGCACGATGATTCTAACTGAAATAAGTCACACAGAAAAAGAAACATCATAAGATATCACTAATACACGGAATGTAAACTTGGCTACACAGGAACTGAATTCCAAAACAGAACAGGGTCTCAAATTTAGAAAACCAACATATGCCTGCTTAAGGGGAAAGGTGAGTTGGGGTGCTGCATAAAACCAGAGATTGAAATGAGCACAGATAAAGTTCCTTAAGCCAAATATGGAATAGACAAGAGCTACTCCTTGCTCAACGAAATGGACTCAACACCGCATATTAAACGCCTAAGAATGTACCTGACTAGTAAGTATCTTAAAACCTATGGATTGCTATGTCTCCAAAAGAGAATCAAGCGTGTGTACAGGGGCATAAACGCAGCAGTGATAGGATTGGAGAGGTTCGGTGAGCAAATGAAGACCCTTTGAAGTCATATTGCATGGTACCCATTCCACGGGTTTCAACTACCCAGGTTTAAGGTATTCTTCCTTCAGCTAAAACATGCATGTGGAACCTAGAGTATGATCAACCATGTGATCGGGAGACGTGTTCAAATATGTCTCAGTTTTCGTACCATGGTACTCGGGTGCAACATTCCAGACGCTTTACTAACACTCTCCCGACTTGGAGAGTCAGTCCCTTTAACCTCCTGTTTGGCCAAGTTTGCAATTTCTGCGGAAGATTAACAGGAATAGCGAGAACCAATGAGAGACTAGCTGGAGGTGTCTGGACGGGCAAATTTAACTCTCATTTCCCACCAGGAAGAGGAATTAACCAAAGCCTCTGCGTGCCGTGCCAGAACCAGATTAGGACGTGAAACCATCCTGCGGTGTTGCGGCCAGGTCACAAGAAAGCGAGTTGAAGAAAGGAGCTCAGGGGCACTGTAATTCACAAACCTGCAGAGTTATAAATGACAGCTATCGTCCAAAAATATACTGAAGTTAGGCTGCCAAGAGGACTTGAAAGCGGGGCAGAATTGCAGGAAACCGATTTCAGGAGGTAGACTGGAATTGCATTGAAAGCATAGGAAAAGAGGCAGAACGTCCACAATGATGCACTTGGCCAAAAAGGGCGTATGCGTTTTTTCCTGAATATATTCAGGAAAAAACGCATACGCCCTTTTTGGCCAACCAAGCAAGCTTGCAAAGGAAATCTGCACTACAATGAAGTGTCACTTCCTTCCGGTCAAAAGGGCCATCTGAAAAAAGTGTAAAATCCAGAAAGGCAGGACAGGCCATGGAGAACTGGGAGCCTTGTTATGCTGATGGGCGGGATGTAAATTGCCAACAGACACTCGGGAGAAGTGTATGGTGTTTCCTGAAACATCTAAAAAACAAAGCAACAGAGCCTAGGGCACTTCCACTTATGGTCCTATAGCTTAGGGAAATTAAAATAAAAAAGACACAGCCACCCCAAAGTTTGGGACGCCTCTGTTTACAAGAACCTCGTTTACCGTACAAGTTCAATATCACAGAAAGTGAAAAATGGATAAAGAACTTGTGGTACTTACGTACAATGCAGTATCACTCAGCAATGAAATCTATGTCATCAGGCCCGTAGCAGCATAATGAGCGGATTCAGGTACGATGATTCTAACTGAAATAAGTCACACAGAAAAAGAAACATCATAAGATATCACTAATACACGGAATGTAAACTTGGCTACACAGGAACTGAATTCCAAAACAGAACAGGGTCTCAAATTTAGAAAACCAACTTATGCTTGCTTAAGGGGAAAGGTGAGTTGGGGTGCTGCATAAAACCAGAGATTGAAATGAGCACAGATAAAGTTCCTTAAGCCAAATATGGAATAGACAAGAGCTACTCCTTGCTCAACGAAATGGACTCAACACCCCATATTAAACGCCTAAGAATGTACCTGACTAGTAAGTATCTTAAAACCTATGGATTGCTATGTCTCCGAAAGAGAATCAAGCGTGTGTACAGGGGTATAAACGCAGCAGTGATAGGATTGGAGAGGTTCGGTGAGCAAATGAAGACCCTTTGAAGTCATATTGCATGGTACCCATTCCACGGGTCTCAACTATCCAGGTTTAAGGTATTCTTCCTTCAGCTAAAACATGCATGTGGAACCCAGAGTATGATCAACCATGTGAACGGGAGACGTGTTCAAATATGTCTCAGTTTTCCTCCCCTGGTACTCGGGTGCAACATTCCAGACGCTTTAATAACACTCTCCCCACTTGGAGAGTCAGCGCCTTTAACCTCCTGTTTGGCCCAGTTTGCAATTTCTGCGGAAGATGAACAGGAATAGGGAGAACCAATGAGAGACTAGCTGGAGGTGTCTGGACCGGCAAATTTAACTCTCATTTCCCACCAGGAAGAGGAAATAACCAAAGGCTCAGCGTGCCGTGCCGGAACGAGATTAGGGCCTGAAGCCATCCTGTGATGTTGCGGCCAGCTCAAAAGAAAGCGAGTTGAAGAAAGGAGCTCAGGGGCACTGTAATTCACAAACCTGCAGAGTTATAAATGACAGCTATCGTCCAAAAATATACTGAAGTAAGGCTGCCAAGAGGACTTGAAAGCGGGGCAGAATTGCAGGAAACCGATTTCAGGAGGTAGACTGGAATTGCATTGAAAGCATAGGAAAAGAGGCAGAACGTCCACAATGATGCACTTGGCCAAAAAGGGCGTATGCGTTTTTTCCTGAATATATTCAGGAAAAAACGCATACGCCCTTTTTGGCCAACCAAGCAAGCTTGCAAAGGAAATCTGCACTACAATGAAGTCTCACTTCCCCCCAGTCAAAAGGGCCATCTGAAAAAAGTGTAAAATCCAGAAAGGCAGGACAGGCCATGGAGAACTGGGAGCCTTGTTATGCTGATGGGCGGGATGTAAATTGCCAACAGACACTCGGGAGGAGTGTATGGTGTTTCCTGAAACATCTAAAAAACAAAGCAACAGAGCCTAGGGCACTTCCACTTATGGTCCTATAGCTTAGGGAAATTAAAATAAAAAAGACACAGCCACCCCAAAGTTTGGGACGCATCTGTTTACAAGAACCTCGTTTACCGTACAAGTTCAATATCACAGAAAGTGAAAAATGGATAAAGAACTTGTGGTACTTACGTACAATGCAGTATCACTCAGCAATGAAATCTATGTCACCAGGCCCGTAGCAGCATAATGAGTGGATTCAGGTACGATGATTCTAAATGAAATAAGTCACACAGAAAAAGAAACATCATAAGATATCTCTAATACACGGAATGTAAACTTAGCTACACAGGAACTGAATTCCAAAACAGAACAGGGTCTCAAATTTAGAAAACAAACTTATGCTTGCTTAAGGGTAAAGGTGAGTTGGGGTGCTGCATAAAACCAGAGATTGAAATGAGCACAGATAAAGTTCCTTAAGCCAAATATGGAATAGACAAGAGCTACTCGTTGCTCAACGAAATGGACTCAACACCCCATATTAAACGCCTAAGAATGTACCTGACTAGTAAGTATCTTAAAACCTATGGATTGCTATGTCTCCGAAAGAGAATCAAGCGTGTGTACAGGGGTATAAACGCAGCAGTGATAGGATTGGAGATGTTCGGTGAGCAAATGAAGACCCTTTGAAGTCATATTGCATGGTACCCATTCCACGGGTTTCAACTACCCAGGTTTAAGGTATTCTTCCTTCAGCTAAAACATGCATGTGGAACCTAGAGTATGATCAACCATGTGATCAGGAGACGTGTTCAAATATGTCTCAGTTTTCGTACCCTGGTACTCGGGTGCAACATTCCAGATGCTTTACTAACACTCTCCCGACTTGGAGAGTCAGTGCCTTTAACCTCCTGTTTGGCCCAGTTTGCAATTTCTGCGGAAGATGAACAGGAATAGCGAGAACCAATGAGAGACTAGCTGGAGGTGTCTGGACGGGCAAATTTAACTCTCATTTCCCACCAGGAAGAGGAATTAACCAAAGGCTCAGCGTGCCGTGCCAGAACCAGATTAAGGCCTGAAGCCATCCTGCGGTGTTGCGGCCAGGTCACAAGAAAGCGAGTTGAAGAAAGGAGCTCAGGGGCACTGTAATTCACAAACCTGCAGAGTTATAAATGACAGCTATCGTCCAAAAATATACTGAAGTAAGGCTGCCAAGAGGACTTGAAAGCGGGGCAGAATTGCAGGAAACCGATTTCAGGAGGTAGACTGGAATTGCATTGAAAGCATAGGAAAAGAGGCAGAACGTCCACAATGATGCACTTGGCCAAAAAGGGCGTATGCGTTTTTTCCTGAATATATTCAGGAAAAAACGCATACGCCCTTTTTGGCCAACCAAGCAAGCTTGCAAAGGAAATCTGCACTACAATGAAGTCTCACTTCCCCCCGGTCAAAAGGGCCATCTGAAAAAAGTGTAACATCCAGAAAAGCAGGACAGGCCATGGAGAACTGGGAGCCTTGTTATGCTGATGGGCGGGATGTAAATTGCCAACAGACACTCGGGAGAAGTGTATGGTGTTTCCTGAAACATCTAAAAAACAAAGCAACAGAGCCTAGGGCACTTCTACTTATGGTCCTATAGGTTAGGGAAATTAAAATAAAAAAGACACAGCCATCCCAAAGTTTGGGACGCCTCTGTTTACAAGAACCTCGTTTACCGTACAAGTTCAGTATCACAGAAAGTGAAAAATGGATAATGAACATGTGGTACTTACGTACAATGCAGTATCACTCAGCAATGAAATCTATGTCATCAGGCCCGTAGCAGCATAATGAGTGGATTCAGGCACGATGATTCTAACTGAAATAAGTCACACAGAAAAAGAAACATCATAAGATATCACTAATACACGGAATGTAAACTTGGCTACACAGGAACTGAATTCCAAAACAGAACAGGGTCTCAAATTTAGAAAACCAACATATGCTTGCTTAAGCGGAAAGGTGAGTTGGGGTGCTGCATAAAACCAGAGATTGAAATGAGCACAGATAAAGTTCCTTAAGCCAAATATGGAATAGACAAGAGCTACTCCTTGCTCAACGAAATGGACTCAACACCCCATATTAAACGCCTAAGAATGTACCTGACTAGTAAGTATCTTAAAACCTATGGATTGCTATGTCTCCAAAAGAGAATCAAGCGTGTGTACAGGGGCATAAACGCAGCAGTGATAGGATTGGAGAGGTTCGGTGAGCAAATGAAGACCCTTTGAAGTCATATTGCATGGTACCCATTCCACGGGTTTCAACTACCCAGGTTTAAGGTATTCTTCCTTCAGCTAAAACATGCATGTGGAACCTAGAGTATGATCAACCATGTGATCGGGAGACGTGTTCAAATATGTCTCAGTTTTCGAACCATGGTACTCGGGTGCAACATTCCAGACGCTTTACTAACACTCTCCCGACTTGGAGAGTCAGTCCCTTTAACCTCCTGTTTGGCCCAGTTTGCAATTTCTGCGGAAGATGAACAGGAATAGCGAGAACCAATGAGAGACTAGCTGGAGGTGTCTGGACGGGCAAATTTAACTCTCATTTCCCACCAGGAAGAGGAATTAACCAAAGGCTCAGCGTGCCGTGCCGGAACCAGATTAAGGCCTGAAGCCATCCTGCGGTGTTGCGGCCAGGTCACAAGAAAGCGAGTTGAAGAAAGGAGCTCAGGGGCACTGTAATTCACAAACCTGCAGAGTTATAAATGACAGCTATCGTCCAAAAATATACTGAAGTAAGGCTGCCAAGAGGACTTGAAAGCGGGGCAGAATTGCAGGAAACTGATTTCAGGAGGTAGACTGGAATTGCATTGAAAGCATAGGAAAAGAGGCAGAACGTCCACAATGATGCACTTGGCCAAAAAGGGCGTATGCATTTTTTCCTGAATATATTCAGGAAAAAACGCATACGCCCTTTTTGGCCAACCAAGCAAGCTTGCAAAGGAAATCTGCACTACAATGAAGTCTCACTTCCTTCCGGTCAAAAGGGCCATCTGAAAAAAGTGTAACATCCAGAAAAGCAGGACAGGCCATGGAGAACTGGGAGCCTTGTTATGCTGATGGGCGGGATGTAAATTGCCAACAGACACTCGGGAGAAGTGTATGGTGTTTCCTGAAACATCTAAAAAACAAAGCAACAGAGCCTAGGGCACTTCCACTTATGGTCCTATAGCTTAGGGAAATTAAAATCAAAAAGACACAGCCACCCCAAAGTTTGGGACGCCTCTGTTTACAAGAACCTCGTTTACCGTACAAGTTCAGTATCACAGAAAGTGAAAAATGGATAAAGAACATGTGGTACTTACGTACAATGCAGTATCACTCAGCAATCAAATCTATGTCATCAGGCCCGTAGCAGCATAATGAGTGGATTCAGGCACGATGATTCTAACTGAAATAAGTCACACAGAAAAAGAAACATCATAAGATATCACTAATACACGGAATGTAAACTTGGCTACACAGGAACTGAATTCCAAAACAGAACAGGGTCTCAAATTTAGAAAACCAACATATGCTTGCTTAAGGGGAAAGGTGAGTTGGGGTGCTGCATAAAACCAGAGATTGAAATGAGCACAGATAAAGTTCCTTAAGCCAAATATGGAATAGACAAGAGCTACTCCTTGCTCAACGAAATGGACTCAACACCCCATATTAAACGCCTAAGAATGTACCTGACTAGTAAGTATCTTAAAACCTATGGATTGCTATGTCTCCAAAAGAGAATCAAGCGTGTGTACAGGGGCATAAATGCAGCAGTGATAGGATTGGAGAGGTTCGGTGAGCAAATGAAGACCCTTTGAAGTCATATTGCATGGTACCCATTCCACGGGTCTCAACTCTCCAGGTTTAAGGTATTCTTCCTTCAGCTAAAACATGCATGTGGAACCCAGAGTATGATCAACCGTGTGAACGGGAGACGTGTTCAAATATGTCTCAGTTTTCCTCCCCTGGTACTCGGGTGCAACATTCCACACGCTTTACTAACACTCTCCCCACTTGGAGAGTCAGCGCCTTTAACCTCCTGTTTGGCCCAGTTTGCAATTTCTGCGGAAGATGAACAGGAACAGGGAGAACCAATGAGACACTAGCTGGAGGTGTCTGGACGGGCAAATTTAACTCTCATTTCCCACCAGGAAGAGGAAATAACCAAAGGCTCAGCGTGCCATGCCGGAAGGAGATTAGGGCCTGAAGCCATCCTGCGGTGTTGCGGCCAGCTCACAAGAAAGTGAGTTGAAGAAAGGCGCTCAGGGACACTGTAATTCACAAACCTGCAGAGTTATAAATGACAGCTATCGTCCAAAAATATACTGAAGTTAGGCTGCCAAGAGGACTTGAAAGCGGGGCAGAATTGCAGGAAACCGATTTCAGGAGGTAGACTGGAATTGCATTGAAAGCATAGGAAAAGAGGCAGAACGTCCACAATGATGCACTTGGCCAAAAAGGGCGTATGCGTTTTTTCCTGAATATATTCAGGAAAAAACGCATACGCCCTTTTTGGCCAACCAAGCAAGCTTGCAAAGGAAATGTGCACTACAATGAAGTCTCACTTCCCCCAGGTCAAACGGGCCATCTGAAAAAAGTGTAAAATCCAGAAAGGCAGGACAGGCCATGGAGAACTGGGAGCCTTGTTATGCTGATGGGCGGGATGTAAATTGCCAACAGACACTCGGGAGAAGTGTATGGTGTTTCCTGAAACAACTGAAAAACAAAGCAACAGAGCCTAGGGCACTTCCACTTATGGTCCTATAGCTTAGGGAAATTAAAATCAAAAAGACACAGCCACCCCAAAGTTTGGGACACCTCTGTTTACAAGAACCTCGTTTACCGTACAAGTTCAATATCACAGAAAGTGAAAAGTGGATAAAGAACTTGTGGTACTTACGTACAATGCAGTATCACTCAGCAATGAAATTTATGTCATCAGGCCCGTAGCAGCATAATGAGTGGATTCAGGTACGATGATTCTAACTGAAATAAGTCACACAGAAAAAGAAACATCATAAGATATCAGTAATACACGGAATGTAAACTTGGCTACACAGGAACTGAATTCCAAAAGAGAACAGGGTCTCAAATTTAGAAAACCAACTTATGCTTGCTTAAGGGGAAAGGTGAGTTGGGGTGCTGCATAAAACCAGAGATTGAAATGAGCACAGATAAAGTTCCTTAAGCCAAATATTGAATAGACAAGAGCTACTCCTTGCTCAACGAAATGGACTCAACACCCCATATTAAACGCCTAAGAATGTACCGGACTAGTAAGTATCTTAAAACCTATGGATTGCTATGTCTCCAAAAGAGAATCAAGCATGTGTACAGGGGCATAAACGCAGCAGTGATAGGATTGGAGAGGTTCGGTGAGCAAATGAAGACTCTTTGAAGTCATATTCCATGGTACCCATTCCACGGGTTTCAACTACCCAGGTTTAAGGTATTCTTCCTTCAGCTAAAACATGCATGTGGAACCCAGAGTATGATAAACCATGTGATCGGGAGACGTGTTCAAATATGTCTCAGTTTTCGTACCCTGGTACTCGGGTGCAACATTCCAGACGCTTTACTAACACTCTCCCGACTTGGAGAGTCAGTCCCTTTAACCTCCTATATGGCCCAGTTTGCAATTTCTGCGGAAGATGAACAGGAATAGCGAGAACCAATGAGAGACTAGCTGGAGGTGTCTGGACGGGCAAATTTAACTCTCATTTCCCACCAGGAAGAGGAAATAAGCAAAGGCTCAGCGTGCCGTGCCGGAACCAGATTAGGGCCTGAAGCCATCCTGCGGTGTTGCGGCCAGGTCACAAGAAAGCGAGTTGAAGAAAGGAGCTCAGGGGCACTGTAATTCACAAACCTGCAGAGTTATAAATGACAGCTATCGTCCAAAAATATACTGAAGTAAGGCTGCCACGAGGACTTGAAAGCGGGGCAGAATTGCAGGAAACCGATTTCAGGAGGTAGACTGGAATTGCATTGAAAGCATAGGAAAAGAGGCAGAACGTCCACAATGATGCACTTGGCCAAAAAGGGCGTATGCGTTTTTTCCTGAATATATTCAGGAAAAAACGCATACACCCTTTTTGGCCAACCAAGCAAGCTTGCAAAGGAAATCTGCACTACAATGAAGTCTCACTTCCCCCCGGTCAAAAGGGCCATCTGAAAAAAGTGTAAAATCCAGAAAGGCAGGACAGGCCATGGAGAACTGGGAGCCTTGTTATGCTGATGGGTGGGATGAAAATTGCCAACAGACACTCGGGAGAAGTGTATGGTGTTTCCTGAAACATCTAAAAAACAAAGCAACAGAGCCTAGGGCACTTCCACTTATGGTCCTATAGCTTAGGGAAATTAAAATCAAAAAGACACAGCCACCCCAAAGTTTGGGACGCCTCTGTTTACAAGAACCTCGTTTACCGTACAAGTTCAATATCACAGAAAGTGAAAAATGGATAAAGAACTTGTGGTACTTACGTACAATGCAGTATCACTCAGCAATGAAATCTATGTCATCAGGCCCGTAGCAGCATAATGAGCGGATTCAGGTACGATGATTCTAACTGAAATAAGTCACACAGAAAAAGAAACATCATAAGATATCACTAATACACGGAATGTAAACTTGGCTACACAGGAACTGAATTACAAAACAGAACAGGGTCTCAAATTTAGAAAACCAACTTATGCTTGCTTAAGGGGAAAGGTGAGTTGGGGTGTTGCATAAAACCAGAGACTGAAATGAGCACAGATAAAGTTCCTTAAGCCAAATATGGAATAGACAAGAGCTACTCCTTGCTCAACGAAATGGACTCAACACCCCATATTAAACGCCTAAGAATGTACCTGACTAGTAAGTATCTTAAAACCTATGGATTGCTATGTCTCCAAAAGAGAATCAAGCGTGTGTACAGGGGCATAAACGCAGCAGTGATAGGATTGGAGAGGTTCGGTGAGCAAATGAAGACCCTTTGAAGTCATATTGCATGGTACCCATTCCACGGGTCTCAACTCTCCAGGTTTAAGGTATTCTTCCTTCAGCTAAAACATGCATGTGGAACCCAGAGTATGATCAACCATGTGAACGGGAGACGTGTTCAAATATGTCTCAGTTTTCCTCCCCTGGTACTCGGGTGCAACATTCCAGACGCTTTAATAACACTCTCCCCACTTGGAGAGTCAGCGCCTTTAACCTCCTGTTTGGCCCAGTTTGCAATTTCTGCGGAAGATGAACAGGAATAGGGAGAACCAATGAGAGACTAGCTGGAGGTGTCTGGACGGGCAAATTTAACTCTCATTTCCCACCAGGAAGAGGAAATAACCAAAGGCTCAGCGTGCCGTGCCGGAACCAGATTAGGGCCTGAAGCCATCCTGCGGTGTTGCGGCCAGGTCACAAGAAAGCGAGTTGAAGAAAAGAGCTCAGGGGCACTGTAATTCACAAACCTGCAGAGTTATAAATGACAGCTATCGTCCAAAAATATACTGAAGTTAGGCTGCCAAGAGGACTTGAAAGCGGGGCAGAATTGCAGGAAACCGATTTCAGGAGGTAGACTGGAATTGCATTGAAAGCATAGGAAAAGAGGCAGAACGTCCACAATGATGCACTTGGCCTAAAAGGGCGTATGCGTTTTTTCCTGAATATTTTCAGGAAAAAACGCATACGCCCTTTTTGGCCAACCAAGCAAGCTTGCAAAGGAAATCTGCACTACAATGAAGTCTCACTTCCCCCCAGTCAAAAGGGCCATCTGAAAAAAGTGTAAAATCCAGAAAGGCAGGACAGGCCATGGAGAACTGGGAGCCTTGTTATGCTGATGGGCGGGATTTAAATTGCCAACAGACACTTGGGAGAAGTGTATGGTGTTTCCTGAAACATCTAAAAAACAAAGCAACAGAGCCTAGGGCACTTCCACTTATGGTCCTATAGCTTAGGGAAATTAAAATCAAAAAGACACAGCCACCCCAAAGTTTGGGACGCCTCTGTTTACATAAACCTCGTTTACAGTACAAGTTCAACATCGCAGAAAGTGAAAAATGGATAAAGAAGTTGTGGTATTTACTTACAAAGCAATATCACTCAGCAATGAAATCTATGTCATCAGGCCCTTAGCAGCACAATGAGTGGATTCAGGTATGATGATTCTAACTGAAATAAGTCACACAGAAAAAGAAACATCATAAGATATCAGTAATACATGGAATGTAAACTTGGCTACACAGGAACTGAATTCCAAAACAGAACAGGGTCTCAAATTTAGAAAACCAACTTATGCTTGCTTAAGTGGAAAGGTGAGTTGGGGTGCTGCATAAAACCAGAGATTGAAATGAGCACAGATAAAGTTCCTTAAGCCAAATATGGAATAGACAAGAGCTACTCCTTGCTCAACGAAATGGACTCAACACCCCATATTAAACGCCTAAGAATGTACCTGACTAGTAAGTATCTTAAAACCTATGGATTGCTATGTGTCCAAAAGAGAATCAAGCATGTGTACAGGGGTTTAAACGCAGCAGTGATAGGATTGGAGAGGTTTGGTGAGCAAATGAAGACTCTTTGTAGTCATATTCCATGGTACTCATTCCACGGGTTTCAACTACCCAGGTTTAAGGTATTCTTCCTTCAGCTAAAACATGCATGTGGAACCCAGAGTATGATCAACCATGTGATCGGGAGACGTGTTCAAATATGTCTCAGTTTTCGTACCCTGGTACTCGGGTGCAACATTCCAGACGCTTTACTAACACTCTCCCGACTTGGAGAGTCAGTCCCTTTAACCTCCTGTTTGGCCCAGTTTGCAATTTCTGCGGAAGATGAACAGGAATAGCGAGAACCAATGAGAGACTAGCTGGAGGTGTCTGGACGGGCAAATTTAACTCTCATTTCCCACCAGGAAGAGGAAATAACCAAAGGCTCAGCGTGCCGTGCCGGAACCAGATTAGGGCCTGAAGCCATCCTGCGGTGTTGCGGCCAGGTCACAAGAAAGCGAGTTGAAGAAAGGAGCTCAGGGGCACTGTAATTCACAAACCTGCAGAGTTATAAATGACAGCTATCGTCCAAAAATATACTGAAGTAAGGCTGCCACGAGGAGTTGAAAGAGGGGCAGAATTGCAGGAAACCGATTTCAGGAGGTAGACTGGAATTGCATTGAAAGCATAGGAAAAGAGGCAGAACGTCCACAATGATGCACTTGGCCAAAAAGGGCGTATGCGTTTTTTCCTGAATATATTCAGGAAAAAACGCATACGCACTTTTTGGCCAACCAAGCAAGCTTGCAAAGGAAATCTGCACTACAATGAAGTCTCACTTCCCCCCGGTCAAAAGGGCCATCTGAAAAAAGTGTAAAATCCAGAAAGGCAGGACAGGCCATGGAGAACTGGGAGCCTTGTTATGTTGATGGGTGGGATGAAAATTGCCAACAGACACTCGGGAGAAGTGTATGGTGTTTCCTGAAACATCTAAGAAACAAAGCAACAGAGCCTAGGGCACTTCCACTTATGGTCCTATAGCTTAGGGAAATTAAAATCAAAAAGACACAGCCACCCCAAAGTTTGGGACACCTCTGTTTACAAGAACCTCGTTTACCGTACAAGTTCAATATCACAGAAAGTGAAAAATGGATAAAGAACTTGTGGTACTTACGTACAATGCAGTATCACTCAGCAATGAAATCTATGTCATCAGGCCCGTAGCAGCATAATGAGTGGATTCAGGTACGATGATTCTAACTGAAATAAGTCACACAGAAAAAGAAACATCATAAGATATCACTAATACACGGAATGTAAACTTGGCTACACAGGAACTGAATTCCAAAACAGAACAGGGTCTCAAATTTAGAAAACCAACTTATGCTTGCTTAAGGGGAAAGGTGAGTTGGGGTGCTGCATAAAACCAGAGATTGAAATGAGCACAGATAAAGTTCCTTAAGCCAAATATGGAATAGACAAGAGCTACTCCTTGCTCAACGAAATGGACTCAACACCCGATATTAAACGCCTAAGAATGTATCTGACTAGTAAGTATCTTAAAACCTATGGATTGCTATGTCTCCAAAAGAGAATCAAGCGTGTGTACAGGGGCATAAACGCAGCAGTGATAGGATTGGAGAGGTTCGGTGAGCAAATGAAGCCCCTTTGAAGTCATATTGCATGGTACCCATTCCACGGGTCTCAACTCTCCAGGTTTAAGGTATTCTTCCTTCAGCTAAAACATGCATGTGGAACCCAGAGTATGATCAACCATGTGAACGGGAGACGTGTTCAAATATGTCTCAGTTTTCCTCCCCTGGTACTCGGGTCCAACATTCCAGACGCTTTAATAACACTCTCCCCACTTGGAGAGTCAGCGCCTTTAACCTCCTGTTTGGCCCAGTTTGCAATTTCTGCGGAAGATGAACAGGAATAGGGAGAACCAATGAGAGACTAGCTGGAGGTGTCTGGACGGGCAAATTTAACTCTCATTTCCCACCAGGAAGAGGAAATAACCAAAGGCTCAGCGTGCCGTGCCGGAACCAGATTAGGGCCTGAAGCCATCTTGCGGTGTTGCGGGCAGCTCACAAGAAAACGAGTTGAAGGAAGGAGCTCAGGGGCACTGTAATTCACAAATCTGCAGAGTTATAAATGACAGCTATCGTCCAAAAATATACTGAAGTAAGGCTGCCAAGAGGACTTGAAAGCGGGGCAGAATTGCAGGAAACAAATTTCAGGAGGTAGACTGGAATTGCATTGAAAGCATAGGAAAAGAGGCAGAACGTCCACAATGATGCACTTGGCCAAAAAGGGCGTATGCGTTTTTTCCTGAATATATTCAGGAAAAAACGCATACGCCCTTTTTGGCCAACCAAGCAAGCTTGCAAAGGAAATCTGCACTACAATGAAGTCTCACTTCCCTCCGGTCCAAAGGACCATCTGAAAAAAGTGTAAAATCCAGAAAGGCAGGACAGGCCATGGAGAACTGGGAGCCTTGTTATGCTGATGGGTGGGATGTAAATTGCAAACAGACACTGGGGAGAAGTGTACGGTGTTTCCTGAAACATCTAAAAAACAAAGCAACAGAGCCTAGGGCACTTCCACTTATGGTCCTATAGCTTAGGGAAATTAAAATCAAAAAGACACAGCCACCCCAAAGTTTGGGACGCCTCTGTTTACAAGAACCACGTTTACCGTACAAGTTCAATATCACAGAAAGTGAAAAATGGATAAAGAACTTGTGGTACTTACGTACAATGCAGTATCACTCAGCAATGAAATCTATGTCATCAGGCCCGTAGCAGCATAATGAGTGGATTCAGGTACGATGATTCTAACTGAAATAAGTCACACAGAAAAAGAAACATCATAAGATATCACTAATACACGGAATGTAAACTTGGCTACACAGGAACTGAATTCCAAAACAGAACAGGGTCTCAAATTTAGAAAACCAACTTATGCTTGCTTAAGGGGAAAGGTGAGTTGGGGTGCTGCATAAAACCAGAGATTGAAATGAGCACAGATAAAGTTCCTTAAGCCAAATATGGAATAGACAAGAGCTACTCCTTGCTCAACGAAATGGACTCAACACCCGATATTAAACGCCTAAGAATGTACCTGACTAGTAAGTATCTTAAAACCTATGGATTTCTATGTCTCCAAAAGAGAATCAAGCGTGTGTACAGGGGCATAAACGCAGCAGTGATAGGATTGGAGAGGTTCGGTGAGCAAATGAAGACCCTTTGAAGTCATATTGCATGGTACCCATTCCACGGGTCTCAACTCTCCAGGTTTAAGGTATTCTTCCTTCAGCTAAAACATGCATGTGGAACCCAGAGTATGATCAACCATGTTAACGGGAGACGTGTTCAAATATGTCTCAGTTTTCCTCCCCTGGTACTCGGGTCCAACATTCCAGACGCTTTAATAACACTCTCCCCACTTGGAGAGTCAGCGCCTTTAACCTCCTGTTTGGCCCAGTTTGCAATTTCTGCGGAAGATGAACAGGAATAGGGAGAACCAATGAGAGACTAGCTGGAGGTGTCTGGACGGGCAAATTTAACTCTCATTTCCCACCAGGAAGAGGAAATAACCAAAGGCTCAGCGTGCCGTGCCGGAACCAGATTAGGGCCTGAAGCCATCCTGTGATGTTGCGGCCAGCTCAAAAGAAAGCGAGTTGAAGAAAGGAGCTCAGGGGCACTGTAATTCACAAACCTGCAGAGTTATAAATGACAGCTATCGTCCAAAAATATACTGAAGTAAGGCTGCCAAGAGGACTTGAAAGCGGGGCAGAATTGCAGGAAACCGATTTCAGGAGGTAGACTGGAATTGCATTGAAAGCATAGGAAAAGAGGCAGAACGTCCACAATGATGCACTTGGCCAAAAAGGGCGTATGCGTTTTTTCCTGAATATATTCAGGAAAAAACGCATACGCCCTTTTTGGCCAACCAAGCAAGCTTGCAAAGGAAATCTGCACTACAATGAAGTCTCACTTCCCCCCAGTCAAAAGGGCCATCTGAAAAAAGTGTAAAATCCAGAAAGGCAGGACAGGCCATGGAGAACTGGGAGCCTTGTTATGCTGATGGGCGGGATGTAAATTGCCAACAGACACTCGGGAGAAGTGTATGGTGTTTCCTGAAACATCTAAAAAACAAAGCAACAGAGCCTAGGGCACTTCCACTTATGGTCCTATAGCTTAGGGTAATTAAAATCAAAAAGACACAGCCACCCCAAAGTTTGGGACGCCTCTGTTTACAAGAACCTCGTTTACCTTACAAGTTCAACATCACAGAAAGTGAAAAATGGATAAAGAACTTGTGGTACTTACGTACAATGCAGTATCACTCAGCAATGAAATCTATGTCATCAGGCCCGTAGCAGCACAATGAGTGGATTCAGGTACGATGATTCTAACTGAAATAAGTCACACAGAAAAAGAAACATCATAAGATATCTCTAATACACGGAATGTAATCTTGGCTACACAGGAACTGAATTCCAAAACAGAACAGGGTCTCAAATTTAGAAAACCAACTTATGCTTGCTTAAGAGGAAAGGTGAGTTGGGGTGCTGCATAAAACCAGAGATTGAAATGAGCACAGATAAAGTTCCTTAAGCCAAATATGGAATAGACAAGAGCTACTCCTTGCTCAACAAAATGGACTCAACACCGCATATTAAACGCCTAAGAATGTACCTGACTAGTAAGTATCTTAAAACCTATGGATTGCTATGTCTCCGAAAGAGAATCAAGCATGAGTACAGGGGCATAAACGCAGCAGTGATAGGATTGGAGAAGTTCGGTGAGCAAATGAAGACCCTTTGAAGTCATATTGCATGGTACCCATTCCACGGGTTTCAACTACCCAGGTTTAAGGTATGCTTCCTTCAGCTAAAACATGCATGTGGAACCTAGAGTATGATCAACCATGTGATCGGGAGACGTGTTCAAATATGTCTCAGTTTTCGTACCCTGGTACTCGGGTGCAACATTCCAGATGCTTTACTAACACTCTCCCGACTTGGAGAGTCAGTGCCTTTAACCTCCTGTTTGGCCCAGTTTGCAATTTCTGCGGAAGATGAACAGGAATAGCGAGAACCAATGAGAGACTAGCTGGAGGTGTCTGGACGGGCAAATTTAACTCTCATTTCCCACGAGGAAGAGGAATTAACCAAAGGCTCAGCATGCTGTGCCAGAACCAGATTAGGGCCTGAAGCCCTCCTGCGGTGTTGCGGCCAGGTCACAAGAAAGCGAGTTGAAGAAAGGAGCTCAAGGGCACTGTAATTCACAAACCTGCAGAGTTATAAATGACAGCTATCGTCCAAAAATATACTGAAGTAAGGCTGCCAAGAGGACTTGAAAGCGGAGCAGAATTGCAGGAAACCGATTTCAGGAGGTAGACTGGAATTGCATTGAAAGCATAGGAAAAGAGGCACAACGTCCACAATGATGCACTTGGCCAAAAAGGGCGTATGCGTTTTTTCCTGAATATATTCAGGAAAAAACGCATACGCCCTTTTTGGCCAACCAAGCAAGCTTGCAAAGGAAATCTGCACTACAATGAAGTCTCACTTCCCCCCGGTCAAAAGGGCCATCTGAAAAAAGTGTAAAATCCAGAAAGGCAGGACAGGCCATGGAGAACTGGGAGCCTTGTTATGCTGATGGGCGGGATGTAAATTGCCAACAGACACTCGGGAGAAGTGTATGGTGTTTCCTGAAACATCTAAAAAACAAAGCAACAGAGCCTAGGGCACTTCCACTTATGGTCCTACAGCTTAGGGAAATTAAAATCTAAAAGACACAGCCACCCCAAAGTTTGGGACGCCTCTGTTTACAAGAACCTCATTTACCGTACAAGTTCAACATCACAGAAAGTGAAAAATGGATAAAGAACTTGTGGTACTTACGTACAATGCAGTATCACTCAGCAATGAAATCTATGTCATCAGGCCCGTAGCAGCATAATGAGTGGATTCAGGTACGATGATTCTAACTGAAATAAGTCACACAGAAAAAGAAACATCATAAGATATCACTAATACACGGAATGTAAACTTGGCTACACAGGAACTGAATTACAGAACAGAACAGGGTCTAAAATTTAGAAAACCAACTTATGCTTGCTTAAGGGGAAAGGTGAGTTGGGGTGCTGCAAAAAAACAGAGATTGAAATGGGCACAGATAAAGTTCCTTAAGCCAAATATGGAATAGACAAGAGCTACTCCTTGCTCAACGAAATGGACTCAACACCCCATATTAAACGCCTAAGAATGTACCTGACTAGTAAGTATCTTAAAACCTATGGATTGCTATGTCTCCAAAAGAGAATCAAGCGTGTGTACAGGGGCATAAACGCAGCAGTGATAGGATTGGAGAGGTTCGGTGAGCAAATGAAGACCCTTTGAAGTCATATTGCATGGTACCCATTCCACGGGTTTCAACTACCCAGGTTTAAGGTATTCTTCCTTCAGCTAAAACATGCATGTGGAACCCAGAGTATGATCAACCGTGTGAACAGGAGAAGTGTTCAAATATGTCTCAGTTTTCGTACCCTGGTACTCGGGTGCAACATTCCAGACGCTTTACTAACACTCTCCCCACTTGGAGAGTCAGCGCCTTTAACCTCCTGTTTGGCCCAGTTTGCAATTTCTGCGGAAGATGAACAGGAATAGGGAGAACCAATGAGAGACTAGCTGGAGGTGTCTGGACGGGCAAATTTAACTCTCATTTCCCACCAGGAAGAGGAAATAACCAAAGGCTCAGAGTGCCGTGCCGGAACCAGATTAGGGCCTGAAGCCATCCTGCGGTGCTGCGGCCAGCTCAAAAGAAAGCGAGTTGAAGAAAGGAGCTCAGGGGCACTGTAATTCACAAACCTGCAGAGTTATAAATGACAGCTATCGTCCAAAAATATACTGAAGTAAGGCTGCCAAGAGGACTTGAAAGCGGGGCAGAATTGCAGGAAACCGATTTCAGGAGGTAGACTGGAATTGCATTGAAAGCATAGGAAAAGAGGCAGAACGTCCACAATGATGCACTTGGCCAAAAAGGGCGTATGCATTTTTTCCTGAATATATTCAGGAAAAAACGCATACGCCCTTTTTGGCCAACCAAGCAAGCTTGCAAAGGAAATCTGCACTACAATGAAGTCTCACTTCCCCCCGGTCAAAAGGGCCATCTGAAAAAAGTGTAAAATCCAGAAAGGCAGGACAGGCCATGGAGAACTGGGAGCCTTGTTATGCTGATGGGCGGGATGTAAATTGCCAACAGACACTCGGGAGAAGTGTATGGTGTTTCCTGAAACATCTAAAAAACAAAGCAACAGAGCCTAGGGCACTTCCACTTATGGTCCTATAGCTTAGGGAAATTAAAATCAAAAAGACACAGCCACCCCAAAGTTTGGGACGGCTCTGTTTACAAGAACCTCGTTTACCGTACAAGTTCAATATCACAGAAAGTGAAAAATGGATAAAGAACTTGTGGTACTTACGTACAATGCAGTATCACTCAGCAATGAAATCTATGTCATCAGGCCCGTAGCAGCATAATGAGTGGATTCAGGTACGATGATTCTAACTGAAATAAGTCACACAGAAAAAGAAACATCATAAGATATCACTAATACACGGAATGTAAACTTGGCTACACAGGAACTGAATTCCAAAACAGAACAGGGTCTCAAATTTAGAAAACCAACTTATGCTTGCTTAAGGGGAAAGGTGAGTTGGGGTGCTGCATAAAACCAGAGATTGAAATGAGCACAGATAAAGTTCCTTAAGCCAAATATGGAATAGACAAGAGCTACTCCTTGCTCAACGAAATGGACTCAACACCCGATATTAAACGCCTAAGAATGTATCTGACTAGTAAGTATCTTAAAACCTATGGATTGCTATGTCTCCAAAAGAGAATCAAGCGTGTGTACAGGGGCATAAACGCAGCAGTGATAGGATTGGAGAGGTTCGGTGAGCAAATGAAGACCCTTTGAAGTCATATTGCATGGTACCCATTCCACGGGTTTCAACTACCCAGGTTTAAGGTATTCTTCCTTCAGCTAAAACATGCATGTGGAACCCAGAGTATGATCAACCGTGTGAACAGGAGAAGTGTTCAAATATGTCTCAGTTTTCGTACCCTGGTACTCGGGTGCAACATTCCAGACGCTTTACTAACACTCTCCCCACTTGGAGAGTCAGCGCCTTTAACCTCCTGTTTGGCCCAGTTTGCAATTTCTGCGGAAGATGAACAGGAATAGGGAGAACCAATGAGAGACTAGCTGGAGGTGTCTGGACGGGCAAATTTAACTCTCATTTCCCACCAGGAAGAGGAAATAACCAAAGGCTCAGAGTGCCGTGCCGGAACCAGATTAGGGCCTGAAGCCATCCTGCGGTGCTGCGGCCAGCTCACAAGAAAGCGAGTTGAAGAAAGGAGCTCAGGGGCACTGTAATTCACAAACCTGCAGAGTTATAAATGACAGCTATCGTCCAAAAATATACTGAAGTAAGGCTGCCAAGAGGACTTGAAAGCGGGGCAGAATTGCAGGAAACCGATTTCAGGAGGTAGACTGGAATTGCATTGAAAGCATAGGAAAAGAGGCAGAACGTCCACAATGATGCACTTGGCCAAAAAGGGCGTATGCATTTTTTCCTGAATATATTCAGGAAAAAACGCATACGCCCTTTTTGGCCAACCAAGCAAGCTTGCAAAGGAAATCTGCACTACAATGAAGTCTCACTTCCCCCCGGTCAAAAGGGCCATCTGAAAAAAGTGTAAAATCCAGAAAGGCAGGACAGGCCATGGAGAACTGGGAGCCTTGTTATGCTGATGGGCGGGATGTAAATTGCCAACAGACACTCGGGAGAAGTGTATGGTGTTTCCTGAAACATCTAAAAAACAAAGCAACAGAGCCTAGGGCACTTCCACTTATGGTCCTATAGCTTAGGGAAATTAAAATCAAAAAGACACAGCCACCCCAAAGTTTGGGACGGCTCTGTTTACAAGAACCTCGTTTACCGTACAAGTTCAATATCACAGAAAGTGAAAAATGGATAAAGAACTTGTGGTACTTACGTACAATGCAGTATCACTCAGCAATGAAATCTATGTCATCAGGCCCGTAGCAGCATAATGAGTGGATTCAGGTACGATGATTCTAACTGAAATAAGTCACACAGAAAAAGAAACATCATAAGATATCACTAATACACGGAATGTAAACTTGGCTACACAGGAACTGAATTCCAAAACAGAACAGGGTCTCAAATTTAGAAAACCAACTTATGCTTGCTTAAGGGGAAAGGTGAGTTGGGGTGCTGCATAAAACCAGAGATTGAAATGAGCACAGATAAAGTTCCTTAAGCCAAATATGGAATAGACAAGAGCTACTCCTTGCTCAACGAAATGGACTCAACACCCCATATTAAACGCCTAAGAATGTATCTGACTAGTAAGTATCTTAAAACCTATGGATTGCTATGTCTCCAAAAGAGAATCAAGCGTGTGTACAGGGGCATAAACGCAGCAGTGATAGGATTGGAGAGGTTCGGTGAGCAAATGAAGCCCCTTTGAAGTCATATTGCATGGTACCCATTCCACGGGTCTCAACTCTCCAGGTTTAAGGTATTCTTCCTTCAGCTAAAACATGCATGTGGAACCCAGAGTATGATCAACCATGTGAACGGGAGACGTGTTCAAATATGTCTCAGTTTTCCTCCCCTGGTACTCGGGTGCAACATTCCAGACGCTTTAATAACACTCTCCCCACTTGGAGAGTCAGCGCCTTTAACCTCCTGTTTGGCCCAGTTTGCAATTTCTGCGGAAGATGAACAGGAATAGGGAGAACCAATGAGAGACTAGCTGGAGGTGTCTGGACGGGCAAATTTAACTCTCATTTCCCACCAGGAAGAGGAAATAACCAAAGGCTCAGCGTGCCGTGCCGGAACCAGATTAGGGCCTGAAGCCATCTTGCGGTGTTGCGGGCAGCTCACAAGAAAGCGAGTTGAAGAAAGGAGCTCAGGGGCACTGTAATTCACAAATCTGCAGAGTTATAAATGACAGCTATCGTCCAAAAATATACTGAAGTAAGGCTGCCAAGAGGACTTGAAAGCGGGGCAGAATTGCAGGAAACCGATTTCAGGAGGTAGACTGGAATTGCATTGAAAGCATAGGAAAAGAGGCAGAACGTCCACAATGATGCACTTGGCCAAAAAGGGCGTATGCGTTTTTTCCTGAATATATTCAGGAAAAAACGCATACGCCCTTTTTGGCCAACCAAGCAAGCTTGCAAAGGAAATCTGCACTACAATGAAGTCTCACTTCCCCCCGGTCCAAAGGACCATCTGAAAAAAGTGTAAAATCCAGAAAGGCAGGACAGGCCATGGAGAACTGGGAGCCTTGTTATGCTGATGGGTGGGATGTAAATTGCAAACAGACACTGGGGAGAAGTGTACGGTGTTTCCTGAAACATCTAAAAAACAAAGCAACAGAGCCTAGGGCACTTCCACTTATGGTCCTATAGCTTAGGGAAATTAAAATCAAAAAGACACAGCCACCCCAAAGTTTGGGACGCCTCTGTTTACAAGAACCACGTTTACCGTACAAGTTCAATATCACAGAAAGTGAAAAATGGATAAAGAACTTGTGGTACTTACGTACAATGCAGTATCACTCAGCAATGAAATCTATGTCATCAGGCCCGTAGCAGCATAATGAGTGGATTCAGGTACGATGATTCTAACTGAAATAAGTCACACAGAAAAAGAAACATCATAAGATATCACTAATACACGGAATGTAAACTTGGCTACACAGGAACTGAATTCCAAAACAGAACAGGGTCTCAAATTTAGAAAACCAACTTATGCTTGCTTAAGGGGAAAGGTGAGTTGGGGTGCTGCATAAAACCAGAGATTGAAATGAGCACAGATAAAGTTCCTTAAGCCAAATATGGAATAGACAAGAGCTACTCCTTGCTCAACGAAATGGACTCAACACCCCATATTAAACGCCTAAGAATGTACCTGACTAGTAAGTATCTTAAAACCTATGGATTTCTATGTCTCCAAAAGAGAATCAAGCGTGTGTACAGGGGCATAAACGCAGCAGTGATAGGATTGGAGAGGTTCGGTGAGCAAATGAAGACCCTTTGAAGTCATATTGCATGGTACCCATTCCACGGGTCTCAACTCTCCAGGTTTAAGGTATTCTTCCTTCAGCTAAAACATGCATGTGGAACCCAGAGTATGATCAACCATGTTAACGGGAGACGTGTTCAAATATGTCTCAGTTTTCCTCCCCTGGTACTCGGGTCCAACATTCCAGACGCTTTAATAACACTCTCCCCACTTGGAGAGTCAGCGCCTTTAACCTCCTGTTTGGCCCAGTTTGCAATTTCTGCGGAAGATGAACAGGAATAGGGAGAACCAATGAGAGACTAGCTGGAGGTGTCTGGACGGGCAAATTTAACTCTCATTTCCCACCAGGAAGAGGAAATAACCAAAGGCTCAGCGTGCCGTGCCGGAACCAGATTAGGGCCTGAAGCCATCCTGTGATGTTGCGGCCAGCTCAAAAGAAAGCGAGTTGAAGAAAGGAGCTCAGGGGCACTGTAATTCACAAACCTGCAGAGTTATAAATGACAGCTATCGTCCAAAAATATACTGAAGTAAGGCTGCCAAGAGGACTTGAAAGCGGGGCAGAATTGCAGGAAACCGATTTCAGGAGGTAGACTGGAATTGCATTGAAAGCATAGGAAAAGAGGCAGAACGTCCACAATGATGCACTTGGCCAAAAAGGGCGTATGCGTTTTTTCCTGAATATATTCAGGAAAAAACGCATACGCCCTTTTTGGCCAACCAAGCAAGCTTGCAAAGGAAATCTGCACTACAATGAAGTCTCACTTCCCCCCAGTCAAAAGGGCCATCTGAAAAAAGTGTAAAATCCAGAAAGGCAGGACAGGCCATGGAGAACTGGGAGCCTTGTTATGCTGATGGGCGGGATGTAAATTGCCAACAGACACTCGGGAGAAGTGTATGGTGTTTCCTGAAACATCTAAAAAACAAAGCAACAGAGCCTAGGGCACTTCCACTTATGGTCCTATAGCTTAGGGTAATTAAAATCAAAAAGACACAGCCACCCCAAAGTTTGGGACGCCTCTGTTTACAAGAACCTCGTTTACCTTACAAGTTCAACATCACAGAAAGTGAAAAATGGATAAAGAACTTGTGGTACTTACGTACAATGCAGTATCACTCAGCAATGAAATCTATGTCATCAGGCCCGTAGCAGCACAATGAGTGGATTCAGGTACGATGATTCTAACTGAAATAAGTCACACAGAAAAAGAAACATCATAAGATATCTCTAATACACGGAATGTAATCTTGGCTACACAGGAACTGAATTCCAAAACAGAACAGGGTCTCAAATTTAGAAAACCAACTTATGCTTGCTTAAGAGGAAAGGTGAGTTGGGGTGCTGCATAAAACCAGAGATTGAAATGAGCACAGATAAAGTTCCTTAAGCCAAATATGGAATAGACAAGAGCTACTCCTTGCTCAACGAAATGGACTCAACACCCCATATTAAACGCCTAAGAATGTACCTGACTAGTAAGTATCTTAAAACCTATGGATTTCTATGTCTCCAAAAGAGAATCAAGCGTGTGTACAGGGGCATAAACGCAGCAGTGATAGGATTGGAGAGGTTCGGTGAGCAAATGAAGACCCTTTGAAGTCATATTGCATGGTACCCATTCCACGGGTCTCAACTCTCCAGGTTTAAGGTATTCTTCCTTCAGCTAAAACATGCATGTGGAACCCAGAGTATGATCAACCATGTTAACGGGAGACGTGTTCAAATATGTCTCAGTTTTCCTCCCCTGGTACTCGGGTCCAACATTCCAGACGCTTTAATAACACTCTCCCCACTTGGAGAGTCAGCGCCTTTAACCTCCTGTTTGGCCCAGTTTGCAATTTCTGCGGAAGATGAACAGGAATAGGGAGAACCAATGAGAGACTAGCTGGAGGTGTCTGGACGGGCAAATTTAACTCTCATTTCCCACCAGGAAGAGGAAATAACCAAAGGCTCAGCGTGCCGTGCCGGAACCAGATTAGGGCCTGAAGCCATCCTGTGATGTTGCGGCCAGCTCAAAAGAAAGCGAGTTGAAGAAAGGAGCTCAGGGGCACTGTAATTCACAAACCTGCAGAGTTATAAATGACAGCTATCGTCCAAAAATATACTGAAGTAAGGCTGCCAAGAGGACTTGAAAGCGGGGCAGAATTGCAGGAAACCGATTTCAGGAGGTAGACTGGAATTGCATTGAAAGCATAGGAAAAGAGGCAGAACGTCCACAATGATGCACTTGGCCAAAAAGGGCGTATGCGTTTTTTCCTGAATATATTCAGGAAAAAACGCATACGCCCTTTTTGGCCAACCAAGCAAGCTTGCAAAGGAAATCTGCACTACAATGAAGTCTCACTTCCCCCCAGTCAAAAGGGCCATCTGAAAAAAGTGTAAAATCCAGAAAGGCAGGACAGGCCATGGAGAACTGGGAGCCTTGTTATGCTGATGGGCGGGATGTAAATTGCCAACAGACACTCGGGAGAAGTGTATGGTGTTTCCTGAAACATCTAAAAAACAAAGCAACAGAGCCTAGGGCACTTCCACTTATGGTCCTATAGCTTAGGGTAATTAAAATCAAAAAGACACAGCCACCCCAAAGTTTGGGACGCCTCTGTTTACAAGAACCTCGTTTACCTTACAAGTTCAACATCACAGAAAGTGAAAAATGGATAAAGAACTTGTGGTACTTACGTACAATGCAGTATCACTCAGCAATGAAATCTATGTCATCAGGCCCGTAGCAGCACAATGAGTGGATTCAGGTACGATGATTCTAACTGAAATAACTCACACAGAAAAAGAAACATCATAAGATATCTCTAATACACGGAATGTAATCTTGGCTACACAGGAACTGAATTCCAAAACAGAACAGGGTCTCAAATTTAGAAAACCAACTTATGCTTGCTTAAGAGGAAAGGTGAGTTGGGGTGCTGCATAAAACCAGAGATTGAAATGAGCACAGATAAAGTTCCTTAAGCCAAATATGGAATAGACAAGAGCTACTCCTTGCTCAACAAAATGGACTCAACACCGCATATTAAACGCCTAAGAATGTACCTGACTAGTAAGTATCTTAAAACCTATGGATTGCTATGTCTCCGAAAGAGAATCAAGCATGAGTACAGGGGCATAAACGCAGCAGTGAAAGGATTGGAGAAGTTCGGTGAGCAAATGAAGACCCTTTGAAGTCATATTGCATGGTACCCATTCCACGGGTTTCAACTACCCAGGTTTAAGGTATGCTTCCTTCAGCTAAAACATGCATGTGGAACCTAGAGTATGATCAACCATGTGATCGGGAGACGTGTTCAAATATGTCTCAGTTTTCGTACCCTGGTACTCGGGTGCAACATTCCAGATGCTTTACTAACACTCTCCCGACTTGGAGAGTCAGTGCCTTTAACCTCCTGTTTGGCCCAGTTTGCAATTTCTGCGGAAGATGAACAGGAATAGCGAGAACCAATGAGAGACTAGCTGGAGGTGTCTGGACGGGCAAATTTAACTCTCATTTCCCACGAGGAAGTGGAATTAACCAAAGGCTCAGCATGCTGTGCCAGAACCAGATTAGGGCCTGAAGCCCTCCTGCGGTGTTGCGGCCAGGTCACAAGAAAGCGAGTTGAAGAAAGGAGCTCAGGGGCACTGTAATTCACAAACCTGCAGAGTTATAAATGACAGCTATCGTCCAAAAATATACTGAAGTAAGGCTGCCAAGAGGACTTGAAAGCGGAGCAGAATTGCAGGAAACCGATTTCAGGAGGTAGACTGGAATTGCATTGAAAGCATAGGAAAAGAGGCACAACGTCCACAATGATGCACTTGGCCAAAAAGGGCGTATGCGTTTTTTCCTGAATATATTCAGGAAAAAACGCATACGCCCTTTTTGGCCAACCAAGCAAGCTTGCAAAGGAAATCTGCACTACAATGAAGTCTCACTTCCCCCCGGTCAAAAGGGCCATCTGAAAAAAGTGTAAAATCCAGAAAGGCAGGACAGGCCATGGAGAACTGGGAGCCTTGTTATGCTGATGGGCGGGATGTAAATTGCCAACAGACACTCGGGAGAAGTGTATGGTGTTTCCTGAAAAATCTAAAAAACAAAGCAACAGAGCCTAGGGCACTTCCACTTATGGTCCTACAGCTTAGGGAAATTAAAATCAAAAAGACACAGCCACCCCAAAGTTTGGGACGCCTCTGTTTACAAGAACCTCATTTACCGTACAAGTTCAACATCACAGAAAGTGAAAAATGGATAAAGAACTTGTGGTACTTACGTACAATGCAGTATCACTCAGCAATGAAATCTATGTCATCAGGCCCGTAGCAGCATAATGAGTGGATTCAGGTACGATGATTCTAACTGAAATAAGTCACACAGAAAAAGAAACATCATAAGATATCAGTAATACACGGAATGTAAACTTGGCTACACAGGAACTGAATTCCAAAATAGAACAGGGTCTCAAATTTAGAAAACCAACTTATGCTTGCTTAAGGGGAAAGGTGAGTTGGGGTGCTGCATAAAACCAGAGATTGAAATGAGCACAGATAAAGTTCCTTAAGCCAAATATGGAATAGACAAGAGCTACTCCTTGCTCAACGAAATGGACTCAACACCCCATATTAAACGCCTAAGAATGTACCTGACTAGTAAGTATCTTAAAACCTATGGATTGCTATGTCTCCAAAAGAGAATCAAGCGTGTGTACAGGGGCATAAACGCAGCAGTGATAGGATTGGAGAGGTTCGGTGAGCAAATGAAGACTCTTTGAAGTCATATTGCATGGTACCCATTCCACGGGTCTCAACTCTCCAGGTTTAAGGTATTTTTCCTTCAGCTAAACCATGCATGTGGAACCCAGAGTATGATCAGCCATGTGAACGGGAGACGTGTTCAAATATGTCTCAGTTTTCCTCCCCTGGTACTCGGGTGCAACATTCCAGACGCTTTAATAACACTCTCCCCACTTGGAGAGTCAGCGCCTTTAACCTCCTGTTTGGCCCAGTTTGCAATTTCTGCGGAAGATGAACAGGAATAGGGAGAACCAATGAGAGACTAGCTGGAGGTGTCTGGACGGGCAAATTTAACTCTCATTTCCCACCAGGAAGAGGAAATAACCAAAGGCTCAGCGTGCCATGCCGGAACCAGATTAGGGCCTGAAGCCATCTTGCGGTGTTGCGGCCAGCTCACAAGAAAGCGAGTTGAAGAAAGGAGCTCAGGGGCACTGTAATTCACAAACCTGCAGAGTTATAAATGACAGCTATCGTCCAAAAATATACTGAAGTAAGGCTGCCAAGAGGACTTGAAAGCGGGGCAGAATTGCAGGAAACCGATTTCAGGAGGTAGACTGGAATTGCATTGAAAGCATAGGAAAAGAGGCAGAACGTCCACAATGATGCACTTGGCCTAAAAGGGCGTATGCGTTTTTTCCTGAATATATTCAGGAAAAAACGCATACACACTTTTTGGCCAACCAAGCAAGCTTGCAAAGGAAATCTGCACTACAATGAAGTCTCACTTCCCCCCGGTCAAAAGGGCCATCTGAATAAAGTGTAAAATCCAGAAAGGCAGGACAGGCCATGGAGAACTGGGAGCCTTGTTATGCTGATGGGCGGGATGTAAATTGCCAACAGACACTCGGGAGAAGTGTATGGTGTTTCCTGAAACATCTAAAAAACAAAGCAACAGAGCCTAGGGCACTTCCACTTATGGTCCTATAGCTTAGGGAAATTAAAATCAAAAAGACACAGCCACCCCAAAGTTTGGGACGGCTCTGTTTACAAGAACCTCGTTTACCGTACAAGTTCAATATCACAGAAAGTGAAAAATGGATAAAGAACTTGTGGTACTTACGTACAATGCAGTATCACTCAGCAATGAAATCTATGTCATCAGGCCCATAGCAGCATAATGAGTGGATTCAGGTACGATGATTCTAACTGAAATAAGTCACACAGAAAAAGAAACATCATAAGATATCAGTAATACACGGAATGTAAACTTGGCTACAAAGGAACTGAATTCCAAAATAGAACAGGGTCTCAAATTTAGAAAACCAACTTATGCTTGCTTAAGGGGAAAGGTGAGTTGGGGTGCTGCATAAAACCAGAGATTGAAATGAGCACAGATAAAGTTCCTTAAGCCAAATATGGAATAGACAAGAGCTACTCCTTGCTCAACGAAATGGACTCAACACCCCATATTAAACGCCTAAGAATGTACCTGACTAGTAAGTATCTTAAAACCTATGGATTGCTATGTCTCCAAAAGAGAATCAAGCGTGTGTACAGGGGCATAAACGCAGCAGTGATAGGATTGGAGAGGTTCGGTGAGCAAATGAAGACTCTTTGAAGTCATATTGCATGGTACCCATTCCACGGGTCTCAACTCTCCAGGTTTAAGGTATTTTTCCTTCAGCTAAACCATGCATGTGGAACCCAGAGTATGATCAGCCATGTGAACGGGAGACGTGTTCAAATATGTCTCAGTTTTCCTCCCCTGGTACTCGGGTGCAACATTCCAGACGCTTTACTAACACTCTCCCCACTTGGAGAGTCAGCGCCTTTAACCTCCTGTTTGGCCCAGTTTGCAATTTCTGCGGAAGATGAACAGGAATAGGGAGAACCAATGAGAGACTAGCTGGAGGTGTCTGGACGGGCAAATTTAACTCTCATTTCCCACCAGGAAGAGGAAATAACCAAAGGCTCAGCGTGCCGTGCCGGAACCAGATTAGGGCCTGAAGCCATCTTGCGGTGTTGCGGCCAGCTCACAAGAAAGCGAGTTGAAGAAAGGAGCTCAGGGGCACTGTAATTCACAAACCTGCAGAGTTATAAATGACAGCTATCGTCCAAAAATATACTGAAGTAAGGCTGCCAAGAGGACTTGAAAGCGGGGCAGAATTGCAGGAAACCGATTTCAGGAGGTAGACTGGAATTGCATTGAAAGCATAGGAAAAGAGGCAGAACGTCCACAATGATGCACTTGGCCTAAAAGGGCGTATGCGTTTTTTCCTGAATATATTCAGGAAAAAACGCATACGCACTTTTTGGCCAACCAAGCAAGCTTGCAAAGGAAATCTGCACTACAATGAAGTCTCACTTCCTTCCGGTCAAAAGGGCCATCTGAAAAAAGTGTAAAATCCAGAAAGGCAGGACAGGCCATGGAGAACTGGGAGCCTTGTTATGCTGATGGGCGGGATGAAAATTGCCAACAGACACTTGGGAGAAGTGTATGGTGTTTCCTGAAACATCTAAAAAACAAAGCAACAGAGCCTAGGGCACTTCCACTTATGGTCCTATAGCTTAGGGAAATTAAAATCTAAAAGACACAGCCACCCCAAAGTTTGGGATGCCTCTGTTTACAAGAACCTCATTTACAGTAAAAGTTCAACATCGCAGAAAGTGAAAAATGGATAAAGAAGTTGTGGTATTTACTTACAAAGCAATATCACTCAGCAATGAAATCTATGTCATCAGGCCCTTAGCAGCACAATGAGTGGATTCAGGTATGATGATTCTAACTGAAATAAGTCACACAGAAAAAGAAACATCATAAGATATCAGTAATACATGGAATGTAAACTTGGCTACACAGGAACTGAATTACAGAACAGAACAGGGTCTCAAATTTAGAAAACCAACTTATGCTTGCTTAAGTGGAAAGGTGAGTTGGGGTGCTGCATAAAACCAGAGATTGAAATGAGCACAGATAAAGTTCCTTAAGCCAAATATGGAATAGACAAGAGCTACTCCTTGCTCAACAAAATGGACTCAACACCCCATATTAAACGCCTAAGAATGTACCTGACTAGTAAGTATCTTAAAACCTATGGATTGCTATGTCTCCAAAAGAGAATCAAGCATGTGTACAGGGGTTTAAACGCAGCAGTGATAGGATTGGAGAGGTTCGGTGAGCAAATGAAGACTCTTTGAAGTGATATTCCATGGTACCCATTCCACGGGTTTCAACTACCGAGGTTTAAGGTATTCTTCCTTCAGCTAAAACATGCATGTGGAACCCAGAGTATGATCAACCATGTGATCGGGAGACGTGTTCAAATATGTCTCAGTTTTCGTACCCTGGTACTCGGGTGCAACATTCCAGATGCTTTACTAACACTCTCCCGACTTGGAGAGTCAGTCCCTTTAACCTCCTGTTTGGCCCAGTTTGCAATTTCTGCGGAAGATGAACAGGAATAGCGAGAACCAATGAGAGAATAGCTGGAGGTGTCTGGACGGGCAAATTTAACTCTCATTTCCCACCAGGAAGAGGAAATAAGCAAAGGCTCAGCGTGCCGTGCCGGAACCAGATTAGGGCCTGAAGCCATCCTGCGGTGTTGCGGCCAGGTCACAAGAAAGCGAGTTGAAGAAAGGAGCTCAGGGGCACTGTAATTCACAAACCTGCAGAGTTATAAATGACAGCTATCGTCCAAAAATATACTGAAGTAAGGCTGCCACGAGGAGTTGAAAGAGGGGCAGAATTGCAGGAAACCGATTTCAGGAGGTAGACTGGAATTGCATTGAAAGCATAGGAAAAGAGGCAGAACGTCCACAAGGATGCACTTGGCCAAAAAGGGCGTATGCGTTTTTTCCTGAATATATTCAGGAAAAAACACATACGCACTTTTTGGCCAACCAAGCAAGCTTGCAAAGGAAATCTGCACTACAATGAAGTCTCACTTCCCCCCAGTCAAAAGGGCCATCTGAAAAAAGTGTAAAATCCAGAAAGGCAGGACAGGCCATGGAGAACTGGGAGCCTTGTTATGCTGATGGGCGGGATGAAAATTGCCAACAGACACTCGGGAGAAGTGTATGGTGTTTCCTGAAACATCTAAGAAACAAAGCAACAGAGCCTAGGGCACTTCCACTTATGGTCCTATAGCTTAGGGAAATTAAAATCAAAAAGACACAGCCACCCCAAAGTTAGGGACACCTCTGTTTACAAGAACCTCGTTTACCGTACAAGTTCAATATCACAGAAAGTGAAAAATGGATAAAGAACTTGTGGTACTTACGTACAATGCAGTATCACTCAGCAATGAAATCTATGTCATCAGGCCCGTAGCAGCATAATGAGCGGATTCAGGTACGATGATTCTAACTGAAATAAGTCACACAGAAAAAGAAACATCATAAGATATCACTAATACACGGAATGTAAACTTGGCTACACAGGAACTGAATTCCAAAACAGAACAGGGTCTCAAATTTAGAAAACCAACTTATGCTTGCTTAAGGGGAAAGGTGAGTTGGGGTGCTGCATAAAACCAGAGATTCAAATGAGCACAGATAAAGTTCCTTAAGCCAAATATGGAATAGACAAGAGCTACTCCTTGCTCAACGAAATGGACTCAACACCCCATATTAAACGCCTAAGAATGTATCTGACTAGTAAGTATCTTAAAACCTATGGATTGCTATGTCTCCAAAAGAGAATCAAGCGTGTGTACAGGGGCATAAACGCAGCAGTGATAGGATTGGAGAGGTTTGGTGAGCAAATGAAGCCCCTTTGAAGTCATATTGCATGGTACCCATTCCACGGGTCTCAACTCTCCAGGTTTAAGGTATTCTTCCTTCAGCTAAAACATGCATGTGGAACCCAGAGTATGATCAACCATGTGAACGGGAGACGTGTTCAAATATGTCTCAGTTTTCCTCCCCTGGTACTCGGGTGCAACATTCCAGACGCTTTAATAACACTCTCCCCACTTGGAGAGTCAGCGCCTTTAACCTCCTGTTTGGCCCAGTTTGCAATTTCTGCGGAAGATGAACAGGAATAGGGAGAACCAATGAGAGACTAGCTGGAGGTGTCTGGACGGGCAAATTTAACTCTCATTTCCCACCAGGAAGAGGAAATAACCAAAGGCTCAGCGTGCCGTGCCGGAACCAGATTAGGGCCTGAAGCCATCTTGCGGTGTTGCGGGCAGCTCACAAGAAAGCGAGTTGAAGAAAGGAGCTCAGGGGCACTGTAATTCACAAATCTGCAGAGTTATAAATGACAGCTATCGTCCAAAAATATACTGAAGTAAGGCTGCCAAGAGGACTTGAAAGCGGGGCAGAATTGCAGGAAACCGATTTCAGGAGGTAGACTGGAATTGCATTGAAAGCATAGGAAAAGAGGCAGAACGTCCACAATGATGCACTTGGCCAAAAAGGGCGTATGCGTTTTTTCCTGAATATATTCAGGAAAAAACGCATACGCCCTTTTTGGCCAACCAAGCAAGCTTGCAAAGGAAATCTGCACTACAATGAAGTCTCACTTCCCCCCGGTCCAAAGGACCATCTGAAAAAAGTGTAAAATCCAGAAAGGCAGGACAGGCCATGGAGAACTGGGAGCCTTGTTATGCTGATGGGTGGGATGTAAATTGCAAACAGACACTGGGGAGAAGTGTACGGTGTTTCCTGAAACATCTAAAAAACAAAGCAACAGAGCCTAGGGCACTTCCACTTATGGTCCTATAGCTTAGGGAAATTAAAATCAAAAAGACACAGCCACCCCAATGTTTGGCACGCCTCTGTTTACAAGAACCACGTTTACCGTACAAGTTCAATATCACAGAAAGTGAAAAATGGATAAAGAACTTGTGGTACTTACGTACAATGCAGTATCACTCAGCAATGAAATCTATGTCATCAGGCCCGTAGCAGCATAATGAGTGGATTCAGGTACGATGATTCTAACTGAAATAAGTCACACAGAAAAAGAAACATCATAAGATATCACTAATACACGGAATGTAAACTTGGCTACACAGGAACTGAATTCCAAAACAGAACAGTGTCTCAAATTTAGAAAACCAACTTATGCTTGCTTAAGGGGAAAGGTGAGTTGGGGTGCTGCATAAAACCAGAGATTGAAATGAGCACAGATAAAGTTCCTTAAGCCAAATATGGAATAGACAAGAGCTACTCCTTGCTCAACGAAATGGACTCAACACCCCATATTAAACGCCTAAGAATGTATCTGACTAGTAAGTATCTTAAAACCTATGGATTGCTATGTCTCCAAAAGAGAATCAAGCGTGTGTACAGGGGCATAAACGCAGCAGTGATAGGATTGGAGAGGTTTGGTGAGCAAATGAAGCCCCTTTGAAGTCATATTGCATGGTACCCATTCCACGGGTCTCAACTCTCCAGGTTTAAGGTATTCTTCCTTCAGGTAAAACATGCATGTGGAACCCAGAGTATGATCAACCATGTGAACGGGAGACGTGTTCAAATATGTCTCAGTTTTCCTCCCCTGGTACTCGGGTGCAACATTCCAGACGCTTTAATAACACTCTCCCCACTTGGAGAGTCAACGCCTTTAACCTCCTGTTTGGCCCAGTTTGCAATTTCTGCGGAAGATGAACAGGAATAGGGAGAACCAATGAGAGACTAGCTGGAGGTGTCTGGACGGGCAAATTTAACTCTCATTTCCCACCAGGAAGAGGAAATAACCAAAGGCTCAGCGTGCCGGGCCGGAACGAGATTAGGGCCTGAAGCCATCCTGCGGTGTTGCGGCCAGCTCAAAAGAAAGCGAGTTGAAGAAAGGAGCTCAGGGGCACTGTAATTCACAAACCTGCAGAGTTATAAATGACAGCTATCGTCCAAAAATATACTGAAGTAAGGCTGCCAAGAGGACTTGAAAGCGGGGCAGAATTGCAGGAAACCGATTTCAGGAGGTAGACTGGAATTGCATTGAAAGCATAGGAAAAGAGGCAGAACGTCCACAATGATGCACTTGGCCTAAAAGGGCGTATGCGTTTTTTCCTGAATATTTTCAGGAAAAAACGCATACGCCCTTTTTGGCCAACCAAGCAAGCTTGCAAAGGAAATCTGCACTACAATGAAGTCTCACTTCCCCCCAGTCAAAAGGGCCATCTGAAAAAAGTGTAAAATCCAGAAAGGCAGGACAGGCCATGGAGAACTGGGAGCCTTGTTATGCTGATGGGCGGGATTTAAATTGCCAACAGACACTCCGGAGAAGTGTATGGTGTTTCCTGAAACATCTAAAAAACAAAGCAACAGAGCCTAGGGCACTTCCACTTATGGTCCTATAGCTTAGGGAAATTAAAATCAAAAAGACACAGCCACCCCAAAGTTTGGGACGCCTCTGTTTACAAGAACCTCGTTTACCTTACAAGTTCAACATCACAGAAAGTGAAAAATGGATAAAGAACTTGTGGTACTTACGTACAATGCAGTATCACTCAGCAATGAAATCTATGTCATCAGGCCCGTAGCAGCATAATGAGTGGATTCAGGTACGATGATTCTAACTGAAATAAGTCACACAGAAAAAGAAACATCATAAGATATCTCTAATACACGGAATGTAATCTTGGCTACACAGGAACTGAATTCCAAAACAGAACAGGGTCTCAAATTTAGAAAACCAACTTATGCTTGCTTAAGAGGAAAGGTGAGTTAGGGTGCTGCATAAAACCAGAGATTGAAATGAGCACAGATAAAGTTCCTTAAGCCAAATATGGAATAGACAAGAGCTACTCCTTGCTCAACGAAATGGACTCAACACCGCATATTAAACGCCTAAGAATGTACCTGACTAGTAAGTATCTTAAAACCTATGGATTGCTATGTCTCCGAAAGAGACTCAAGCATGAGTACAGGGGCATAAACGCAGCAGTGATAGGATTGGAGAAGTTCGGTGAGCAAATGAAGACCCTTTGAAGTCATATTGCATGGTACCCATTCCACGGGTTTCAACTACCCAGGTTTAAGGTATGCTTCCTTCAGCTAAAACATGCATGTGGAACCTAGAGTATGATCAACCATGTGATCGGGAGACGTGTTCAAATATGTCTCAGTTTTCGTACCCTGGTACTCGGGTGCAACATTCCAGATGCTTTACTAACACTCTCCCGACTTGGAGAGTCAGTGCCTTTAACCTCCTGTTTGGCCCAGTTTGCAATTTCTGCGGAAGATGAACAGGAATAGCGAGAACCAATGAGAGACTAGCTGGAGGTGTCTGGACGGGCAAATTTAACTCTCATTTCCCACCAGGAAGAGGAATTAACCAAAGGCTCAGCGTGCTGTGCCAGAACCAGATTAGGGCCTAAAGCCCTCCTGCGGTGTTGCGGCCAGGTCACAAGAAAGCGAGTTGAAGAAAGGAGCTCAGGGGCACTGTAATTCACAAACCTGCAGAGTTATAAATGACAGCTATCGTCCAAAAATATACTGAAGTAAGGCTGCCAAGAGGACTTGAAAGCGGGGCAGAATTGCAGGAAACCGATTTCAGGAGGTAGACTGGAATTGCATTGAAAGCATAGGAAAAGAGGCAGAACGTCCACAATGATGCACTTGGCCTAAAAGGGCGTATGCGTTTTTTCCTGAATATTTTCAGGAAAAAACGCATACGCCCTTTTTGGCCAACCAAGCAAGCTTGCAAAGGAAATCTGCACTACAATGAAGTCTCACTTCCCCCCAGTCAAAAGGGCCATCTGAAAAAAGTGTAAAATCCAGAAAGGCAGGACAGGCCATGGAGAACTGGGAGCCTTGTTATGCTGATGGGCGGGATTTAAATTGCCAACAGACACTCCGGAGAAGTGTATGGTGTTTCCTGAAACATCTAAAAAACAAAGCAACAGAGCCTAGGGCACTTCCACTTATGGTCCTATAGCTTAGGGAAATTAAAATCAAAAAGACACAGCCACCCCAAAGTTTGGGACGCCTCTGTTTACAAGAACCTCGTTTACCTTACAAGTTCAACATCACAGAAAGTGAAAAATGGATAAAGAACTTGTGGTACTTACGTACAATGCAGTATCACTCAGCAATGAAATCTATGTCATCAGGCCCGTAGCAGCATAATGAGTGGATTCAGGTACGATGATTCTAACTGAAATAAGTCACACAGAAAAAGAAACATCATAAGATATCTCTAATACACGGAATGTAATCTTGGCTACACAGGAACTGAATTCCAAAACAGAACAGGGTCTCAAATTTAGAAAACCAACTTATGCTTGCTTAAGAGGAAAGGTGAGTTGGGGTGCTGCATAAAACCAGAGATTGAAATGAGCACAGATAAAGTTCCTTAAGCCAAATATGGAATAGACAAGAGCTACTCCTTGCTCAACGAAATGGACTCAACACCGCATATTAAACGCCTAAGAATGTACCTGACTAGTAAGTATCTTAAAACCTATGGATTGCTATGTCTCCGAAAGAGACTCAAGCATGAGTACAGGGGCATAAACGCAGCAGTGATAGGATTGGAGAAGTTCGGTGAGCAAATGAAGACCCTTTGAAGTCATATTGCATGGTACCCATTCCACGGGTTTCAACTACCCAGGTTTAAGGTATGCTTCCTTCAGCTAAAACATGCATGTGGAACCTAGAGTATGATCAACCATGTGATCGGGAGACGTGTTCAAATATGTCTCAGTTTTCGTACCCTGGTACTCGGGTGCAACATTCCAGATGCTTTACTAACACTCTCCCGACTTGGAGAGTCAGTGCCTTTAACCTCCTGTTTGGCCCAGTTTGCAATTTCTGCGGAAGATGAACAGGAATAGCGAGAACCAATGAGAGACTAGCTGGAGGTGTCTGGACGGGCAAATTTAACTCTCATTTCCCACCAGGAAGAGGAATTAACCAAAGGCTCAGCGTGCTGTGCCAGAACCAGATTAGGGCCTAAAGCCCTCCTGCGGTGTTGCGGCCAGGTCACAAGAAAGCGAGTTGAAGAAAGGAGCTCAGGGGCACTGTAATTCACAAACCTGCAGAGTTATAAATGACAGCTATCGTCCAAAAATATACTGAAGTAAGGCTGCCAAGAGGACTTGAAAGCGGGGCAGAATTGCAGGAAACCGATTTCAGGAGGTAGACTGGAATTGCATTGAAAGCATAGGAAAAGAGGCAGAACGTCCACAATGATGCACTTGGCCAAAAAGGGCGTATGCGTTTTTTCCTGAATATATTCAGGAAAAAACGCATACGCCCTTTTTGGCCAACCAAGCAAGCTTGCAAAGGAAATCTGCACTACAATGAAGTCTCACTTCCCCCCGGTCAAAAGGGCCATCTGAAAAAAGAGTAAAATCCAGAAAGGCAGGACAGGCCATGGAGAACTGGGAGCCTTGTTATGCTGATGGGCGGGATGTAAATTGCCAACAGACACTCGGGAGAAGTGTATGGTGTTTCCTGAAACATCTAAAACACAAAGCAACAGAGCCTAGGGCACTTCCACTTATGGTCCTATAGATTAGGGAAATTAAAATCAAAAAGACACAGCCACCCCAAAGTTTGGGACGCCTCTGTTTACAAGAACCTCGTTTACCGTACAAGTTCAACATCACAGAAAGTGAAAAATGGATAAAGAACTTGTGGTACTTACGTACAATGCAGTATCACTCAGCAATGAAATCTATGTCATCAGGCCCGTAGCAGCATAATGAGTGGATTCAGGTACGATGATTCTAACTGAAATAAATCACACAGAAAAAGAAACATCATAAGATATCACTAATACACGGAATGTAAACTTGGCTACACAGGAACTGAATTCCAAAACAGAACAGGGTCTCAAATTTAGAAAACCAACTTATGCTTGCTTAAGGGGAAAGGTGAGTTGGGGTGCTGCATAAAACCAGAGATTGAAATGAGCACAGATAAAGTTCCTTAAGCCAAATATGGAATAGACAAGAGCTACTCCTTGCTCAACGAAATGGACTCAACACCCCATATTAAACGCCTAAGAATGTACCTGACTAGTAAGTATCTTAAAACCTATGGATTGCTAAGTCTCCAAAAGAGAATCAAGCGTGTGTACAGGGGCATAAACGCAGCAGTGATAGGATTGGAGAGGTTCGGTGAGCAAATGAAGACCCTTTGAAGTCATATTGCATGGTACCCATTCCACGGGTCTCAACTCTCCAGGTTTAAGGTATTCTTCCTTCAGCTAAAACATGCATGTGGAACCCAGAGTATGATCAACCGTGTGAACGGGAGACGTGTTCAAATGTCTCAGTTTTCCTCCCCTGGTACTCGGGTGAAACATTCCAGACGCTTTACTAACACTCTCCCCACTTGGAGAGTCAGCGCCTTTAACCTCCTGTTTGGCCCAGTTTGCAATTTCTGCGGAAGATGAACAGGAATAGGGAGAACCAATGAGAGACTAGCTGGAGGTGTCTGAACGGGCAAATTTAACTCTCATTTCCCACCAGGAATAGGAAATAACCAAAGGCTCAGCGTGCCGTGCCGGAACCAGATTAGGGCCTGAAGCCATCCTGCGGTGTTGCGGCCAGCTCACAAGAAAGCGAGTTGAAGAAAGGAGCTCAGGGGCACTGTAATTCACAAACCTGCAGAGTTATAAATGACAGCTATCGTCCAAAAATATACTGAAGTAAGGCTGCCAAGAGGACTTGAAAGCGGGGCAGAATTGCAGGAAACCGATTTCAGGAGGTAGACTGGAATTGCATTGAAAGCATAGGAAAAGAGGCAGAACGTCCACAATGATGCACTTGGCCAAAAAGGGCGTATGCGTTTTTTCCTGAATATATTCAGGAAAAAACGCATACGCCCTTTTTGGCCAACCAAGCAAGCTTGCAAAGGAAATCTGCACTACAATGAAGTCTCACTTCCCCCCGGTCAAAAGGGCCATCTGAAAAAAGTGTAAAATCCAGAAAGGCAGGACAGGCCATGGAGAACTGGAAGCCTTGTTATGCTGATGGGCGGGATGTAAATTGCCAACAGACACTCGGGAGAAGTGTATGGTGTTTCCTGAAACATCTAAAAAACAAAGCAACAGAGCCTAGGGCACTTCCACTTATGGTCCTATAGCTTAGGGAAATTAAAATCAAAAAGACACAGCCACCCCAAAGTTTGGGATGCCTCTGTTTACAAGAACCTCGTTTACAGTACAAGTTCAACATCGCAGAAAGTGAAAAATGGATAAAGAAGTTGTGGTATTTACTTACAAAGCAATATCACTCAGCAATGAAATCTATGTCATCAGGCCCGTAGCAGCATAATGAGTGGATTCAGGTACGATGATTCTAACTGAAATAAGTCACACAGAAAAAGAAACATCATAAGATATCACTAATACACGGAATGTAAACTTGGCTACACAGGAACTGAATTACAGAACAGAACAGGGTCTAAAATTTAGAAAACCAACTTATGCTTGCTTAAGGGGAAAGGTGAGTTGGGGTGCTGCATAAAACCAGAGATTGAAATGAGCACAGATAAAGTTCCTTAAGCCAAATATGGAATAGACAAGAGCTACTCCTTGCTCAACGAAATGGGCTCAACACCCCATATTAAACGCCTAAGTATGTACCTGACTAGTAAGTATCTTAAAACCTATGGATTGCTATGTCTCCAAAAGAGAATCAAGCATGTGTACAGGGGTTTAAACGCAGCAGTGATAGGATTGGAGAGGTTCGGTGAGCAAATGAAGACTCTTTGAAGTCATATTCCATGGTACCCATTCCACGGGTTTCAACTACCAAGGTTTAAGGTATTCTTCCTTCAGCTAAAACATGCATGTGGAACCCAGAGTATGATCAACCATGTGATCGGGAGACGTGTTCAAATATGTCTCAGTTTTCGTACCCTGGTACTCGGGTGCAACATTCCAGACGCTTTACTAACACTCTCCCGACTTGGAGAGTCAGTCCCTTTAACCTCCTGTTTGGCCCAGTTTGCAATTTCTGCGGAAGATGAACAGGAATAGCGAGAACCAATGAGACTAGCTGGAGGTGTCTGGACGGGCAAATTTAACTCTCATTTCCCACCAGGAAGAGGAAATAACCAAAGGCTCAGCGTGCCGTGCCGGAACCAGATTAGGGCCTGAAGCCATCCTGCGGTGTTGCGGCCAGGTCACAAGAAAGCGAGTTGAAGAAAGGAGCTCAGGGGCACTGTAATTCACAAACCTGCAGAGTTATAAATGACAGCTATCGTCCAAAAATATACTGAAGTAAGGCTGCCACGAGGACTAGAAAGAGGGGCAGAATTGCAGGAAACCGATTTCAGGAGGTAGACTGGAATTGCATTGAAAGCATAGGAAAAGAGGCAGAACGTCCACAATGATGCACTTGGCCAAAAAGGGCGTATGCGTTTTTTCCTGAATATATTAAGAAAAAAACGCATACGCTCTTTTTGGCCAACCAAGCAAGCTTGCAAAGGAAATCTGCACTACAATGAAGTCTCACTTCCCCCCAGTCAAAAGGGCCATCTGAAAAAAGTGTAAAATCCAGAAAGGCAGGACAGGCCATGGAGAACTGGGAGCCTTGTTATGCTGATGGGTGGGATGAAAATTGCCAACAGACACTCGGGAGAAGTGTATGGTGTTTCCTGAAACATCTAAGAAACAAAGCAACAGAGCCTAGGGCACTTCCACTTATGGTCCTATAGCTTAGGGAAATTAAAATCAAAAAGACACAGCCACCCCAAAGTTTGGGACACCTCTGTTTACAAGAACCTCGTTTACCGTACAAGTTCAATATCACAGAAAGTGAAAAATGGATAAAGAACTTGTGGTACTTACGTACAATGCAGTATCACTCAGCAATGAAATCTATGTCATCAGGCCCGTAGCAGCATAATGAGCGGATTCAGGTACGATGATTCTAACTGAAATAAGTCACACAGGAAAAGAAACATCATAAGATATCACTAATACACGGAATGTAAACTTGGCTACACAGGAACTGAATTCCAAAACAGAACAGGGTCTCAAATTTAGAAAACCAACTTATGCTTGCTTAAGGGGAAAGGTGAGTTGGGGTGCTGCATAAAACCAGAGATTGAAATGAGCACAGATAAAGTTCCTTAAGCCAAATATGGAATAGACAAGAGCTACTCCTTGCTCAACGAAATGGACTCAACAACGCATATTAAACGACTAAGAATGTACCTGACTAGTAAGTATCTTAAAACCTATGGATTGCTATGTCTCCGAAAGAGAATCAAGCATGAGTACAGGGGCATAAACGCAGCAGTGATAGGATTGGAGAAGTTCGGTGAGCAAATGAAGACCCTTTGAAGTCATATTGCATGGTACCCATTCCACGGGTTTCAACTACCCAGGTTTAAGGTATGCTTACTTCAGCTAAAACATGCATGTGGAACCTAGAGTATGATCAACCATGTGATCGGGAGACGTGTTCAAATATGTCTCAGTTTTCGTACCCTGGTACTCGGGTGCAACATTCCAGATGCTTTACTAACACTCTCCCGACTTGGAGAGTCAGTGCCTTTAACCTCCTGTTTGGCCCAGTTTGCAATTTCTGCGGAAGATGAACAGGAATAGCGAGAACCAATGAGAGACTAGCTGGAGGTGTCTGGACGGGCAAATTTAACTCTCATTTCCCACCAGGAAGAGGAATTAACCAAAGGCTCAGCGTGCTGTGCCAGAACCAGATTAGGGCCTGAAGCCTTCCTGCGGTGTTGCGGCCAGGTCACAAGAAAGCGAGTTGAAGAAAGGAGCTCAGGGGCACTGTAATTCACAAACCTGCAGAGTTATAAATGACAGCTATCGTCCAAAAATATACTGAAGTAAGGCTGCCAAGAGGACTTGAAAGCGGGGCAGAATTGCAGGAAACCGATTTCAGGAGGTAGACTGGAATTGCATTGAAAGCATAGGAAAAGAGGCAGAACGTCCACAATGATGCACTTGGCCAAAAAGGGCGTATGCGTTTTTTCCTGAATATATTCAGGAAAAAACGCATACGCCCTTTTTGGCCAACCAAGCAAGCTTGCAAAGGAAATCTGCACTACAATGAAGTCTCACTTCCCCCCGGTCAAAAGGGCCATCTGAAAAAAGTGTAAAATCCAGAAAGGCAGGACAGGCCATGGAGAACTGGGAGCCTTGTTATGCTGATGGGCGGGATGTAAATTGCCAACAGACACTCGGGAGAAGTGTATGGTGTTTCCTGAAACATCTAAAAAACAAAGCAACAGAGCCTAGGGCACTTCCACTTATGGTCCTATAGCTTAGGGAAATTAAAATCAAAAAGACACAGCCACCCCAAAGTTTGGGACGCCTCTGTTTACAAGAACCTCGTTTACCGTACAAGTTCAACATCACAGAAAGTGAAAAATGGATAAAGAACTTGTGGTACTTACGTACAATGCAGTATCACTCAGCAATGAAATCTATGTCATCAGGCCCGTAGCAGCATAATGAGTGGATTCAGGTACGATGATTCTAACTGAAATAAATCACACAGAAAAAGAAACATCATAAGATATCACTAATACACGGAATGTAAACTTGGCTACACAGGAACTGAATTCCAAAACAGAACAGGGTCTCAAATTTAGAAAACCAACTTATGCTTGCTTAAGGGGAAAGGTGAGTTGGGGTGCTGCATAAAACCAGAGATTGAAATGAGCACAGATAAAGTTCCTTAAGCCAAATATGGAATAGACAAGAGCTACTCCTTGCTCAACGAAATGGACTCAACACCCCATATTAAACGCCTAAGAATGTACCTGACTAGTAAGTATCTTAAAACCTATGGATTGCTAAGTCTCCAAAAGAGAATCAAGCGTGTGTACAGGGGCATAAACGCAGCAGTGATAGGATTGGAGAGGTTCGGTGAGCAAATGAAGACCCTTTGAAGTCATATTGCATGGTACCCATTCCACGGGTCTCAACTCTCCAGGTTTAAGGTATTCTTCCTTCAGCTAAAACATGCATGTGGAACCCAGAGTATGATCAACCGTGTGAACGGGAGACGTGTTCAAATGTCTCAGTTTTCCTCCCCTGGTACTCGGGTGAAACATTCCAGACGCTTTACTAACACTCTCCCCACTTGGAGAGTCAGCGCCTTTAACCTCCTGTTTGGCCCAGTTTGCAATTTCTGCGGAAGATGAACAGGAATAGGGAGAACCAATGAGAGACTAGCTGGAGGTGTCTGAACGGGCAAATTTAACTCTCATTTCCCACCAGGAAGAGGAAATAACCAAAGGCTCAGCGTGCCGTGCCGGAACGAGATTAGGGCCTGAAGCCATCCTGCGTAGTTGCGGCCAGCTCACAAGAAAGCGAGTTGAAGAAAGGAGCTCAGGGGCACTGTAATTCACAAACCTGCAGAGTTATAAATGACAGCTATCGTCCAAAAATATACTGAAGTAAGGCTGCCAAGAGGACTTGAAAGCGGGGCAGAATTGCAGGAAACCGATTTCAGGAGGTAGACTGGAATTGCATTGAAAGCATAGGAAAAGAGGCAGAACGTCCACAATGATGCACTTGGCCAAAAAGGGCGTATGCGTTTTTTCCTGAATATATTCAGGAAAAAACGCATACGCCCTTTTTGGCCAACCAAGCAAGCTTGCAAAGGAAATCTGCACTACAATGAAGTCTCACTTCCCCCCGGTCAAAAGGGCCATCTGAAAAAAGTGTAAAATCCAGAAAGGCAGGACAGGCCATGGAGAACTGGAAGCCTTGTTATGCTGATGGGCGGGATGTAAATTGCCAACAGACACTCGGTAGAAGTGTATGGTGTTTCCTGAAACATCTAAAAAACAAAGCAACAGAGCCTAGGGCACTTTCACTTATGGTCCTATAGCTTAGGGAAATTAAAATCAAAAAGACACAGCCACCCCAAAGTTTGGGATGCCTCTGTTTACAAGAACCTCGTTTACAGTACAAGTTCAACATCGCAGAAAGTGAAAAATGGATAAAGAAGTTGTGGTATTTACTTACAAAGCAATATCACTCAGCAATGAAATCTATGTCATCAGGCCCGTAGCAGCATAATGAGTGGATTCAGGTACGATGATTCTAACTGAAATAAGTCACACAGAAAAAGAAACATCATAAGATATCACTAATACACGGAATGTAAACTTGGCTACACAGGAACTGAATTACAGAACAGAACAGGGTCTAAAATTTAGAAAACCAACTTATGCTTGCTTAAGGGGAAAGGTGAGTTGGGGTGCTGCAAAAAAACAGAGATTGAAATGGGCACAGATAAAGTTCCTTAAGCCAAATATGGAATAGACAAGAGCTACTCCTTGCTCAACGAAATGGACTCAACACCCCATATTAAACGCCTAAGAATGTACCTGACTAGTAAGTATCTTAAAACCTATGGATTGCTATGTCTCCAAAAGAGAATCAAGCGTGTGTACAGGGGCATAAACGCAGCAGTGATAGGATTGGAGAGGTTCGGTGAGCAAATGAAGACCCTTTGAAGTCATATTGCATGGTACCCATTCCACGGGTTTCAACTACCCAGGTTTAAGGTATTCTTCCTTCAGCTAAAACATGCATGTGGAACCCAGAGTATGATCAACCGTGTGAACGGGAGAAGTGTTCAAATATGTCTCAGTTTTCGTACCCTGGTACTCGGGTGCAACATTCCAGACGCTTTAATAACACTCTCCCCACTTGGAGAGTCAGCGCCTTTAACCTCCTGTTTGGCCCAGTTTGCAATTTCTGCGGAAGATGAACAGGAATAGGGAGAACCAATGAGAGAGTAGCTGGAGGTGTCTGGACGGGCAAATTTAACTCTCATTTCCCACCAGGAAGAGGAAATAACCAAAGGCTCAGAGTGCCGTGCCGGAACCAGATTAGGGCCTGAAGCCATCCTGCGGTGCTGCGGCCAGCTCAAAAGAAAGCGAGTTGAAGAAAGGAGCTCAGGGGCACTGTAATTCACGAACCTGCAGAGTTATAAATGACAGCTATCGTCCAAAAATATACTGAAGTAAGGCTGCCAAGAGGACTTGAAAGCGGGGCAGAATTGCAGGAAACCGATTTCAGGAGGTAGACTGGAATTGCATTGAAAGCATAGGAAAAGAGGCAGAACGTCCACAATGATGAACTTGGCCAAAAAGGGCGTATGCATTTTTTCCTGAATATATTCAGGAAAAAACGCATACGCCCTTTTTGGCCAACCAAGCAAGCTTGCAAAGGAAATCTGCACTACAATGAAGTCTCACTTCCCCCCGGTCAAAAGGGCCATCTGAAAAAAGTGTAAAATCCAGAAAGGCAGGACAGGCCATGGAGAACTGGGAGCCTTGTTATGCTGATGGGCGGGATGTAAATTGCCAACAGACACTCGGGAGAAGTGTATGGTGTTTCCTGAAACATCTAAAAAACAAAGCAACAGAGCCTAGGGCACTTCCACTTATGGTCCTATAGCTTAGGGAAATTAAAATCAAAAAGACACAGCCACCCCAAAGTTTGGGACGGCTCTGTTTACAAGAACCTCGTTTACCGTACAAGTTCAATATCACAGAAAGTGAAAAATGGATAAAGAACTTGTGGTACTTACGTACAATGCAGTATCACTCAGCAATGAAATCTATGTCATCAGGCCCATAGCAGCATAATGAGTGGATTCAGGTACGATGATTCTAACTGAAATAAGTCACACAGAAAAAGAAACATCATAAGATATCACTAATACACGGAATGTAAACTTGGCTACACAGGAACTGAATTCCAAAACAGAACAGGGTCTCAAATTTAGAAAATCCACTTATGCTTGCTTAACGGGAAAGGTGAGTTGGGGTGCTGCATAAAACCAGAGATTGAAATGAGCACAGATAAAGTTCCTTAAGCCATATATGGAATAGACAAGAGCTACTCCTTGCTCAACGAAATGGACTCAACACCCCATATTAAACGCCTAAGAATGTACCTGACTAGTAAGTATCTTAAAACCTATGGATTGCTATGTCTCTGAAAGAGAATCAAGCATGTGTACAGGGGCATAAACGCAGCAGTGATAGGATTGGAGAGGTTCGGTGAGCAAATGAAGACCCTGTGAAGTCATATTGCATGGTACCCATTCCACGGGTTTCAACTACCCAGGTTTAAGGTATTCTTCCTTCAGCTAAAACATGCATGTGGAACCTAGAGTATGATCAACCATGTGATCGGGAGACGTGTTCAAATATGTCTCAGTTTTCGTACCCTGGTACTCGGGAGCAACATTCCAGACGCTTTACTAACACTCTCCCCACTTGGAGAGTCAGTCCCTTTAACCTCCTGTTTGGCCCAGTTTGCAATTTCTGCGGAAAATGAACAGGAATAGCGAGAACCAATGAGAGACTAGCTGGAGGTGTCTGGACGGGCAAATTTAACTCTCATTTCCCACCAGGAAGAGGAATTAACCAAAGGCTCAGTGTGCCGGGCCGGAACCACATTAGGGCCTGAAGCCATCCTGCGGTGTTGCGGCCAGCTCACAAGAAAGCGAGTTGAAGAAAGGAGCTCAGGGGCACTGTAATTCACAAACCTGCAGAGTTATAAATGACAGCTATCGTCCAAAAATATACTGAAGTAAGGCTGCCAAGAGGACTTGAAAGCGGGGCAGAATTGCAGGAAACCGATTTCAGGAGGTAGACTGGAATTGCATTGAAAGCATAGGAAAAGAGGCAGAACGTCCACAATGATGCACTTGGCCAAAAAGGGCATATGCGTTTTTTCCTGAATATATTCAGGAAAAAACGCATACGCCCTGTTTGGCCAACCAAGCAAGCTTGCAAAGGAAATCTGCACTACAATGAAGTCTCACTTCCCCCCGGTCAAAAGGGCCATCTGAAAAAAGTGTAAAATCCAGAAAGGCAGGACAGGCCATGGAGAACTGGGAGCCTTGTTATGCTGATGGGCGGGATGTAAATTGCCAACAGACACTCGGGAGAAGTGTATGGTGTTTCCTGAAACATCTAAAAAACAAAGCAACAGAGCCTAGGGCACTTTCACTTATGGTCCTATAGCTTAGGGAAATTAAAATCAAAAAGACCCAGCCACCCAAAAGTTTGGGACTCCTCTGGTTACAAGAACCTCGCTTACCGTACAAGTTTAATATCACAGAAAGTGAAAAATGGATAAAGAACTTGTGTTAGTTACGTACAATGCAGTATCACTCAGCAATGAAATCTATGTTATCAGGCCCGTAGCAGCAAAATGAGTGGATTCAGGTATGATGATTCTAACTGAAATAAGTCACACAGAAAAAGAAACATCATAAGATATCACTAATACACGGAATGTAAACTTGGCTACACAGGAACTGAATTCCAAAACAGAACAGGGTCTCAAATTTAGAAAACCAACTTATGCTTGCTTAAGGGGAAAGGTGAGTTGGGGTGCTGCATAAAACCAGAGATTGAAATGAGCACAGATAAAGTTCCTTAAGCCAAATATGGAATAGACAAGAGCTACTCCTTGCTCAACGAAATGGACTCAACACCCCATATTAAACGCCTAAGAATGTACCTGACTAGTAAGTATCTTAAAACCTATGGATTGCTAAGTCTCCAAAAGAGAATCAAGCGTGTGTACAGGGGCATAAACGCAGCAGTGATAGGATTGGAGAGGTTCGGTGAGCAAATGAAGACCCTTTGAAGTCATATTGCATGGTACCCATTCCACGGGTCTCAACTCTCCAGGTTTAAGGTATTCTTCCTTCAGCTAAAACATGCATGTGGAACCCAGAGTATGATCAACCATGTGAACGGGAGACGTGTTCAAATATGTCTCAGTTTTCCTCCCCTGGTACTCGGGTCCAACATTCCAGACGCTTTAATAACACTCTCCCCACTTGGAGAGTCAGCGCCTTTAAACTCCTGTTTGGCCCAGTTTGCAATTTCTGCGGAAGATGAACAGGAATAGGGAGAACCAATGAGAGACTAGCTGGAGGTGTCTGGACGGGCAAATTTAACTCTCATTTCCCACCAGGAAGAGGAAATAACCAAAGGCTCAGCGTGCCGTGCCGGAACCAGATTAGGGCCTGAAGCCATCTTGCGGTGTTGCGGGCAGCTCACAAGAAAACGAGTTGAAGAAAGGAGCTCAGGGGCACTGTAATTCACAAATCTGCAGAGTTATAAATGACAGCTATCGTCCAAAAATATACTGAAGTAAGGCTGCCAAGAGGACTTGAAAGCGGGGCAGAATTGCAGGAAAGAAATTTCAGGAGGTAGACTGGAATTGCATTGAAAGCATAGGAAAAGAGGCAGAACGTCCACAATGATGCACTTGGCCAAAAAGGGCGTATGCGTTTTTTCCTGAATATATTCAGGAAAAAACGCATACGCCCTTTTTGGCCAACCAAGCAAGCTTGCAAAGGAAATCTGCACTACAATGAAGTCTCACTTCCCCCCGGTCCAAAGGACCATCTGAAAAAAGTGTAAAATCCAGAAAGGCAGGACAGGCCATGGAGAACTGGGAGCCTTGTTATGCTGATGGGTGGGATGTAAATTGCAAACAGACACTGGGGAGAAGTGTACGGTGTTTCCTGAAACATCTAAAAAACAAAGCAACAGAGCCTAGGGCACTTCCACTTATGGTCCTATAGCTTAGGGAAATTAAAATCAAAAAGACACAGCCACCCCAAAGTTTGGGACGCCTCTGTTTACAAGAACCACGTTTACCGTACAAGTTCAATATCACAGAAAGTGAAAAATGGATAAAGAACTTGTGGTACTTACGTACAATGCAGTATCACTCAGCAATGAAATCTATGTCATCAGGCCCGTAGCAGCATAATGAGTGGATTCAGGTACGATGATTCTAACTGAAATAAGTCACACAGAAAAAGAAACATCATAAGATATCACTAATACACGGAATGTAAACTTGGCTACACAGGAACTGAATTCCAAAACAGAACAGGGTCTCAAATTTAGAAAACCAACTTATGCTTGCTTAAGGGGAAAGGTGAGTTGGGGTGCTGCATAAAACCAGAGATTGAAATGAGCACAGATAAAGTTCCTTAAGCCAAATATGGAATAGACAAGAGCTACTCCTTGCTCAACGAAATGGACTCAACACCCCATATTAAACGCCTAAGAATGTACCTGACTAGTAAGTATCTTAAAACCTATGGATTTCTATGTCTCCAAAAGAGAATCAAGCATGTGTACAGGGGCATAAACGCAGCAGTGATAGGATTGGAGAGGTTCGGTGAGCAAATGAAGACCCTTTGAAGTCATATTGCATGGTACCCATTCCACGGGTCTCAACTCTCCAGGTTTAAGGTATTCTTCCTTCAGCTAAAACATGCATGTGGAACCCAGAGTATGATCAACCATGTTAACGGGAGACGTGTTCAAATATGTCTCAGTTTTCCTCCCCTGGTACTCGGGTCCAACATTCCAGACGCTTTAATAACACTCTCCCCACTTGGAGAGTCAGCGCCTTTAACCTCCTGTTTGGCCCAGTTTGCAACTTCTGCGGAAGATGAACAGGAATAGGGAGAACCAATGAGAGACTAGCTGGAGGTGTCTGGACGGGCAAATTTAACTCTCATTTCCCACCAGGAAGAGGAAATAACCAAAGGCTCAGCGTGCCGTGCCGGAACCAGATTAGGGCCTGAAGCCATCCTGTGATGTTGCGGCCAGCTCAAAAGAAAGCGAGTTGAAGAAAGGAGCTCAGGGGCACTGTAATTCACAAACCTGCAGAGTTATAAATGACAGCTATCGTCCAAAAATATACTGAAGTAAGGCTGCCAAGAGGACTTGAAAGCGGGGCAGAATTGCAGGAAACCGATTTCAGGAGGTAGACTGGAATTGCATTGAAAGCATAGGAAAAGAGGCAGAACGTCCACAATGATGCACTTGGCCAAAAAGGGCGTATGCGTTTTTTCCTGAATATATTCAGGAAAAAACGCATACGCCCTTTTTGGCCAACCAAGCAAGCTTGCAAAGGAAATCTGCACTACAATGAAGTCTCACTTCCCCCCAGTCAAAAGGGCCATCTGAAAAAAGTGTAAAATCCAGAAAGGCAGGACAGGCCATGGAGAACTGGGAGCCTTGTTATGCTGATGGGTGGGATGAAAATTGCCAACAGACACTCGGGAGAAGTGTATGGTGTTTCCTGAAACATCTAAAAAACAAAGCAACAGAGCCTAGGGCACTTCCACTTATGGTCCTATAGCTTAGGGAAATTAAAATCAAAAAGACACAGCCACCCCAAAGTTTGGGACGCCTCTGTTTACAAGAACCTCGTTTACCTTACAAGTTCAACATCACAGAAAGTGAAAAATGGATAAAGAACTTGTGGTACTTACGTACAATGCAGTATCACTCAGCAATGAAATCTATGTCATCAGGCCCGTAGCAGCACAATGAGTGGATTCAGGTACGATGATTCTAACTGAAATAAGTCACACAGAAAAAGAAACATCATAAGATATCTCTAATACACGGAATGTAATCTTGGCTACACAGGAACTGAATTCCAAAACAGAACAGGGTCTCAAATTTAGAAAACCAACTTATGCTTGCTTAAGAGGAAAGGTGAGTTGGGGTGCTGCATAAAACCAGAGATTGAAATGAGCACAGATAAAGTTCCTTAAGCCAAATATGGAATAGACAAGAGCTACTCCTTGCTCAACAAAATGGACTCAACACCGCATATTAAACGCCTAAGAATGTACCTGACTAGTAAGTATCTTAAAACCTATGGATTGCTATGTCTCCGAAAGAGAATCAAGCATGAGTACAGGGGCATAAACGCAGCAGTGATAGGATTGGAGAAGTTCGGTGAGCAAATGAAGACCCTTTGAAGTCATATTGCATGGTACCCATTCCACGGGTTTCAACTACCCAGGTTTAAGGTATGCTTCCTTCAGCTAAAACATGCATGTGGAACCTAGAGTATGATCAACCATGTGATCGGGAGACGTGTTCAAATATGTCTCAGTTTTCGTACCCTGGTACTCGGGTGCAACATTCCAGATGCTTTACTAACACTCTCCCGACTTGGAGAGTCAGTGCCTTTAACCTCCTGTTTGGCCCAGTTTGCAATTTCTGCGGAAGATGAACAGGAATAGCGAGAACCAATGAGAGACTAGCTGGAGGTGTCTGGACGGGCAAATTTAACTCTCATTTCCCACGAGGAAGAGGAATTAACCAAAGGCTCAGCATGCTGTGCCAGAACCAGATTAGGGCCTGAAGCCCTCTTGCGGTGTTGCGGCCAGGTCACAAGAAAGCGAGTTGAAGAAAGGAGCTCAGGGGCACTGTAATTCACAAACCTGCAGAGTTATAAATGACAGCTATCGTCCAAAAATATACTGAAGTAAGGCTGCCAAGAGGACTTGAAAGCGGAGCAGAATTGCAGGAAACCGATTTCAGGAGGTAGACTGGAATTGCATTGAAAGCATAGGAAAAGAGGCACAACGTCCACAATGATGCACTTGGCCAAAAAGGGCGTATGCGTTTTTTCCTGAATATATTCAGGAAAAAACGCATACGCCCTTTTTGGCCAACCAAGCAAGCTTGCAAAGGAAATCTGCACTACAATGAAGTCTCACTTCCCCCCGGTCAAAAGGGCCATCTGAAAAAAGTGTAAAATCCAGAAAGGCAGGACAGGCCATGGAGAACTGGGAGCCTTGTTATGCTGATGGGCGGGATGTAAATTGCCAACAGACACTCGGGAGAAGTGTATGGTGTTTCCTGAAAAATCTAAAAAACAAAGCAACAGAGCCTAGGGCACTTTCACTTATGGTCCTATAGCTTAGGGAAATTAAAATCAAAAAGACACAGCCACCCCAAAGTTTGGGACGCCTCTGTTTACAAGAACCTCATTTACCGTACAAGTTCAACATCACAGAAAGTGAAAAATGGATAAAGAACTTGTGGTACTTACGTACAATGCAGTATCACTCAGCAATGAAATCTATGTCATCAGGCCCGTAGCAGCATAATGAGTGGATTCAGGTACGATGATTCTAACTGAAATAAGTCACACAGAAAAAGAAACATCATAAGATATCACTAATACACGGAATGTAAACTTGGCTACACAGGAACTGAATTACAGAACAGAACAGGGTCTAAAATTTAGAAAACCAACTTATGCTTGCTTAAGGGGAAAGGTGAGTTGGGGTGCTGCAAAAAAACAGAGATTGAAATGGGCACAGATAAAGTTCCTTAAGCCAAATATGGAATAGACAAGAGCTACTCCTTGCTCAACGAAATGGACTCAACACCCCATATTAAACGCCTAAGAATGTACCTGACTAGTAAGTATCTTAAAACCTATGGATTGCTATGTCTCCAAAAGAGAATCAAGCGTGTGTACAGGGGCATAAACGCAGCAGTGATAGGATTGGAGAGGTTCGGTGAGCAAATGAAGACCCTTTGAAGTCATATTGCATGGTACCCATTCCACGGGTTTCAACTACCCAGGTTTAAGGTATTCTTCCTTCAGCTAAAACATGCATGTGGAACCCAGAGTATGATCAACCGTGTGAACAGGAGAAGTGTTCAAATATGTCTCAGTTTTCGTACCCTGGTACTCGGGTGCAACATTCCAGACGCTTTACTAACACTCTCCCCACTTGGAGAGTCAGCGCCTTTAACCTCCTGTTTGGCCCAGTTTGCAATTTCTGTGGAAGATGAACAGGAATAGGGAGAACCAATGAGAGACTAGCTGGAGGTGTCTGGACGGGCAAATTTAACTCTCATTTCCCACCAGGAAGAGGAAATAACCAAAGGCTCAGAGTGCCGTGCCGGAACCAGATTAGGGCCTGAAGCCATCCTGCGGTGCTGCGGCCAGCTCAAAAGAAAGCGAGTTGAAGAAAGGAGCTCAGGGGCACTGTAATTCACAAACCTGCAGAGTTATAAATGACAGCTATCGTCCAAAAATATACTGAAGTAAGGCTGCCAAGAGGACTTGAAAGCGGGGCAGAATTGCAGGAAACCGATTTCAGGAGGTAGACTGGAATTGCATTGAAAGCATAGGAAAAGAGGCAGAACGTCCACAATGATGCACTTGGCCAAAAAGGGCGTATGCATTTTTTCCTGAATATATTCAGGAAAAAACGCATACGCCCTTTTTGGCCAACCAAGCAAGCTTGCAAAGGAAATCTGCACTACAATGAAGTCTCACTTCCCCCCGGTCAAAAGGGCCATCTGAAAAAAGTGTAAAATCCAGAAAGGCAGGACAGGCCATGGAGAACTGGGAGCCTTGTTATGCTGATGGGCGGGATGTAAATTGCCAACAGACACTCGGGAGAAGTGTATGGTGTTTCCTGAAACATCTAAAAAACAAAGCAACAGAGCCTAGGGCACTTCCACTTATGGTCCTATAGCTTAGGGAAATTAAAATCAAAAAGACACAGCCACCCCAAAGTTTGGGACGCCTCTGTTTACAAGAACCTCGTTTACCGTACAAGTTCAATATCACAGAAAGTGAAAAATGGATAAAGAACTTGTGGTACTTACGTACAATGCAGTATCACTCAGCAATGAAATCTATGTCATCAGGCCCATAGCAGCATAATGAGTGGATTCAGGTACGATGATTCTAACTGAAATAAGTCACACAGAAAAAGAAACATCATAAGATATCAGTAATACACGGAATGTAAACTTGGCTACAAAGGAACTGAATTCCAAAATAGAACAGGGTCTCAAATTTAGAAAACCAACTTATGCTTGCTTAAGGGGAAAGGTGAGTTGGGGTGCTGCATAAAACCAGAGATTGAAATGAGCACAGATAAAGTTCCTTAAGCCAAATATGGAATAGACAAGAGCTACTCCTTGCTCAACGAAATGGACTCAACACCCCATATTAAACGCCTAAGAATGTACCTGACTAGTAAGTATCTTAAAACCTATGGATTGCTATGTCTCCAAAAGAGAATCAAGCGTGTGTACAGGGGCATAAACGCAGCAGTGATAGGATTGGAGAGGTTCGGTGAGCAAATGAAGACCCTTTGAAGTCATATTGCATGGTACCCATTCCACGGGTCTCAACTCTCCAGGTTTAAGGTATTTTTCCTTCAGCTAAATCATGCATGTTGAACCCAGAGTATGATCAGCCATGTGAACGGGAGACGTGTTCAAATATGTCTCAGTTTTCCTCCCCTGGTACTCGGGTGCAACATTCCAGACGCTTTAATAACACTCTCCCCACTTGGAGAGTCAGCGCCTTTAACCTCCTGTTTGGCCCAGTTTGCAATTTCTGCGGAAGATGAACAGGAATAGGGAGAACCAATGAGAGACTAGCTGGAGGTGTCTGGACGGGCAAATTTAACTCTCATTTCCCACCAGGAAGAGGAAATAACCAAAGGCTCAGCGTGCCGTGCCGGAACCAGATTAGGGCCTGAAGCCATCTTGCGGTGTTGCGGCCAGCTCACAAGAAAGCGAGTTGAAGAAAGGAGCTCAGGGGCACTGTAATTCACAAACCTGCAGAGTTATAAATGACAGCTATCGTCCAAAAATATACTGAAGTAAGGCTGCCAAGAGGACTTGAAAGCGGGGCAGAATTGCAGGAAACCGATTTCAGGAGGTAGACTGGAATTGCATTGAAAGCATAGGAAAAGAGGCAGAACGTCCACAATGATGCACTTGGCCTAAAAGGGCGTATGCGTTTTTTCCTGAATATATTCAGGAAAAAACGCATACACACTTTTTGGCCAACCAAGCAAGCTTGCAAAGGAAATCTGCACTACAATGAAGTCTCACTTCCCCCCGGTCAAAAGGGCCATCTGAAAAAAGTGTAAAATCCAGAAAGGCAGGACAGGCCATGGAGAACTGGGAGCCTTGTTATGCTGATGGGCGGGATGTAAATTGCCAACAGACACTCGGGAGAAGTGTATGGTGTTTCCTGAAACATCTAAAAAACAAAGCAACAGAGCCTAGGGCACTTCCACTTATGGTCCTATAGCTTAGGGAAATTAAAATCAAAAAGACACAGCCACCCCAAAGTTTGGGACGGCTCTGTTTACAAGAACCTCATTTACCGTACAAGTTCAATATCACAGAAAGTGAAAAATGGATAAAGAACTTGTGGTACTTACGTACAATGCAGTATCACTCAGCAATGAAATCTATGTCATCAGGCCCATAGCAGCATAATGAGTGGATTCAGGTACGATGATTCTAACTGAAATAAGTCACACAGAAAAAGAAACATCATAAGATATCAGTAATACACGGAATGTAAACTTGGCTACAAAGGAACTGAATTCCAAAATAGAACAGGGTCTCAAATTTAGAAAACCAACTTATGCTTGCTTAAGGGGAAAGGTGAGTTGGGGTGCTGCATAAAACCAGAGATTCAAATGAGCACAGATAAAGTTCCTTAAGCCAAATATGGAATAGACAAGAGCTACTCCTTGCTCAACGAAATGGACTCAACACCCCATATTAAACGCCTAAGAATGTACCTGACTAGTAAGTATCTTAAAACCTATGGATTGCTATGTCTCCAAAAGAGAATCAAGCGTGTGTACAGGGGCATAAACGCAGCAGTGATAGGATTGGAGAGGTTCGGTGAGCAAATGAAGACTCTTTGAAGTCATATTGCATGGTACCCATTCCACGGGTCTCAACTCTCCAGGTTTAAGGTATTTTTCCTTCAGCTAAACCATGCATGTGGAACCCAGAGTATGATCAGCCATGTGAACGGGAGACGTGTTCAAATATGTCTCAGTTTTCCTCCCCTGGTACTCGGGTGCAACATTCCAGACGCTTTACTAACACTCTCCCCACTTGGAGAGTCAGCGCCTTTAACCTCCTGTTTGGGCCAGTTTGCAATTTCTGCGGAAGATGAACAGGAAAAGGGAGAACCAATGAGAGACTAGCTGGAGGTGTCTGGACGGGCAAATTTAACTCTCATTTCCCACCAGGAAGAGGAAATAACCAAAGGCTCAGCGTGCCGTGCCGGAACCAGATTAGGGCCTGAAGCCATCTTGCGGTGTTGCGGCCAGCTCACAAGAAAGCGAGTTGAAGAAAGGAGCTCAGGGGCACTGTAATTCACAAACCTGCAGAGTTATAAATGACAGCTATCGTCCAAAAATATACTGAAGTAAGGCTGCCAAGAGGACTTGAAAGCGGGGCAGAATTGCAGGAAACCGATTTCAGGAGGTAGACTGGAATTGCATTGAAAGCATAGGAAAAGAGGCAGAACGTCCACAATGATGCACTTGGCCTAAAAGGGCGTATGCGTTTTTTCCTGAATATATTCAGGAAAAAACGCATACGCACTTTTTGGCCAACCAAGCAAGCTTGCAAAGGAAATCTGCACTACAATGAAGTCTCACTTCCTTCCGGTCAAAAGGGCCATCTGAAAAAAGTGTAAAATCCAGAAAGGCAGGACAGGCCATGGAGAACTGGGAGCCTTGTTATGCTGATGGGCGGGATGTAAATTGCCAACAGACACTTGGGAGAAGTGTATGGTGTTTCCTGAAACATCTAAAAAACAAAGCAACAGAGCCTAGGGCACTTCCACTTATGGTCCTATAGCTTAGGGAAATTAAAATCAAAAAGACACAGCCACCCCAAAGTTTGGGATGCCTCTGTTTACAAGAACCTCATTTACAGTAAAAGTTCAACATCGCAGAAAGTGAAAAATGGATAAAGAAGTTGTGGTATTTACTTACAAAGCAATATCACTCAGCAATGAAATCTATGTCATCAGGCCCTTAGCAGCACAATGAGTGGATTCAGGTATGATGATTCTAACTGAAATAAGTCACACAGAAAAAGAAACATCATAAGATATCAGTAATACATGGAATGTAAACTTGGCTACACAGGAACTGAATTACAGAACAGAACAGGGTCTCAAATTTAGAAAACCAACTTATGCTTGCTTAAGTGGAAAGGTGAGTTGGGGTGCTGCATAAAACCAGAGATTGAAATGAGCACAGATAAAGTTCCTTAAGCCAAATATGGAATAGACAAGAGCTACTCCTTGCTCAACAAAATGGACTCAACACCCCATATTAAACGCCTAAGAATGTACCTGACTAGTAAGTATCTTAAAACCTATGGATTGCTATGTCTCCGAAAGAGAATCAAGCATGTGTACAGGGGTTTAAACGCAGCAGTGATAGGATTGGAGAGGTTCGGTGAGCAAATGAAGACTCTTTGAAGTGATATTCCATGGTACCCATTCCACGGGTTTCAACTACCGAGGTTTAAGGTATTCTTCCTTCAGCTAAAACATGCATGTGGAACCCAGAGTATGATCAACCATGTGATCGGGAGACGTGTTCAAATATGTCTCAGTTTTCGTACCCTGGTACTCGGGTGCAACATTCCAGATGCTTTACTAACACTCTCCCGACTTGGAGAGTCAGTCCCTTTAACCTCCTGTTTGGCCCAGTTTGCAATTTCTGCGGAAGATGAACAGGAATAGCGAGAACCAATGAGAGACTAGCTGGAGGTGTCTGGACGGGCAAATTTAACTCTCATTTCCCACCAGGAAGAGGAAATAAGCAAAGGCTCAGCGTGCCGTGCCGGAACCAGATTAGGGCCTGAAGCCATCCTGCGGTGTTGCGGCCAGGTCACAAGAAAGCGAGTTGAAGAAAGGAGCTCAGGGACACTGTAATTCACAAACCTGCAGAGTTATAAATGACAGCTATCGTCCAAAAATATACTGAAGTAAGGCTGCCACGAGGAGTTGAAAGAGGGGCAGAATTGCAGGAAACCGATTTCAGGAGGTAGACTGGAATTGCATTGAAAGCATAGGAAAAGAGACAAAACGTCCACAAGGATGCACTTGGCCAAAAAGGGCGTATGCGTTTTTTCCTGAATATATTCAGGAAAAAACGCATACGCACTTTTTGGCCAACCAAGCAAGCTTGCAAAGGAAATCTGCACTACAATGAAGTCTCACTTCCCCCCAGTCAAAAGGGCCATCTGAAAAAAGTGTAAAATCCAGAAAGGCAGGACAGGCCATGGAGAACTGGGAGCCTTGTTATGCTGATGGGCGGGATGAAAATTGCCAACAGACACTCGGGAGAAGTGTATGGTGTTTCCTGAAACATCTAAGAAACAAAGCAACAGAGCCTAGGGCACTTCCACTTATGGTCCTATAGCTTAGGGAAATTAAAATCAAAAAGACACAGCCACCCCAAAGTTAGGGACACCTCTGTTTACAAGAACCTCGTTTACCGTACAAGTTCAATATCACAGAAAGTGAAAAATGGATAAAGAACTTGTGGTACTTACGTACAATGCAGTATCACTCAGCAATGAAATCTATGTCATCAGGCCCGTAGCAGCATAATGAGCGGATTCAGGTACGATGATTCTAACTGAAATAAGTCACACAGAAAAAGAAACATCATAAGATATCACTAATACACGGAATGTAAACTTGGCTACACAGGAACTGAATTCCAAAACAGAACAGGGTCTCAAATTTAGAAAACCAACTTATGCTTGCTTAAGGGGAAAGGTGAGTTGGGGTGCTGCATAAAACCAGAGATTGAAATGAGCACAGATAAAGTTCCTTAAGCCAAATATGGAATAGACAAGAGCTACTCCTTGCTCAACGAAATGGAGTCAACACCCCATATTAAACGCCTAAGAATGTACCTGACTAGTAAGTATCTTAAAACCTATGGATTGCTAAGTCTCCAAAAGAGAATCAAGCGTGTGTACAGGGGCATAAACGCAGCAGTGATAGGATTGGAGAGGTTTGGTGAGCAAATGAAGCCCCTTTGAAGTCATATTGCATGGTACCCATTCCACGGGTCTCAACTCTCCAGGTTTAAGGTATTCTTCCTTCAGCTAAAACATGCATGTGGAACCCAGAGTATGATCAACCATGTGAACGGGAGACGTGTTCAAATATGTCTCAGTTTTCCTCCCCTGGTACTCGGGTGCAACATTCCAGACGCTTTAATAACACTCTCCCCACTTGGAGAGTCAGCGCCTTTAACCTCCTGTTTGGCCCAGTTTGCAATTTCTGCGGAAGATGAACAGGAATAGGGAGAACCAATGAGAGACTAGCTGGAGGTGTCTGGACGGGCAAATTTAACTCTCATTTCCCACCAGGAAGAGGAATTAACCAAAGGCTCAGCGTGCCGTGCCGGAACCAGATTAGGGCCTGAAGCCATCTTGCGGTGTTGCGGGCAGCTCACAAGAAAGCGAGTTGAAGAAAGGAGCTCAGGGGCACTGTAATTCACAAATCTGCAGAGTTATAAATGACAGCTATCGTCCAAAAATATACTGAAGTAAGGCTGCCAAGAGGACTTGAAAGCGGGGCAGAATTGCAGGAAACCGATTTCAGGAGGTAGACTGGAATTGCATTGAAAGCATAGGAAAAGAGGCAGAACGTCCACAGTGATGCACTTGGCCAAAAAGGGCGTATGCGTTTTTTCCTGAATATATTCAGGAAAAAACGCATACGCACTTTTTGGCCAACCAAGCAAGCTTGCAAAGGAAATCTGCACTACAATGAAGTCTCACTTCCCCCGGTCCAAAGGACCATCTGAAAAAAGTGTAAAATCCAGAAAGGCAGGACAGGCCATGGAGAACTGGGAGCCTTGTTATGCTGATGGGTGGGATGTAAATTGCAAACAGACACTGGGGAGAAGTGTATGGTGTTTCCTGAAACATCTAAAAAACAAAGCAACAGAGCCTAGGGCACTTCCACTTATGGTCCTATAGCTTAGGGAAATTAAAATCAAAAAGACACAGCCACCCCAAAGTTTGGGACGCCTCTGTTTACAAGAACCACGTTTACTGTACAAGTTCAATATCACAGAAAGTGAAAAATGGATAAAGAACTTGTGGTACTTACGTACAATGCAGTATCACTCAGCAATGAAATCTATGTCATCAGGCCCGTAGCAGCATAATGAGTGGATTCAGGTACGATGATTCTAACTGAAATAAGTCACACAGAAAAAGAAACATCATAAGATATCACTAATACACGGAATGTAAACTTGGCTACACAGGAACTGAATTCCAATACAGAACAGTGTCTCAAATTTAGAAAACCAACTTATGCTTGCTTAAGGGGAAAGGTGAGTTGGGGTGCTGCATAAAACCAGAGATTGAAATGAGCACAGATAAAGTTCCTTAAGCCAAATATGGAATAGACAAGAGCTACTCCTTGCTCAACGAAATGGACTCAACACCCCATATTAAACGCCTAAGAATGTACCTGACTAGTAAGTATCTTAAAACCTATGGATTGCTATGTCTCCAAAAGAGAATCAAGCGTGTGTACAGGGGCATAAACGCAGCAGTGATAGGATTGGAGAGGTTTGGTGAGCAAATGAAGCCCCTTTGAAGTCATATTGCATGGTACCCATTCCACGGGTCTCAACTCTCCAGGTTTAAGGTATTCTTCCTTCAGCTAAAACATGCATGTGGAACCCAGAGTATGATCAACCATGTGAACGGGAGACGTGTTCAAATATGTCTCAGTTTTCCTCCCCTGGTACTCGGGTGCAACATTCCAGACGCTTTAATAACACTCTCCCCACTTGGAGAGTCAACGCCTTTAACCTCCTGTTTGGCCCAGTTTGCAATTTCTGCGGAAGATGAACAGGAATAGGGAGAACCAATGAGAGACTAGCTGGAGGTGTCTGGACGGGCAAATTTAACTCTCATTTCCCACCAGGAAGAGGAAATAACCAAAGGCTCAGCGTGCCGGGCCGGAACCAGATTAGGGCCTGAAGCCATCCTGCGGTGTTGCGGCCAGCTCAAAAGAAAGCGAGTTGAAGAAAGGAGCTCAGGGGCACTGTAATTCACAAACCTGCAGAGTTATAAATGACAGCTATCGTCCAAAAATATACTGAAGTAAGGCTGCCAAGAGGACTTGAAAGCGGGGCAGAATTGCAGGAAACCGATTTCAGGAGGTAGACTGGAATTGCATTGAAAGCATAGGAAAAGAGGCAGAACGTCCACAATGATGCACTTGGCCTAAAAGGGCGTATGCGTTTTTTCCTGAATATTTTCAGGAAAAAACGCATACGCCCTTTTTGGCCAACCAAGCAAGCTTGCAAAGGAAATCTGCACTACAATGAAGTCTCACTTCCCCCCAGTCAAAAGGGCCATCTGAAAAAAGTGTAAAATCCAGAAAGGCAGGACAGGCCATGGAGAACTGGGAGCCTTGTTATGCTGATGGGCGGGATTTAAATTGCCAACAGACACTCCGGAGAAGTGTATGGTGTTTCCTGAAACATCTAAAAAACAAAGCAACAGAGCCTAGGGCACTTCCACTTATGGTCCTATAGCTTAGGGAAATTAAAATCAAAAAGACACAGCCACCCCAAAGTTTGGGACGCCTCTGTTTACAAGAACCTCGTTTACCTTACAAGTTCAACATCACAGAAAGTGAAAAATGGATAAAGAACTTGTGGTACTTACGTACAATGCAGTATCACTCAGCAATGAAATCTATGTCATCAGGCCCGTAGCAGCATAATGAGTGGATTCAGGTACGATGATTCTAACTGAAATAAGTCACACAGAAAAAGAAACATCATAAGATATCTCTAATACACGGAATGTAATCTTGGCTACACAGGAACTGAATTCCAAAACAGAACAGGGTCTCAAATTTAGAAAACCAACTTATGCTTGCTTAAGGGGAAAGGTGAGTTGGGGTGCTGCATAAAACCAGAGATTGAAATGAGCACAGATAAAGTTCCTTAAGCCAAATATGGAATAGACAAGAGCTACTCCTTGCTCAACGAAATGGACTCAACACCCCATATTAAACGCCTAAGAATGTACCTGACTAGTAAGTATCTTAAAACCTATGGATTGCTATGTCTCCAAAAGAGAATCAAGCGTGTGTACAGGGGCATAAACGCAGCAGTGATAGGATTGGAGAGGTTCGGTGAGCAAATGAAGACCCTTTGAAGTCATATTGCATGGTACCCATTCCACGGGTCTCAACTCTCCAGGTTTAAGGTATTCTTCCTTCAGCTAAAACATGCATGTGGAACCCAGAGTATGATCAACCGTGTGAACGGGAGACGTGTTCAAATGTCTCAGTTTTCCTCCCCTGGTACTCGGGTGAAACATTCCAGACGCTTTACTAACACTCTCCCCACTTGGAGAGTCAGCGCCTTTAACCTCCTGTTTGGCCCAGTTTGCAATTTCTGCGGAAGATGAACAGGAATAGGGAGAACCAATGAGAGACTAGCTGGAGGTGTCTGAACGGGCAAATTTAACTCTCATTTCCCACCAGGAATAGGAAATAACCAAAGGCTCAGCGTGCCGTGCCGGAACCAGATTAGGGCCTGAAGCCATCCTGCGGTGTTGCGGCCAGGTCACAAGAAAGCGAGTTGAAGAAAGGAGCTCAGGGGCACTGTAATTCACAAACCTGCAGAGTTATAAATGACAGCTATCGTCCAAAAATATACTGAAGTAAGGCTGCCAAGAGGACTTGAAAGCGGGGCAGAATTGCAGGAAACCGATTTCAGGAGGTAGACTGGAATTGCATTGAAAGCATAGGAAAAGAGGCAGAACGTCCACAATGATGCACTTGGCCAAAAAGGGCGTATGCGTTTTTTCCTGAATATATTCAGGAAAAAACGCATACGCACTTTTTGGCCAACCAAGCAAGCTTGCAAAGGAAATCTGCACTACAATGAAGTCTCACTTCCCCCCGGTCAAAAGGGCCATCTGAAAAAAGTGTAAAATCCAGAAAGGCAGGACAGGCCATGGAGAACTGGAAGCCTTGTTATGCTGATGGGCGGGATGTAAATTGCCAACAGACACTCGGGAGAAGTGTATGGTGTTTCCTGAAACATCTAAAAAACAAAGCAACAGAGCCTAGGGCACTCCCACTTATGGTCCTATAGCTTAGGGAAATTAAAATCAAAAAGACACAGCCACCCCAAAGTTTGGGATGCCTCTGTTTACAAGAACCTCGTTTACAGAACAAGTTCAACATCGCAGAAAGTGAAAAATGGATAAAGAAGTTGTGGTATTTACTTACAAAGCAATATCACTCAGCAATGAAATCTATGTCATCAGGCCCGTAGCAGCATAATGAGTGGATTCAGGTACGATGATTCTAACTGAAATAAGTCACACAGAAAAAGAAACATCATAAGATATCACTAATACCCGGAATGTAAACTTGGCTACACAGGAACTGAATTCCAATACAGAACAGTGTCTCAAATTTAGAAAACCAACTTATGCTTGCTTAAGGGGAAAGGTGAGTTGGGGTGCTGCATAAAACCAGAGATTGAAATGAGCACAGATAAAGTTCCTTAAGCCAAATATGGAATAGACAAGAGCTACTCCTTGCTCAACGAAATGGACTCAACACCGCATATTAAACGCCTAAGAATGTACCTGACTAGTAAGTATCTTAAAACCTATGGATTGCTATGTCTCCAAAAGAGAATCAAGCGTGTGTACAGGGGCATAAACGCAGCAGTGATAGGATTGGAGAGGTTTGGTGAGCAAATGAAGCCCCTTTGAAGTCATATTGCATGGTACCCATTCCACGGGTCTCAACTCTCCAGGTTTAAGGTATTCTTCCTTCAGCTAAAACATGCATGTGGAACCCAGAGTATGATCAACCATGTGAACGGGAGACGTGTTCAAATATGTCTCAGTTTTCCTCCCCTGGTACTCGGGTGCAACATTCCAGACGCTTTAATAACACTCTCCCCACTTGGAGAGTCAACGCCTTTAACCTCCTGTTTGGCCCAGTTTGCAATTTCTGCGGAAGATGAACAGGAATAGGGAGAACCAATGAGAGACTAGCTGGAGGTGTCTGGACGGGCAAATTTAACTCTCATTTCCCACCAGGAAGAGGAAATAACCAAAGGCTCAGCGTGCCGTGCCGGAACCAGATTAGGGCCTGAAGCCATCCTGCGGTGTTGCGGCCAGGTCACAAGAAAGCGAGTTGAAGAAAGGAGCTCAGGGGCACTGTAATTCACAAACCTGCAGAGTTATAAATGACAGCTATCGTCCAAAAATATACTGAAGTAAGGCTGCCACGAGGACTAGAAAGAGGGGCAGAATTGCAGGAAACCGACTTCAGGAGGTAGACTGGAATTGCATTGAAAGCATAGGAAAAGAGGCAGAACGTCCACAATGATGCACTTGGCCAAAAAGGGCGTATGCGTTTTTTCCTGAATATATTAAGGAAAAAACGCATACGCACTTTTTGGCCAACCAAGCAAGCTTGCAAAGGAAATCTGCACTACAATGAAGTCTCACTTCCCCCCAGTCAAAAGGGCCATCTGAAAAAAGTGTAAAATCCAGAAAGGCAGGACAGGCCATGGAGAACTGGGAGCCTTGTTATGCTGATGGGTGGGATGAAAATTGCCAACAGACACTCGGGAGAAGTGTATGGTGTTTCCTGAAACATCTAAGAAACAAAGCAACAGAGCCTAGGGCACTTCCACTTATGGTCCTATAGCTTAGGGAAATTAAAATCAAAAAGACACAGCCACCCCAAAGTTTGGGACACCTCTGTTTACAAGAACCTCGTTTACCTTACAAGTTCAATATCACAGAAAGTGAAAAATGGATAAAGAACTTGTGGTACTTACGTACAATGCAGTATCACTCAGCAATGAAATCTATGTCATCAGGCCCGTAGCAGCATAATGAGCGGATTCAGGTACGATGATTCTAACTGAAATAAGTCACACAGAAAAAGAAACATCATAAGATATCACTAATACACGGAATGTAAACTTGGCTACACAGGAACTGAATTCCAAAACAGAACAGGGTCTCAAATTTAGAAAACCAACTTATGCTTGCTTAAGGGGAAAGGTGAGTTGGGGTGCTGCATAAAACCAGAGATTCAAATGAGCACAGATAAAGTTCCTTAAGCCAAATATGGAATAGGCAAGAGCTACTCCTTGCTCAACGAAATGGACTCAACACCCCATATTAAACGCCTAAGAATGTATCTGACTAGTAAGTATCTTAAAACCTATGGATTGCTATGTCTCCAAAAGAGAATCAAGCGTGTGTACAGGGGCATAAACGCAGCAGTGATAGGATTGGAGAGGTTTGGTGAGCAAATGAAGCCCCTTTGAAGTCATATTGCATGGTACCCATTCCACGGGTCTCAACTCTCCAGGTTTAAGGTATTCTTCCTTCAGCTAAAACATGCATGTGGAACCCAGAGTATGATCAACCATGTGAACGGGAGACGTGTTCAAATATGTCTCAGTTTTCCTCCCCTGGTACTCGGGTGCAACATTCCAGACGCTTTAATAACACTCTCCCCACTTGGAGAGTCAGCGCCTTTAACCTCCTGTTTGGCCCAGTTTGCAATTTCTGCGGAAGATGAACAGGAATAGGGAGAACCAATGAGAGACTAGCTGGAGGTGTCTGGACGGGCAAATTTAACTCTCATTTCCCACCAGGAAGAGGAAATAACCAAAGGCTCAGCGTGCCGTGCCGGAACCAGATTAGGGCCTGAAGCCATCTTGCGGTGTTGCGGGCAGCTCACAAGAAAGCGAGTTGAAGAAAGGAGCTCAGGGGCACTGTAATTCACAAATCTGCAGAGTTATAAATGACAGCTATCGTCCAAAAATATACTGAAGTAAGGCTGCCAAGAGGACTTGAAAGCGGGGCAGAATTGCAGGAAACCGATTTCAGGAGGTAGACTGGAATTGCATTGAAAGCATAGGAAAAGAGGCAGAACGTCCACAATGATGCACTTGGCCAAAAAGGGCGTATGCGTTTTTTCCTGAATATATTCAGGAAAAAACGCATACGCCCTTTTTGGCCAACCAAGCAAGCTTGCAAAGGAAATCTGCACTACAATGAAGTCTCACTTCCCCCCGGTCCAAAGGACCATCTGAAAAAAGTGTAAAATCCAGAAAGGCAGGACAGGCCATGGAGAACTGGGAGCCTTGTTATGCTGATGGGTGGGATGTAAATTGCAAACAGACACTGGGGAGAAGTGTACGGTGTTTCCTGAAACATCTAAAAAACAAAGCAACAGAGCCTAGGGCACTTCCACTTATGGTCCTATAGCTTAGGGAAATTAAAATCAAAAAGACACAGCCACCCCAAAGTTTGGGACGCCTCTGTTTACAAGAACCACGTTTACTGTACAAGTTCAATATCACAGAAAGTGAAAAATGGATAAAGAACTTGTGGTACTTACGTACAATGCAGTATCACTCAGCAATGAAATCTATGTCATCAGGCCCGTAGCAGCATAATGAGTGGATTCAGGTACGATGATTCTAACTGAAATAAGTCACACAGAAAAAGAAACATCATAAGATATCACTAATACACGGAATGTAAACTTGGCTACACAGGAACTGAATTCCAAAACAGAACAGTGTCTCAAATTAAGAAAACCAACTTATGCTTGCTTAAGGGGAAAGGTGAGTTGGGGTGCTGCATAAAACCAGAGATTGAAATGAGCACAGATAAAGTTCCTTAAGCCAAATATGGAATAGACAAGAGCTACTCCTTGCTCAACGAAATGGACTCAACACCCCATATTAAACGCCTAAGAATGTACCTGACTAGTAAGTATCTTAAAACCTATGGATTGCTATGTCTCCAAAAGAGAATCAAGCGTGTGTACAGGGGCATAAACGCAGCAGTGATAGGATTGGAGAGGTTTGGTGAGCAAATGAAGCCCCTTTGAAGTCATATTGCATGGTACCCATTCCACGGGTCTCAACTCTCCAGGTTTAAGGTATTCTTCCTTCAGCTAAAACATGCATGTGGAACCCAGAGTATGATCAACCATGTGAACGGGAGACGTGTTCAAATATGTCTCAGTTTTCCTCCCCTGGTACTCGGGTGCAACATTCCAGACGCTTTAATAACACTCTCCCCACTTGGAGAGTCAACGCCTTTAACCTCCTGTTTGGCCCAGTTTGCAATTTCTGCGGAAGATGAACAGGAATAGGGAGAACCAATGAGAGACTAGCTGGAGGTGTCTGGACGGGCAAATTTAACTCTCATTTCCCACCAGGAAGAGGAAATAACCAAAGGCTCAGCGTGCCGGGCCGGAACCAGATTAGGGCCTGAAGCCATCCTGCGGTGTTGCGGCCAGCTCAAAAGAAAGCGAGTTGAAGAAAGGAGCTCAGGGGCACTGTAATTCACAAACCTGCAGAGTTATAAATGACAGCTATCGTCCAAAAATATACTGAAGTAAGGCTGCCAAGAGGACTTGAAAGCGGGGCAGAATTGCAGGAAACCGATTTCAGGAGGTAGACTGGAATTGCATTGAAAGCATAGGAAAAGAGGCAGAACGTCCACAATGATGCACTTGGCCTAAAAGGGCGTATGCGTTTTTTCCTGAATATTTTCAGGAAAAAACGCATACGCCCTTTTTGGCCAACCAAGCAAGCTTGCAAAGGAAATCTGCACTACAATGAAGTCTCACTTCCCCCCAGTCAAAAGGGCCATCTGAAAAAAGTGTAAAATCCAGAAAGGCAGGACAGGCCATGGAGAACTGGGAGCCTTGTTATGCTGATGGACAGGATGTAAATTGCCAACAGACACTCGGGAGAAGTGTATGGTGTTTCCTGAAACATCTAAAAAACAAAGCAACAGAGCCTAGGGCACTTCCACTTATGGTCCTATAGCTTAGGGAAATTAAAATCAAAAAGACACAGCCACCCCAAAGTTTGGGATGCCTCTGTTTACAAGAACCTCGTTTACCTTACAAGTTCAACATCACAGAAAGTGAAAAATGGATAAAGAACTTGTGGTACTTACGTACAATGCAGTATCACTCAGCAATGAAATCTATGTCATCAGGCCCGTAGCAGCATAATGAGTGGATTCAGGTACGATGATTCTAACTGAAATAAATCACACAGAAAAAGAAACATCATAAGATATCACTAATACACGGAATGTAATCTTGGCTACACAGGAACTGAATTCCAAAACAGAACAGGGTCTCAAATTTAGAAAACCAACTTATGCTTGCTTAAGAGGAAAGGTGAGTTGGGGTGCTGCATAAAACCAGAGATTGAAATGAGCACAGATAAAGTTCCTTAAGCCAAATATGGAATAGACAAGAGCTACTCCTTGCTCAACGAAATGGACTCAACACCCCATATTAAACGCCTAAGAATGTACCTGACTAGTAAGTATCTTAAAACCTATGGATTGCTATGTCTCCAAAAGAGAATCAAGCGTGTGTACAGGGGCATAAACGCAGCAGTGATAGGATTGGAGAGGTTCGGTGAGCAAATGAAGACCCTTTGAAGTCATATTGCATGGTACCCATTCCACGGGTTTCAACTACCCAGGTTTAAGGTATGCTTCCTTCAGCTAAAACATGCATGTGGAACCTAGAGTATGATCAACCATGTGATCGGGAGACGTGTTCAAATATGTCTCAGTTTTCGTACCCTGGTACTCGGGTGCAACATTCCAGATGCTTTACTAACACTCTCCCGACTTGGAGAGTCAGTGCCTTTAACCTCCTGTTTGGCCCAGTTTGCAATTTCTGCGGAAGATGAACAGGAATAGCGAGAACCAATGAGAGACTAGCTGGAGGTGTCTGGACGGGCAAATTTAACTCTCATTTCCCACCAGGAAGAGGAATTAACCAAAGGCTCAGCGTGCTGTGCCAGAACCAGATTAGGGACTAAAGCCCTCCTGCGGTGTTGCGGCCAGGTCACAAGAAAGCGAGTTGAAGAAAGGAGCTCAGGGGCACTGTAATTCACAAACCTGCAGAGTTATAAATGACAGCTATCGTCCAAAAATATACTGAAGTAAGGCTGCCAAGAGGACTTGAAAGCGGGGCAGAATTGCAGGAAACCAATTTCAGGAGGTAGACTGGAATTGCATTGAAAGCATAGGAAAAGAGGCAGAACGTCCACAATGATGCACTTGGCCAAAAAGGGCGTATGCGTTTTTTCCTGAATATATTCAGGAAAAAACGCATACGCCCTTTTTGGCCAACCAAGCAAGCTTGCAAAGGAAATCTGCACTACAATGAAGTCTCACTTCCCCCCGGTCAAAAGGGCCATCTGAAAAAAGAGTAAAATCCAGAAAGGCAGGACAGGCCATGGAGAACTGGGAGCCTTGTTATGCTGAAGGGCGGGATGTAAATTGCCAACAGACACTCGGGAGAAGTGTATGGTGTTTCCTGAAACATCTAAAACACAAAGCAACAGAGCCTAGGTCACTTCCACTTATGGTCCTATAGCTTAGGGAAATTAAAATCAAAAAGACACAGCCACCCCAAAGTTTGGGACGCCTCTGTTTACAAGAACCTCGTTTACCGTACAAGTTCAACATCACAGAAAGTGAAAAATGGATAAAGAACTTGTGGTACTTACGTACAATGCAGTATCACTCAGCAATGAAATCTATGTCATCAGGCCCGTAGCAGCATAATGAGTGGATTCAGGTACGATGATTCTAACTGAAATAAATCACACAGAAAAAGAAACATCATAAGATATCACTAATACACGGAATGTAAACTTGGCTACACAGGAACTGAATTCCAAAACAGAACAGGGTCTCAAATTTAGAAAACCAACTTATGCTTGCTTAAGGGGAAAGGTGAGTTGGGGTGCTGCATAAAACCAGAGATTGAAATGAGCACAGATAAAGTTCCTTAAGCCAAATATGGAATAGACAAGAGCTACTCCTTGCTCAACGAAATGGACTCAACACCCCATATTAAACGCCTAAGAATGTACCTGACTAGTAAGTATCTTAAAACCTATGGATTGCTAAGTCTCCAAAAGAGAATCAAGCGTGTGTACAGGGGCATAAACGCAGCAGTGATAGGATTGGAGAGGTTTGGTGAGCAAATGAAGACCCTTTGAAGTCATATTGCATGGTACCCATTCCACGGGTCTCAACTCTCCAGGTTTAAGGTATTCTTCCTTCAGCTAAAACATGCATGTGGAACCCAGAGTATGATCAACCGTGTGAACGGGAGACGTGTTCAAATGTCTCAGTTTTCCTCCCCTGGTACTCGGGTGAAACATTCCAGACGCTTTACTAACACTCTCCCCACTTGGAGAGTCAGCGCCTTTAACCTCCTGTTTGGCCCAGTTTGCAATTTCTGCGGAAGATGAACAGGAATAGGGAGAACCAATGAGAGACTAGCTGGAGGTGTCTGAACGGGCAAATTTAACTCTCATTTCCCACCAGGAAGAGGAAATAACCAAAGGCTCAGCGTGCCGTGCCGGAACCAGATTAGGGCCTGAAGCCATCCTGCGGTGTTGCGGCCAGCTCACAAGAAAGCGAGTTGAAGAAAGGAGCTCAGGGGCACTGTAATTCACAAACCTGCAGAGTTATAAATGACAGCTATCGTCCAAAAATATACTGAAGTAAGGCTGCCAAGAGGACTTGAAAGCGGGGCAGAATTGCAGGAAACCGACTTCAGGAGGTAGACTGGAATTGCATTGAAAGCATAGGAAAAGAGGCAGAACGTCCACAATGATGCACTTGGCCAAAAAGGGCGTATGCGTTTTTTCCTGAATATATTCAGGAAAAACGCATACGCCCTTTTTGGCCAACCAAGCAAGCTTGCAAAGGAAATCTGCACTACAATGAAGTCTCACTTCCCCCCGGTCAAAAGGGCCATCTGAAAAAAGTGTAAAATCCAGAAAGGCAGGACAGGCCATGGAGAACTGGAAGCCTTGTTATGCTGATGGGCGGGATGTAAATTGCCAACAGACACTCGGGAGAAGTGTATGGTGTTTCCTGAAACATCTAAAAAACAAAGCAACAGAGCCTAGGGCACTCCCACTTATGGTCCTATAGCTTAGGGAAATTAAAATCAAAAAGACACAGCCACCCCAAAGTTTGGGATGCCTCTGTTTACAAGAACCTCGTTTACAGAACAAGTTCAACATCGCAGAAAGTGAAAAATGGATAAAGAAGTTGTGGTATTTACTTACAAAGCAATATCACTCAGCAATGAAATCTATGTCATCAGGCCCGTAGCAGCATAATGAGTGGATTCAGGTACGATGATTCTAACTGAAATAAGTCACACAGAAAAAGAAACATCATAAGATATCACTAATACCCGGAATGTAAACTTGGCTACACAGGAACTGAATTCCAATACAGAACAGTGTCTCAAATTTAGAAAACCAACTTATGCTTGCTTAAGGGGAAAGGTGAGTTGGGGTGCTGCATAAAACCAGAGATTGAAATGAGCACAGATAAAGTTCCTTAAGCCAAATATGGAATAGACAAGAGCTACTCCTTGCTCAACGAAATGGACTCAACACCGCATATTAAACGCCTAAGAATGTACCTGACTAGTAAGTATCTTAAAACCTATGGATTGCTATGTCTCCAAAAGAGAATCAAGCGTGTGTACAGGGGCATAAACGCAGCAGTGATAGGATTGGAGAGGTTTGGTGAGCAAATGAAGCCCCTTTGAAGTCATATTGCATGGTACCCATTCCACGGGTCTCAACTCTCCAGGTTTAAGGTATTCTTCCTTCAGCTAAAACATGCATGTGGAACCCAGAGTATGATCAACCATGTGAACGGGAGACGTGTTCAAATATGTCTCAGTTTTCCTCCCCTGGTACTCGGGTGCAACATTCCAGACGCTTTAATAACACTCTCCCCACTTGGAGAGTCAACGCCTTTAACCTCCTGTTTGGCCCAGTTTGCAATTTCTGCGGAAGATGAACAGGAATAGGGAGAACCAATGAGAGACTAGCTGGAGGTGTCTGGACGGGCAAATTTAACTCTCATTTCCCACCAGGAAGAGGAAATAACCAAAGGCTCAGCGTGCCGTGCCGGAACCAGATTAGGGCCTGAAGCCATCCTGCGGTGTTGCGGCCAGGTCACAAGAAAGCGAGTTGAAGAAAGGAGCTCAGGGGCACTGTAATTCACAAACCTGCAGAGTTATAAATGACAGCTATCGTCCAAAAATATACTGAAGTAAGGCTGCCACGAGGACTAGAAAGAGGGGCAGAATTGCAGGAAACCGACTTCAGGAGGTAGACTGGAATTGCATTGAAAGCATAGGAAAAGAGGCAGAACGTCCACAATGATGCACTTGGCCAAAAAGGGCGTATGCGTTTTTTCCTGAATATATTAAGGAAAAAACGCATACGCACTTTTTGGCCAACCAAGCAAGCTTGCAAAGGAAATCTGCACTACAATGAAGTCTCACTTCCCCCCAGTCAAAAGGGCCATCTGAAAAAAGTGTAAAATCCAGAAAGGCAGGACAGGCCATGGAGAACTGGGAGCCTTGTTATGCTGATGGGTGGGATGAAAATTGCCAACAGACACTCGGGAGAAGTGTATGGTGTTTCCTGAAACATCTAAGAAACAAAGCAACAGAGCCTAGGGCACTTCCACTTATGGTCCTATAGCTTAGGGAAATTAAAATCAAAAAGACACAGCCACCCCAAAGTTTGGGACACCTCTGTTTACAAGAACCTCGTTTACCGTACAAGTTCAATATCACAGAAAGTGAAAAATGGATAAAGAACTTGTGGTACTTACGTACAATGCAGTATCACTCAGCAATGAAATCTATGTCATCAGGCCCGTAGCAGCATAATGAGCGGATTCAGGTACGATGATTCTAACTGAAATAAGTCACACAGAAAAAGAAACATCATAAGATATCACTAATACACGGAATGTAAACTTGGCTACACAGGAACTGAATTCCAAAACAGAACAGGGTCTCAAATTTAGAAAACCAACTTATGCTTGCTTAAGGGGAAAGGTGAGTTGGGGTGCTGCATAAAACCAGAGATTCAAATGAGCACAGATAAAGTTCCTTAAGCCAAATATGGAATAGGCAAGAGCTACTCCTTGCTCAACGAAATGGACTCAACACCCCATATTAAACGCCTAAGAATGTATCTGACTAGTAAGTATCTTAAAACCTATGGATTGCTATGTCTCCAAAAGAGAATCAAGCGTGTGTACAGGGGCATAAACGCAGCAGTGATAGGATTGGAGAGGTTTGGTGAGCAAATGAAGCCCCTTTGAAGTCATATTGCATGGTACCCATTCCACGGGTCTCAACTCTCCAGGTTTAAGGTATTCTTCCTTCAGCTAAAACATGCATGTGGAACCCAGAGTATGATCAACCATGTGAACGGGAGACGTGTTCAAATATGTCTCAGTTTTCCTCCCCTGGTACTCGGGTGCAACATTCCAGACGCTTTAATAACACTCTCCCCACTTGGAGAGTCAGCGCCTTTAACCTCCTGTTTGGCCCAGTTTGCAATTTCTGCGGAAGATGAACAGGAATAGGGAGAACCAATGAGAGACTAGCTGGAGGTGTCTGGACGGGCAAATTTAACTCTCATTTCCCACCAGGAAGAGGAAATAACCAAAGGCTCAGCGTGCCGTGCCGGAACCAGATTAGGGCCTGAAGCCATCTTGCGGTGTTGCGGGCAGCTCACAAGAAAGCGAGTTGAAGAAAGGAGCTCAGGGGCACTGTAATTCACAAATCTGCAGAGTTATAAATGACAGCTATCGTCCAAAAATATACTGAAGTAAGGCTGCCAAGAGGACTTGAAAGCGGGGCAGAATTGCAGGAAACCGATTTCAGGAGGTAGACTGGAATTGCATTGAAAGCATAGGAAAAGAGGCAGAACGTCCACAATGATGCACTTGGCCAAAAAGGGCGTATGCGTTTTTTCCTGAATATATTCAGGAAAAAACGCATACGCCCTTTTTGGCCAACCAAGCAAGCTTGCAAAGGAAATCTGCACTACAATGAAGTCTCACTTCCCCCCGGTCCAAAGGACCATCTGAAAAAAGTGTAAAATCCAGAAAGGCAGGACAGGCCATGGAGAACTGGGAGCCTTGTTATGCTGATGGGTGGGATGTAAATTGCAAACAGACACTGGGGAGAAGTGTACGGTGTTTCCTGAAACATCTAAAAAACAAAGCAACAGAGCCTAGGGCACTTCCACTTATGGTCCTATAGCTTAGGGAAATTAAAATCAAAAAGACACAGCCACCCCAAAGTTTGGGACGCCTCTGTTTACAAGAACCACGTTTACTGTACAAGTTCAATATCACAGAAAGTGAAAAATGGATAAAGAACTTGTGGTACTTACGTACAATGCAGTATCACTCAGCAATGAAATCTATGTCATCAGGCCCGTAGCAGCATAATGAGTGGATTCAGGTACGATGATTCTAACTGAAATAAGTCACACAGAAAAAGAAACATCATAAGATATCACTAATACACGGAATGTAAACTTGGCTACACAGGAACTGAATTCCAAAACAGAACAGTGTCTCAAATTAAGAAAACCAACTTATGCTTGCTTAAGGGGAAAGGTGAGTTGGGGTGCTGCATAAAACCAGAGATTGAAATGAGCACAGATAAAGTTCCTTAAGCCAAATATGGAATAGACAAGAGCTACTCCTTGCTCAACGAAATGGACTCAACACCCCATATTAAACGCCTAAGAATGTACCTGACTAGTAAGTATCTTAAAACCTATGGATTGCTATGTCTCCAAAAGAGAATCAAGCGTGTGTACAGGGGCATAAACGCAGCAGTGATAGGATTGGAGAGGTTTGGTGAGCAAATGAAGCCCCTTTGAAGTCATATTGCATGGTACCCATTCCACGGGTCTCAACTCTCCAGGTTTAAGGTATTCTTCCTTCAGCTAAAACATGCATGTGGAACCCAGAGTATGATCAACCATGTGAACGGGAGACGTGTTCAAATATGTCTCAGTTTTCCTCCCCTGGTACTCGGGTGCAACATTCCAGACGCTTTAATAACACTCTCCCCACTTGGAGAGTCAACGCCTTTAACCTCCTGTTTGGCCCAGTTTGCAATTTCTGCGGAAGATGAACAGGAATAGGGAGAACCAATGAGAGACTAGCTGGAGGTGTCTGGACGGGCAAATTTAACTCTCATTTCCCACCAGGAAGAGGAAATAACCAAAGGCTCAGCGTGCCGGGCCGGAACCAGATTAGGGCCTGAAGCCATCCTGCGGTGTTGCGGCCAGCTCAAAAGAAAGCGAGTTGAAGAAAGGAGCTCAGGGGCACTGTAATTCACAAACCTGCAGAGTTATAAATGACAGCTATCGTCCAAAAATATACTGAAGTAAGGCTGCCAAGAGGACTTGAAAGCGGGGCAGAATTGCAGGAAACCGATTTCAGGAGGTAGACTGGAATTGCATTGAAAGCATAGGAAAAGAGGCAGAACGTCCACAATGATGCACTTGGCCTAAAAGGGCGTATGCGTTTTTTCCTGAATATTTTCAGGAAAAAACGCATACGCCCTTTTTGGCCAACCAAGCAAGCTTGCAAAGGAAATCTGCACTACAATGAAGTCTCACTTCCCCCCAGTCAAAAGGGCCATCTGAAAAAAGTGTAAAATCCAGAAAGGCAGGACAGGCCATGGAGAACTGGGAGCCTTGTTATGCTGATGGACAGGATGTAAATTGCCAACAGACACTCGGGAGAAGTGTATGGTGTTTCCTGAAACATCTAAAAAACAAAGCAACAGAGCCTAGGGCACTTCCACTTATGGTCCTATAGCTTAGGGAAATTAAAATCAAAAAGACACAGCCACCCCAAAGTTTGGGATGCCTCTGTTTACAAGAACCTCGTTTACCTTACAAGTTCAACATCACAGAAAGTGAAAAATGGATAAAGAACTTGTGGTACTTACGTACAATGCAGTATCACTCAGCAATGAAATCTATGTCATCAGGCCCGTAGCAGCATAATGAGTGGATTCAGGTACGATGATTCTAACTGAAATAAATCACACAGAAAAAGAAACATCATAAGATATCACTAATACACGGAATGTAATCTTGGCTACACAGGAACTGAATTCCAAAACAGAACAGGGTCTCAAATTTAGAAAACCAACTTATGCTTGCTTAAGAGGAAAGGTGAGTTGGGGTGCTGCATAAAACCAGAGATTGAAATGAGCACAGATAAAGTTCCTTAAGCCAAATATGGAATAGACAAGAGCTACTCCTTGCTCAACGAAATGGACTCAACACCCCATATTAAACGCCTAAGAATGTACCTGACTAGTAAGTATCTTAAAACCTATGGATTGCTATGTCTCCAAAAGAGAATCAAGCGTGTGTACAGGGGCATAAACGCAGCAGTGATAGGATTGGAGAGGTTCGGTGAGCAAATGAAGACCCTTTGAAGTCATATTGCATGGTACCCATTCCACGGGTTTCAACTACCCAGGTTTAAGGTATGCTTCCTTCAGCTAAAACATGCATGTGGAACCTAGAGTATGATCAACCATGTGATCGGGAGACGTGTTCAAATATGTCTCAGTTTTCGTACCCTGGTACTCGGGTGCAACATTCCAGATGCTTTACTAACACTCTCCCGACTTGGAGAGTCAGTGCCTTTAACCTCCTGTTTGGCCCAGTTTGCAATTTCTGCGGAAGATGAACAGGAATAGCGAGAACCAATGAGAGACTAGCTGGAGGTGTCTGGACGGGCAAATTTAACTCTCATTTCCCACCAGGAAGAGGAATTAACCAAAGGCTCAGCGTGCTGTGCCAGAACCAGATTAGGGACTAAAGCCCTCCTGCGGTGTTGCGGCCAGGTCACAAGAAAGCGAGTTGAAGAAAGGAGCTCAGGGGCACTGTAATTCACAAACCTGCAGAGTTATAAATGACAGCTATCGTCCAAAAATATACTGAAGTAAGGCTGCCAAGAGGACTTGAAAGCGGGGCAGAATTGCAGGAAACCAATTTCAGGAGGTAGACTGGAATTGCATTGAAAGCATAGGAAAAGAGGCAGAACGTCCACAATGATGCACTTGGCCAAAAAGGGCGTATGCGTTTTTTCCTGAATATATTCAGGAAAAAACGCATACGCCCTTTTTGGCCAACCAAGCAAGCTTGCAAAGGAAATCTGCACTACAATGAAGTCTCACTTCCCCCCGGTCAAAAGGGCCATCTGAAAAAAGAGTAAAATCCAGAAAGGCAGGACAGGCCATGGAGAACTGGGAGCCTTGTTATGCTGAAGGGCGGGATGTAAATTGCCAACAGACACTCGGGAGAAGTGTATGGTGTTTCCTGAAACATCTAAAACACAAAGCAACAGAGCCTAGGTCACTTCCACTTATGGTCCTATAGCTTAGGGAAATTAAAATCAAAAAGACACAGCCACCCCAAAGTTTGGGACGCCTCTGTTTACAAGAACCTCGTTTACCGTACAAGTTCAACATCACAGAAAGTGAAAAATGGATAAAGAACTTGTGGTACTTACGTACAATGCAGTATCACTCAGCAATGAAATCTATGTCATCAGGCCCGTAGCAGCATAATGAGTGGATTCAGGTACGATGATTCTAACTGAAATAAATCACACAGAAAAAGAAACATCATAAGATATCACTAATACACGGAATGTAAACTTGGCTACACAGGAACTGAATTCCAAAACAGAACAGGGTCTCAAATTTAGAAAACCAACTTATGCTTGCTTAAGGGGAAAGGTGAGTTGGGGTGCTGCATAAAACCAGAGATTGAAATGAGCACAGATAAAGTTCCTTAAGCCAAATATGGAATAGACAAGAGCTACTCCTTGCTCAACGAAATGGACTCAACACCCCATATTAAACGCCTAAGAATGTACCTGACTAGTAAGTATCTTAAAACCTATGGATTGCTAAGTCTCCAAAAGAGAATCAAGCGTGTGTACAGGGGCATAAACGCAGCAGTGATAGGATTGGAGAGGTTTGGTGAGCAAATGAAGACCCTTTGAAGTCATATTGCATGGTACCCATTCCACGGGTCTCAACTCTCCAGGTTTAAGGTATTCTTCCTTCAGCTAAAACATGCATGTGGAACCCAGAGTATGATCAACCGTGTGAACGGGAGACGTGTTCAAATGTCTCAGTTTTCCTCCCCTGGTACTCGGGTGAAACATTCCAGACGCTTTACTAACACTCTCCCCACTTGGAGAGTCAGCGCCTTTAACCTCCTGTTTGGCCCAGTTTGCAATTTCTGCGGAAGATGAACAGGAATAGGGAGAACCAATGAGAGACTAGCTGGAGGTGTCTGAACGGGCAAATTTAACTCTCATTTCCCACCAGGAAGAGGAAATAACCAAAGGCTCAGCGTGCCGTGCCGGAACCAGATTAGGGCCTGAAGCCATCCTGCGGTGTTGCGGCCAGCTCACAAGAAAGCGAGTTGAAGAAAGGAGCTCAGGGGCACTGTAATTCACAAACCTGCAGAGTTATAAATGACAGCTATCGTCCAAAAATATACTGAAGTAAGGCTGCCAAGAGGACTTGAAAGCGGGGCAGAATTGCAGGAAACCGATTTCAGGAGGTAGACTGGAATTGCATTGAAAGCATAGGAAAAGAGGCAGAACGTCCACAATGATGCACTTGGCCAAAAAGGGCGTATGCGTTTTTTCCTGAATATATTCAGGAAAAACGCATACGCCCTTTTTGGCCAACCAAGCAAGCTTGCAAAGGAAATCTGCACTACAATGAAGTCTCACTTCCCCCCGGTCAAAAGGGCCATCTGAAAAAAGTGTAAAATCCAGAAAGGCAGGACAGGCCATGGAGAACTGGAAGCCTTGTTATGCTGATGGGCGGGATGTAAATTGCCAACAGACACTCGGGAGAAGTGTATGGTGTTTCCTGAAACATCTAAAAAACAAAGCAACAGAGCCTAGGGCACTTCCACTTATGGTCCTATAGCTTAGGGAAATTAAAATCAAAAAGACACAGCCACCCCAAAGTTTGGGACGCCTCTGTTTACAAGAACGTCGTTTACAGTACAAGTTCAACATCGCAGAAAGTGAAAAATGGATAAAGAAGTTGTGGTATTTACTTACAAAGCAATATCACTCAGCAATGAAATCTATGTCATCAGGCCCGTAGCAGCATAATGAGTGGATTCAGGTACGATGATTCTAACTGAAATAAGTCACACAGAAAAAGAAACATCATAAGATATCACTAATACACGGAATGTAAACTTGGCTACACAGGAACTGAATTACAGAACAGAACAGGGTCTAAAATTTAGAAAACCAACTTATGCTTGCTTAAGGGGAAAGGTGAGTTGGGGTGCTGCAGAAAACCAGAGATTGAAATGGGCACAGATAAAGTTCCTTAAGCCAAATATGGAATAGACAAGAGCTACTCCTTGCTCAACGAAATGGACTCAACACCGCATATTAAACGCCTAAGAATGTACCTGACTAGTAAGTATCTTAAAACCTATGGATTGCTATGTCTCCAAAAGAGAATCAAGCGTGTGTACAGGGGCATAAACGCAGCAGTGATAGGATTGGAGAGGTTCGGTGAGCAAATGAAGACCCTTTGAAGTCATATTGCATGGTACCCATTCCACGGGTCTCAACTCTCCAGGTTTAAGGTATTCTTCCTTCAGCTAAAACATGCATGTGGAACCCAGAGTATGATCAACCGTGTGAACGGGAGACGTGTTCAAATGTCTCAGTTTTCCTCCCCTGGTACTCGGGTGCAACATTCCAGACGCTTTACTAACACTCTCCCCACTTGGAGAGTCAGCGCCTTTAACCTCCTGTTTGGCCCAGTTTGCAATTTCTGCGGAAGATGAACAGGAATAGGGAGAACCAATGAGAGACTAGCTGGAGGTGTCTGAACGGGCAAATTTAACTGTCATTTCCCACCAGGAAGAGGAAATAACCAAAGGCTCAGCGTGCCGTGCCGGAACGAGATTAGGGCCTGAAGCCATGCTGCGGTGTTGCGGCCAGCTCACAAGAAAGCGAGTTGAAGAAAGGAGCTCAGGGGCACTGTAATTCACAAACCTGCAGAGTTATAAATGACAGCTATCGTCCAAAAATATACTGAAGTAAGGCTGCCAAGAGGACTTGAAAGCGGGGCAGAATTGCAGGAAACCGATTTCAGGAGGTAGACTGGAATTGCATTGAAAGCATAGGAAAAGAGGCAGAACGTCCACAATGATGCACTTGGCCAAAAAGGGCGTATGCGTTTTTTCCTGAATATATTCAGGAAAAAACGCATACGCCCTTTTTGGCCAACCAAGCAAGCTTGCAAAGGAAATCTGCACTACAATGAAGTCTCACTTCCCCCCGGTCAAAAGGGCCATCTGAAAAAAGTGTAAAATCCAGAAAGGCAGGACAGGCCATGGAGAACTGGAAGCCTTGTTATGCTGATGGGCGGGATGTAAATTGCCAACAGACACTCGGTAGAAGTGTATGGTGTTTCCTGAAACATCTAAAAAACAAAGCAACAGAGCCTAGGGCACTTCCAATTATGGTCCTATAGCTTAGGGAAATTAAAATCAAAAAGACACAGCCACCCCAAAGTTTGGGATGCCTCTGTTTACAAGAACCTCGTTTACAGTACAAGTTCAACATCGCAGAAAGTGAAAAATGGATAAAGAAGTTGTGGTATTTACTTACAAAGCAATATCACTCAGCAATGAAATCTATGTCATCAGGCCCGTAGCAGCATAATGAGTGGATTCAGGTACGATGATTCTAACTGAAATAAGTCACACAGAAAAAGAAACATCATAAGATATCACTAATACACGGAATGTAAACTTGGCTACACAGGAACTGAATTACAGAACAGAACAGGGTCTAATATTTAGAAAACCAACTTATGCTTGCTTAAGGGGAAAGGTGAGTTGGGGTGCTGCAAAAAAACAGAGATTGAAATGGGCACAGATAAAGTTCCTTAAGCCAAATATGGAATAGACAAGAGCTACTCCTTGCTCAACGAAATGGACTCAACACCCCATATTAAACGCCTAAGAATGTACCTGACTAGTAAGTATCTTAAAACCTATGGATTGCTATGTCTCCAAAAGAGAATCAAGCGTGTGTACAGGGGCATAAACGCAGCAGTGATAGGATTGGAGAGGTTCGGTGAGCAAATGAAGACCCTTTGAAGTCATATTGCATGGTACCCATTCCACGGGTCTCAACTCTCCAGGTTTAAGGTATTCTTCCTTCAGCTAAAACATGCATGTGGAACCCAGAGTATGATCAACCGTGTGAACAGGAGAAGTGTTCAAACATGTCTCAGTTTTCGTACCCTGGTACTCGGGTGCAACATTCCAGACGCTTTACTAACACTCTCCCCACTTGGAGAGTCAGTGCCTTTAACCTCCTGTTTGGCCCAGTTTGCAATTTCTGCGGAAGATGAACAGGAATAGGGAGAACCAATGAGAGACTAGCTGGAGGTGTCTGGACGGGCAAATTTAACTCTCATTTCCCACCAGGAAGAGGAAATAACCAAAGGCTCAGAGTGCCGTGCCGGAACCAGATTAGGTCCTGAAGCCATCCTGCAGTGCTGCGGCCAGCTCAAAAGAAAGCGAGTTGAAGAAAGGAGCTCAGGGGCACTGTAATTCACAAACCTGCAGAGTTATAAATGACAGCTATCGTCCAAAAATATACTGAAGTAAGGCTGCCAAGAGGACTTGAAAGCGGGGCAGAATTGCAGGAAACCGATTTCAGGAGGTAGACTGGAATTGCATTGAAAGCATAGGAAAAGAGGCAGAACGTCCACAATGATGCACTTGGCCAAAAAGGGCGTATGCGTTTTTTCCTGAATATATTCAGGAAAAAACGCATACGCCCTTTTTGGCCAACCAAGCAAGCTTGCAAAGGAAATCTGCACTACAATGAAGTCTCACTTCCCCCCGGTCAAAAGGGCCATCTGAAAAAAGTGTAAAATCCAGAGAGGCAGGACAGGCCATGGAGAACTGGGAGCCTTGTTATGCTGATGGGCGGGATGTAAATTGCCAACAGACACTCGGGAGAAGTGTATGGTGTTTCCTGAAACATCTAAAAAACAAAGCAACAGAGCCTAGGGCACTTCCACTTATGGTCCTATAGCTTAGGGAAATTAAAATCAAAAAGACACAGCCACCCCAAAGTTTGGGACGGCTCTGTTTACAAGAACCTCGTTTACTGTACAAGTTCAATATCACAGAAAGTGAAAAATGGATAAAGAACTTGTGGTACTTACGTACAATGCAGTATCACTCAGCAATGAAATCTATGACATCAGGCCCATAGCAGCATAATGAGTGGATTCAGGTACGATGATTCTAACTGAAATAAGTCACACAGAAAAAGAAACATCATAAGATATCACTAATACACGGAATGTAAACTTGGCTACACAGGAACTGAATTCCAAAACAGAACAGGGTCTCAAATTTAGAAAATCAACTTATGCTTGCTTAAGGGGAAAGGTGAGTTGGGGTGCTGCATAAAACCAGAGATTGAAATGAGCACAGATAAAATTCCTTAAGCCAAATATGGAATAGACAAGAGCTACTCCTTGCTCAACGAAATGGACTCAACACCCCATATTAAACGCCTAAGAATGTACCTGACTAGTAAGTATCTTAAAACCTATGGATTGCTATGTCTCTGAAAGAGAATCAAGCATGTGTACAGGGGCATAAACGCAGCAGTGATAGGATTGGAGAGGTTCGGTGAGCAAATGAAGACCCTTTGAAGTCATATTGCATGGTACCCATTCCACGGGTTTCAACTACCCAGGTTTAAGGTATGCTTCCTTCAGCTAAAACATGCATGTGGAACCTAGAGTATGATCAACCATGTGATCGGGAGACGTGTTCAAATATGTCTCAGTTTTCGTACCCTGGTACTCGGGAGCAACATTCCAGACGCTTTACTAACACTCTCCCCACTTGGAGAGTCAGTCCCTTTAACCTCCTGTTTGGCCCAGTTTGCAATTTCTGCGGAAGATGAACAGGAATAGCGAGAACCAATGAGAGACTAGCTGGAGGTGTCTGGACGGGCAAATTTAACTCTCATTTCCCACCAGGAAGAGGAATTAACCAAAGGCTCAGTGTGCCGTGCCGGAACCACATTAGGGCCTGAAGCCATCCTGCGGTGTTGCGGCCAGGTCACAAGAAAGCGAGTTGAAGAAAGGAGCTCAGGGGCACTGTAATTCACAAACCTGCAGAGTTATAAATGACAGCTATCGTCCAAAAATATACTGAAGTAAGGCTGCCAAGAGGACTTGAAAGCGGGGCAGAATTGCAGGAAACCGATTTCAGGAGGTAGACTGGAATTGCATTGAAAGCATAGGAAAAGAGGCAGAACGTCCACAATGATGCACTTGGCCAAAAAGGGCGTATGCGTTTTTTCCTGAATATATTCAGGAAAAAACGCATACGCCCTTTTTGGCCAACCAAGCAAGCTTGCAAAGGAAATCCGCACTACAATGAAGTCTCACTTCCCCCCGGTCAAAAGGGCCATCTGAAAAAAGTGTAAAATCCAGAAAGGCAGGACAGGCCATGGAGAACTGGGAGCCTTGTTATGCTGATGGGCGGGATGTAAATTGCCAACAGACACTCGGGAGAAGTGTATGGTGTTTCCTGAAACATCTAAAAAACAAAGCAACAGAGCCTAGGGCACTTCCACTTATGGTCCTATAGCTTAGGGAAATTAAAATCAAAAAGACACAGCCACCCCAAAGTTTGGGCCGGCTCTGTTTACAAGAACCTCGTTTACAGTACAAGTTCAACATCGCAGAAAGTGAAAAATGGATAAAGAGGTTGTGGTATTTACTTACAAAGCAATATCACTCAGCAATGAAATCTATGTCATCAGGCCCTTAGCAGCACAATGAGTGGATTCAGGTATGATGATACTAACTGAAATAAGTCACACAGAAAAAGAAACATCATAAGGTATCAGTAATACACGGAATGTAAACTTGGCTACACAGAAACTGAATTACAGAACAGAACAGGGTCTCAAATTTAGAAAACCAACTTATGCTTGCTTAAGGGGAAAGGTGAGTTGGGGTGCTGCATAAAACCAGAGATTGAAATGAGCACAGATAAAGTTCCTTAAGCCAAATATGGAATAGACAAGAGCTACTCCTTGCTCAACGAAATGGACTCAACACCGCATATTAAACGCCTAAGAATGTACCTGACTAGTAAGTATCTTAAAACCTATGGATTGCTATGTCTCCGAAAGAGAATCAAGCATGTGTACAGGGGCATAAACGCAGCAGTGATAGGATTGGAGAGGTTCGGTGAGCAAATGAAGACCCTTTGAAGTCATATTGCATGGTACCCATTCCACGGGTCTCAACTATCCAGGTTTAAGGTATTCTTCCTTCAGCTAAAACATGCATGTGGAACCCAGAGTATGATCAACCGTGTGAACGGGAGATGTGTACAAATATGTCTCAGTTTTCCTCCCCTGGTACTCGGGTGCAACATTCCACACGCTTTACTAACACTCTCCCCACTTGGAGAGTCAGCGCCTTTAACCTCCTGTTTGGCCCAGTTTGCAGTTTCTGCGGAAGATGAACAGGAATAGGGAGAACCAATGAGAGACTAGCTGGAGGTGTCTGGACGGGAAATTTAACTCTCATTTCCCACCAGGAAGAGGAATTAACCAAAGGCTCAGTGTGCCGTGCCGGAACCACATTAGGGCCTGAAGCCATCCTGCAGTGTTGCGGCCAGCTCACAAGAAAGCGAGTTGAAGAAAGGAGCTCAGGGGCACTGTAATTCACTAACCTGCAGAGTTATAAATTACAGCTATCGTCTAAAAATATACTGAAGTAAGGCTGCCAAGAGGACTTGAAAGCGGGGCAGAATTGCAGGAAACCGATTTCAGGAGGTAGACTGGAATTGCATTGAAAGCATAGGAAAAGAGGCAGAACGTCCACAATGATGCACTTGGCCAAAAAGGGCATATGCGTTTTTTCCTGAATATATTCAGGAAAAAACGCATACGCCCTTTTTGGCCAACCAAGCAAGCTTGCAAAGGAAATCTGCACTACAATGAAGTCTCACTTCCCCCCGGTCAAAAGGGCCATCTGAAAAAAGTGTAAAATCCAGAAAGGTAGGACAGGCCATGGAGAACTGGGAGCCTTGTTATGCTGATGGGCGGGATGTAAATTGCCAACAGACACTCAGGAGAAGTGTATGGTGTTTCCTGAAACATCTAAAAAACAAAGCAACAGAGCCTAGGGCACTTCCACTTATGGTCCTATAGCTTAGGGAAATTAAAATCAAAAAGACCCAGCCACCCAAAATTTTGGGACGCCTCTGGTTACAAGAACCTCGTTTACCGTACAAGTTCAATATCACAGAAAGTGAAAAATGGATAAAGAACTTGTGGTACTTACGTACAATGCAGTATCACTCAGCAATGAAATCTATGTCATCAGGCCCGTAGCAGCATAATGAGTGGATTCAGGTACGATGATTCTAACTGAAATAAGTCACACAGAAAAAGAAACATCATAAGATATCACTAATACACGGAATGTAAACTTGGCTACACAGGAACTGAATTACAGAACAGAACAGGGTCTAAAATTTAGAAAACCAACTTATGCTTGCTTAAGGGGAAAGGTGAGTTGGGGTGCTGCAAAAAAACAGAGATTGAAATGGGCACAGATAAAGTTCCTTAAGCCAAATATGGAATAGACAAGAGCTACTCCTTGCTCAACGAAATGGACTCAACACCCCATATTAAACGCCTAAGAATGTACCTGACTAGTAAGTATCTTAAAACCTATGGATTGCTATGTCTCCAAAAGAGAATCAAGCGTGTGTACAGGGGCATAAACGCAGCAGTGATAGGATTGGAGAGGTTCGGTGAGCAAATGAAGACCCTTTGAAGTCATATTGCATGGTACCCATTCCACGGGTTTCAACTACCCAGGTTTAAGGTATTCTTCCTTCAGCTAAAACATGCATGTGGAACCCAGAGTATGATCAACCGTGTGAACAGGAGAAGTGTTCAAATATGTCTCAGTTTTCGTACCCTGGTACTCGGGTGCAACATTCCAGACGCTTTACTAACACTCTCCCCACTTGGAGAGTCAGCGCCTTTAACCTCCTGTTTGGCCCAGTTTGCAATTTCTGCGGAAGATGAACAGGAATAGGGAGAACCAATGAGAGAGTAGCTGGAGGTGTCTGGACGGGCAAATTTAACTCTCATTTCCCACCAGGAAGAGGAAATAACCAAAGGCTCAGAGTGCCGTGCCGGAACCAGATTAGGGCCTGAAGCCATCCTGCGGTGTTGCGGCCAGCTCAAAAGAAAGCGAGTTGAAGAAAGGAGCTCAGGGGCACTGTAATTCACAAACCTGCAGAGTTATAAATGACAGCTATCGTCCAAAAATATACTGAAGTAAGGCTGCCAAGAGGACTTGAAAGCGGGGCAGAATTGCAGGAAACCGATTTCAGGAGGTAGACTGGAATTGCATTGAAAGCATAGGAAAAGAGGCAGAACGTCCACAATGATGCACTTGGCCAAAAAGGGCATATGCGTTTTTTCCTGAATATATTCAGGAAAAAATGCATACGCCCTGTTTGGCCAACCAAGCAAGCTTGCAAAGGAAATCTGCACTACAATGAAGTCTCACTTCCCCCCGGTCAAAAGGGCCATCTGAAAAAAGTGTAAAATCCAGAAAGGCAGGACAGGCCATGGAGAACTGGGAGCCTTGTTATGCTGATGGGCGGGATGTAAATTGCCAACAGACACTCGGGAGAAGTGTATGGTGTTTCCTGAAACATCTAAAAAACAAAGCAACAGAGCCTAGGGCACTTTCACTTATGGTCCTATAGCTTAGGGAAATTAAAATCAAAAAGATCCAGCCACCCAAAAGTTTGGGACTCCTCTGGTTACAAGAACCTCGCTTACCGTACAAGTTTAATATCACAGAAAGTGAAAAATGGATAAAGAACTTGTGTTAGTTACGTACAATGCAGTATCACTCAGCAATGAAATCTATGTCATCAGGCCCGTAGCAGCATAATGAGTGGATTCAGGTACGATGATTCTAACTGAAATAAGTCACACAGAAAAAGAAACATCATAAGATATCACTAATACACGGAATGTAAACTTGGCTACACAGGAACTGAATTCCAAAACAGAACAGGGTCTCAAATTTAGAAAACCAACTTATGCTTGCTTAAGGGGAAAGGTGAGTTGGGGTGCTGCATAAAACCAGAGATTGAAATGAGCACAGATAAAGTTGCTTAAGCCAAATATGGAATAGACAAGAGCTACTCCTTGCTCAACGAAATGGACTCAACACCCCATATTAAACGCCTAAGAATGTACCTGACTAGTAAGTATCTTAAAACCTATGGATTGCTATGTCTCCAAAAGAGAATCAAGCGTGTGTACAGGGGCATAAACGCAGCAGTGATAGGATTGGAGAGGTTCGGTGAGCAAATGAAGACCCTTTGAAGTCATATTGCATGGTACCCATTCCACGGGTCTCAACTCTTCAGGTTTAAGGTATTCTTCCTTCAGCTAAAACATGCATGTGGAACCCAGAGTATGATCAACCGTGTGAACGGGAGACGTGTTCAAATATCTCAGTTTTCCTCCCCTGGTACTCGGGTGCAACATTCCAGACGCTTTACTAACACTCTCCCCACTTGGAGAGTCAGTGCCTTTAACCTCCTGTTTGGCCCAGTTTGCAATTTTTGCGGAAGAAGAACAGGAATAGGGAGAACCAATGAGAGACTAGCTGGAGGTGTCTGAACGGGCAAATTTAACTCTCATTTCCCACCAGGAAGAGGAAATAACCAAAGGCTCAGCGTGCCGTGCCGGAACAAGATTAGGGCCTGAAGCCATCCTGCGGTGTTGCGGCCAGCTCACAAGAAAGCGAGTTGAAGAAAGGAGCTCAGGGGCACTGTAATGCACAAACCTGCAGAGTTATAAATGACAGCTATCGTCCAAAAATATACTGAAGTAAGGCTGCCAAGAGGACTTGAAAGCGGGGCAGAATTGCAGGAAACCGATTTCAGGAGGTAGACTGGAATTGCATTGAAAGCATAGGAAAAGAGGCAGAACGTCCACAATGATGCACTTGGCCAAAAAGGGCGTATGCGTTTTTTCCTGAATATATTCAGGAAAAACGCATACGCACTTTTTGGCCAACCAAGCAAGCTTGCAAAGGAAATCTGCACTACAATGAAGTCTCACTTCCCCCCGGTCAAAAGGGCCATCTGAAAAAAGTGTAAAATCCAGAAAGGCAGAACAAGCCATAGAGAACTGGAAGCCTTGTTATGCTGATGGGCGGGATGTAAATTGCCAACAGACACTCGGTAGAAGTGTATGGTGTTTCCTGAAACATCTAAAAAACAAAGCAACAGAGCCTAGGGCACTTCCACTTATGGTCCTATAGCTTAGGGAAATTAAAATCAAAAAGACACAGCCACCCCAAAGTTTGGGACGCCTCTGTTTACAAGAACCTCGTTTACAGTACAAGTTCAACATCGCAGAAAGTGAAAAATGGATAAAGAAGTTGTGGTATTTACTTACAAAGCAATATCACTCAGCAATGAAATCTATGTCATCAGGCCCGTAGCAGCATAATGAGTGGATTCAGGTACGATGATTCTAACTGAAATAAGTCACACAGAAAAAGAAACATCATAAGATATCACTAATACACGGAATGTAAACTTGGCTACACAGGAACTGAATTACAGAACAGAACAGGGTCTAAAATTTAGAAAACCAACTTATGCTTGCTTAAGGGGAAAGGTGAGTTGGGGTGCTGCAGAAAACCAGAGATTGAAATGGGCACAGATAAAGTTCCTTAAGCCAAATATGGAATAGACAAGAGCTACTCCTTGCTCAACGAAATGGACTCAACACCGCATATTAAACGCCTAAGAATGTACCTGACTAGTAAGTATCTTAAAACCTATGGATTGCTATGTCTCCAAAAGAGAATCAAGCGTGTGTACAGGGGCATAAACGCAGCAGTGATAGGATTGGAGAGGTTCGGTGAGCAAATGAAGACCCTTTGAAGTCATATTGCATGGTACCCATTCCACGGGTCTCAACTCTCCAGGTTTAAGGTATTCTTCCTTCAGCTAAAACATGCATGTGGAACCCAGAGTATGATCAACCGTGTGAACAGGAGAAGTGTTCAAATATGTCTCAGTTTTCGTACCCTGGTACTCGGGTGCAACATTCCAGACGCTTTACTAACACTCTCCCCACTTGGAGAGTCAGTGCCTTTAACCTCCTGTTTGGCCCAGTTTGCAATTTCTGCGGAAGATGAACAGGAATAGGGAGAACCAATGAGAGACTAGCTGGAGGTGTCTGGACGGGCAAATTTAACTCTCATTTCCCACCAGGAAGAGGAAATAACCAAAGGCTCAGAGTGCCGTGCCGGAACCAGATTAGGTCCTGAAGCCATCCTGCAGTGCTGCGGCCAGCTCAAAAGAAAGCGAGTTGAAGAAAGGAGCTCAGGGGCACTGTAATTCACAAACCTGCAGAGTTATAAATGACAGCTATCGTCCAAAAATATACTGAAGTAAGGCTGCCAAGAGGACTTGAAAGCGGGGCAGAATTGCAGGAAACCGATTTCAGGAGGTAGACTGGAATTGCATTGAAAGCATAGGAAAAGAGGCAGAACGTCCACAATGATGCACTTGGCCAAAAAGGGCGTATGCATTTTTTCCTGAATATATTCAGGAAAAAACGCATACGCCCTTTTTGGCCAACCAAGCAAGCTTTCAAAGGAAATCTGTACTACAATGAAGTCTCACTTCCCCCCGGTCAAAAGGGCCATCTGAAAAAAGTGTAAAATCCAGAAAGGCAGGACAGGCCATGGAGAACTGGGAGCCTTGTTATGCTGATGGGCGGGATGTAAATTGCCAACAGACACTCGGGAGAAGTGTATGGTGTTTCCTGAAACATCTAAAAAACAAAGCAACAGAGCCTAGGGCACTTCCACTTATGGTCCTATAGCTTAGGGAAATTAAAATCAAAAAGACACAGCCACCCAAAAGTTTGGGACTCCTCTGGTTACAAGAACCTCGTTTACCGTACAAGTTTAATATCACAGAAAGTGACAAATGCATAAAGAACATGTGGTACTTACGTACAATGCAGTATCACTCAGCAATGAAATCTATGTCATCAGGCCCGTAGCAGCATAATGAGTGGATTCAGGTACGATGATTCTAACTGAAATAAGTCACACAGGAAAAGAAACATCATAAGATATCACTAATACACGGAATGTAAACTTGGCTACACAGGAACTGAATTCCAAAACAGAACAGGGTCTCAAATTTAGAAAACCAACTTATGCTTGCTTAAGGGGAAAGGTGAGTTGGGGTGCTGCATAAAACCAGAGATTGAAATGAGCACAGATAAAGTTCCTTAAGCCAAATATGGAATAGACAAGAGCTACTCCTTGCTCAACGAAATGGACTGAACACCGCATATTAAACGCCTAAGAATGTACCTGACTAGTAAGTATCTTAAAACCTATGGATTGCTATGTTTCCGAAAGAGAATCAAGCGTGTGTACAGGGGCATAAACGCAGCAGTGATAGGATTGGAGAGGTTCGGTGAGCAAATGAAGACCCTTTGAAGTCGTATTGCATGGTACCCATTCCACGGGTTTCAACTATCCAGGTTTAAGGTATTCTTCCTTCAGCTAAAACATGCATTTGGAACCCAGAGTATGATCAACCGTGTGAACGGGAGACGTGTTCAAATATGTCTCAGTTTTCCTCCCCTGGTACTCGGGTGCAACATTCCAGACGCTTTACTAACACTCTCCCCACTTGGAGAGTCAGCGCCTTTAACCTCCTCTTTGGCCCAGTTTGCAATTTCTGCGGAAGATGAACAGGAATAGGGAGAACCAATGAGAGACTAGCTGGAGGTGTCTGGACGGGCAAATTTAACTCTCATTTCCCACCAGGAAGAGGAAATAACCAAAGGCTCAGCGTGCCGTGCCGGAACAAGATTAGTGCCTGAAGCCATCCTGCGGTGTTGCGGCCAGCTCAAAAGAAAACAAGTTGAAGAAAGGAGCTCAGGGGCACTGTAATTCACAAACCTGCAGAGTTATAAATGACAGCTATCGTCCAAAAATATACTGAAGTAAGGCTGCCAAGAGGACTTGAAAGCGGGGCAGAATTGCAGGAAACCGATTTCAGGAGGTAGACTGGAATTGCATTGAAAGCACAGGAAAAGAGGCAGAACGTCCACAATGATGCACTTGGTCAAAAAGGGCGTATGCGTTTTCTCCTGAATATATTCGGGAAAAAACGCATACGCCCTTTTTGGCCAACCAAGCAAGCTTGCAAAGGAAATCTGCACTACAATGAAGTCTCACTTCCCCCCGGTCAAAAGGGCCATCTGAAAAAAGTGTAAAATCCAGAAAGGCAGGACAGGCCATGGAGAACTGGGAGCCTTGTTATGCTGATGGGCGGGATGTAAATTGCCAACAGACACTCGGGAGAAGTGTATGGTGTTTCCTGAAACATCTAAAAAACAAAGCAACAGAGCCTAGGGCACTTCCACTTATGGTCCTATAGCTTAGGGAAATTAAAATCAAAAAGACACAGCCACCCCAAAGTTTGGGACGGCTCTGTTTACAAGAACCTCGTTTACAGTACAAGTTCAACATCGCAGAAAGTGAAAAATGGATAAACAGGTTGTGGTATTTACTTACAAAGCAATATCACTCAGCAATGAAATCTATGTCATCAGGCCCTTAGCAGCACAATGAGTGGATTCAGGTATGATGATTCTAAATGAAATAAGTCACACAGAAAAAGAAACATCATAAGGTATCAGTAATACACGGAATGTAAACTTGGCTACACAGGAACTGAATTACAGAACAGAACAGGGTCTCAAATTTAGAAAACCAACTTATGCTTGCTTAAGGGGAAAGGTGAGTTGGGGTGCTGCATAAAACCAGAGATTGAAATGAGCACAGATAAAGTTCCTTAAGCCAAATATGGAATAGACAAGAGCTACTCCTTGCTCAATGAAATGGACTCAACACCGCATATTAAACGCCTAAGAATGTACCTGACTAGTAAGTATCTTAAAACCTATGGATTGCTATGTCTCCGAAAGAGAATCAAGCATGTGTACAGGGGCATAAACGCAGCAGTGATAGGATTGGAGAGGTTCGGTGAGCAAATGAAGACCCTTTGAAGTCATATTGCATGGTACCCATTCCACGGGTCTCAAATATCCAGGTTTAAGGTATTCTTCCTTCAGCTAAAACATGCATGTGGAACCCAGAGTATGATCAACCGTGTGAACGGGAGACGTGTTCAAATATGTCTCAGTTTTCCTCCCCTGGTACTCGGGTGCAACATTCCACACGCTTTACTAACACTCTCCCCACTTGGAGAGTCAGCGCCTTTAACCTCCTGTTTGGCCCAGTTTGCAATTTCTGCGGAAGATGAACAGGAATAGGGAGAACCAATGAGAGACTAGCTAGAGGTGTCTGGACGGGCAAATTTAACTCTCATTTCCCACCAGGAAGAGGAAATAACCAAAGGCTCAGCGTGCTGTGCCGGAACCAGATTAGGGCCTGAAGCCATCCTGCGGTGTTGCGGCCAGCTCAAAAGAAAAGGAGTTGAAGAAAGGAGCTCAGGGGCACTGTAATTCACAAACCTGCAGAGTTATAAATGACAGCTATCGTCCAAAAATATACTGAAGTAAGGCTGCCAAGAGGACTTGAAAGCGGGGCAGAATTGCAGGAAACCGATTTCAGGAGGTAGACTGGAATTGCATTGAAAGCACAGGAAAAGAGGCAGAACGTCCACAATGATGCACTTGGCCAAAAAGGGCGTATGCGTTTTTTCCTGAATATATTCAGGAAAAAACGCATACGCCCTTTTTGGCCAACCAAGCAAGCTTGCAAAGGAAATCCGCACTACAATGAAGTCTCACTTCCCCCCAGTCAAAAGGGCCATCTGAAAAAAGTGTAAAATCCAGAAAGGCAGGACAGGCCATGGAGAACTGGGAGCCTTGTTATGCTGATGGGCGGGATGTAAATTGCCAACAGACACTCGGGAGAAGTGTATGGTGTTTCCTGAAACATCTAAAAAACAAAGCAACAGAGCCTAGGGCACTTCCACTTATGGTCCTATAGCTTAGGGAAATTAAAATCAAAAAGACACAGCCACCCCAAAGTTTGGGACGCCGCTGTTTACAAGAACCTCGTTTACAGTAAAAGTTCAACATCGCAGAAAGTGAAAAATGGATAAAGAAGTTGTGGTATTTACTTACAAAGCAATATCACTCAGCAATGAAATCTATGTCATCAGGACCTTAGCAGAACAATGAGTGGATTCAGGTATGATGATTCTAACTGAAATAAGTCACACAGAAAAAGAAACATCATAAGATATCAGTAATACACGGAATGTAAACTTGGATACACAGGAACTGAATTACAGAACAGAACAGGGTCTCAAATTTAGAAAACCAACTTATGCTTGCTTAAGGGGAAAGGTGAGTTGGGTGCTGCATAAAACCAGAGATTGAAATGAGCACAGATAAAGTTCCTTAAGCCAAATATTGAATAGACAAGAGCTACTCCTTGCTCAACGAAATGGACTCAACACCGCATATTAAACACCTAAGAATGTACCTGACTAGTAAGTATCTTAAAACCTATGGATTGCTATGTCTCCGAAAGAGAATCAAGCATGTGTACAGGGGCATAAACGCAGCAGTGATAGGATTGGAGAGGTTCGGTGAGCAAATGAAGACCCTTTGAAGTCATATTGCATGGTACCCATTCCACGGGTCTCAACTATCCAGGTTTAAGGTATTCTTCCTTCAGCTAAAACATGCATGTGGAACCCAGAGTATGATCAACCATGTGAACGGGAGACGTGTTCAAATATGTCTCAGTTTTCGTACCCTGGTACTCGGGTGCAACATTCCAGACGCTTTACTAACACTCTCCCCACTTGGAGAGTCAGTGCCTTTAACCTCCTGTTTGGCCCAGTTTGCAATTTCTGCGGAAGATGAACAGGAATAGCGAGAACCAATGAGACACTAGCTGGAGGTGTCTGGACGGGCAAATTTAACTCTCATTTCCACCAGGAAGAGGAAATAACCAAAGGCTCAGCGTGCCGTGCCGGAACCAGATTAGGGCCTGAAGCCATCTTGCGGTGTTGCGGCCAGCTCACAAGAAAGCGAGTTGAAGAAAGGAGCTCAGGGGCACTGTAATTCACAAACCTGAAGAGTTATAAATGACAGCTATCGTCCAAAAATATACTGAAGTAAGGCTGCCAAGAGGACTTGAAAGCGGGGCAGAATTGCAAGAAACCGATTTCAGGAGGTAGACTGGAATTGCATTGAAAGCATAGGAAAAGAGGCAGAACGTCCACAATGATGCACTTGGCCAAAAAGGGCATATGCGTTTTTTCCTGAATATATTCAGGAAAAAACGCATACGCACTTTTTGGCCAACCAAGCAAGCTTGCAAAGGAAATCTGCACTACAATGAAGTCTCACTTCCCCCCGGTCAAAAGGGCCATCTGAAAAAAGTGTAAAATCCAGAAAGGCAGGACAGGCCATGGAGAACTGGGAGCCTTGTTATGCTGATGGGCGGGATGAAAATTGCCAACAGACACTCGGGAGAAGTGTATGGTGTTTCCTGAAACATCTAAAAAACAAAGCAACAGAGCCTAGGCCACTTCCACTTATGGTCCTATAGCTTAGGGAAATTAAAATCAAAAAGACACAGCCACCCAAAAGTTTGGGACGCCTCTGGTTACAAGAACCTCGTTTACCGTACAAGTTCAATATCACAGAAAGTGAAAAATGGATAAAGAACTTGTGGTACTTACATACAATGCAGTATCACTCAGCAATGAAATCTATGTCATCAGGCCCGTTGCAGCATAATGAGTGGATTCAGGTACGATGATTTAACTGAAATAAGTCACACAGAAAAAGAAACATCATAAGATATCACTAATACACGGAATGTAAACTTGGCTACACAGGAACTGAATTCCAAAACAGAACAGGGTGTCAAATTTAGAAAACCAACTTATGCTTGCTTAAGGGGAAAGGTGAGTTGGGGTGCTGCATAAAACCAGAGATTGAAATGAGCACAGATAAAGTTCCTTAAGCCAAATATTGAATAGACAAGAGCTACTCCTTGCTCAACGAAATGGACTCAACACCGCATATTAAACGCCTAAGAATGTACCTGACTAATAAGTATCTTAAAACCTATGGATTGCTATGTCTCCAAAAGAGAATCAAGCGTGTGTACAGGGGCATAAACGCAGCAGTGATAGGATTGGAGAGGTTCGGTGAGCAAATGAAGACCCTTTGAAGTCATATTGCATGGTACCCATTCCACGGGTCTCAACTCTCCAGGTTTAAGGTATTCTTCCTTCAGCTAAAACATGCATGTGTAACCCAGAGTATGATCAACCGTGTGAACGGGAGACGTGTTCAAATATGTCTCAGTTTTCCTCCCCTGGTACTCGGGTGCAACATTCCACACGCTTTACTAACACTCTCCCCACTTGGAGAGTCAGCGCCTTTAACCTCCTGTTTGGCCCAGTTTGCAATTTCTGCGGAAGATGAACAGGAATAGGGAGAACCAATGAGAGACTAGCTAGAGGTGTCTGGACGGGCAAATTTAAATCTCATTTCCCACCAGGAAGAGGAAATAACCAAAGGCTCAGCGTGCTGTGCCGGAACCAGATTAGGGCCTGAAGCCATCCTGCGGTGTTGCGGCCAGCTCAAAAGAAAAGGAGTTGAAGAAAGGAGCTCAGGGGCACTGTAATTCACAAACCTGCAGAGTTATAAATGACAGCTATCGTCCAAAAATATACTGAAGTAAGGCTGCCAAGAGGACTTGAAAGCGGGGCAGAATTGCAGGAAACCGATTTCAGGAGGTAGACTGGAATTGCATTGAAAGCACAGGAAAAGAGGCAGAACGTCCACAATGATGCACTTGGCCAAAAAGGGCGTATGCGTTTTTTCCTGAATATATTCAGGAAAAAACGCATACGCCCTTTTTGGCCAACCAAGCAAGCTTGCAAAGGAAATCCGCACTACAATGAAGTCTCACTTCCCCCCAGTCAAAAGGGCCATCTGAAAAAAGTGTAAAATCCAGAAAGGCAGGACAGGCCATGGAGCACTGGGAGCCTTGTTATGCTGATGGGCGGGATGTAAATTGCCAACAGACACTCGGGACAAGTGTATGGTGTTTCCTGAAACATCTAAAAAACAAAGCAACAGAGCCTAGGGCACTTCCACTTATGGTCCTATAGCTTAGGGAAATTAAAATCAAAAAGACACAGCCACCCCAAAGTTTGGGACGCCGCTGTTTACAAGAACCTCGTTTACAGTACAAGTTCAACATCGCAGAAAGTGAAAAATGGATAAAGAAGTTGTGGTATTTACTTACAAAGCAATATCACTCAGCAATGAAATCTATGTCATCAGGCCCTTAGCAGCACAATGAGTGGATTCAGGTATGATGATTCTAACTGAAATAAGTCACACAGAAAAAGAAACATCATAAGATATCAGTAATACACGGAATGTAAACTTGGATACACAGGAACTGAATTACAGAACAGAACAGGGTCTCAAATTTAGAAAACCAACTTATGCTTGCTTAAGGGGAAAGGTGAGTTGGGTGCTGCATAAAACCAGAGATTGAAATGAGCACAGATAAAGTTCCTTAAGCCAAATATGGAATAGACAAGAGCTACTCCTTGCTCAACGAAATGGACTCAACACCGCATATTAAACACCTAAGAATGTACCTGAGTAGTAAGTATCTTAAAACCTATGGATTGCTATGTCTCCGAAAGAGAATCAAGCATGTGTACAGGGGCATAAACGCAGCAGTGATAGGATTGGAGAGGTTCGGTGAGCAAATGAAGACCCTTTGAAGTCATATTGCATGGTACCCATTCCACGGGTCTCAACTATCCAGGTTTAAGGTATTCTTCCTTCAGCTAAAACATGCATGTGGAACCCAGAGTATGATCAACCATGTGAACGGGAGACGTGTTCAAATATGTCTCAGTTTTCGTACCCTGGTACTCGGGTGCAACATTCCAGACGCTTTACTAACACTCTCCCCACTTGGAGAGTCAGTGCCTTTAACCTCCTGTTTAGCCCAGTTTGCAATTTCTGCGGAAGATGAACAGGAATAGCGAGAACCAATGAGACACTAGCTGGAGGTGTCTGGACGGGCAAATTTAACTCTCATTTCCACCAGGAAGAGGAAATAACCAAAGGCTCAGCGTGCCGTGCCGGAACCAGATTAGGGCCTGAAGCCATCTTGCGGTGTTGCGGCCAGCTCACAAGAAAGCGAGTTGAAGAAAGGAGCTCAGGGGCACTGTAATTCACAAACCTGAAGAGTTATAAATGACAGCTATCGTCCAAAAATATACTGAAGTAAGGCTGCCAAGAGGACTTGAAAGCGGGGCAGAATTGCAAGAAACCGATTTCAGGAGGTAGACTGGAATTGCATTGAAAGCATAGGAAAAGAGGCAGAACGTCCACAATGATGCACTTGGCCAAAAAGGGCATATGCGTTTTTTCCTGAATATATTCAGGAAAAAACGCATACGCACTTTTTGGCCAACCAAGCAAGCTTGCAAAGGAAATCTGCACTACAATGAAGTCTCACTTCCCCCCGGTCAAAAGGGCCATCTGAAAAAAGTGTAAAATCCAGAAAGGCAGGACAGGCCATGGAGAACTGGGAGCCTTGTTATGCTGATGGGCGGGATGAAAATTGCCAACAGACACTCGGGAGAAGTGTATGGTGTTTCCTGAAACATCTAAAAAACAAAGCAACAGAGCCTAGGCCACTTCCACTTATGGTCCTATAGCTTAGGGAAATTAAAATCAAAAAGACACAGCCACCCAAAAGTTTGGGACGCCTCTGGTTACAAGAACCTCGTTTACCGTACAAGTTCAATATCACAGAAAGTGAAAAATGGATAAAGAACTTGTGGTACTTACATACAATGCAGTATCACTCAGCAATGAAATCTATGTCATCAGGCCCGTTGCAGCATAATGAGTGGATTCAGGTACGATGATTTAACTGAAATAAGTCACACAGAAAAAGAAACATCATAAGATATCACTAATACACGGAATGTAAACTTGGCTACACAGGAACTGAATTCCAAAACAGAAGAGGGTCTCAAATTTAGAAAACCAACTTATGCTTGCTTAAGGGGAAAGGTGAGTTGGGGTGCTGCATAAAACCAGAGATTGAAATGAGCACAGATAAAGTTCCTTAAGCCAAATATTGAATAGACAAGAGCTACTCCTTGCTCAACGAAATGGACTCAACACCGCATATTAAACGCCTAAGAATGTACCTGACTAATAAGTATCTTAAAACCTATGGATTGCTATGTCTCCAAAAGAGAATCAAGCGTGTGTACAGGGGCATAAACGCAGCAGTGATAGGATTGGAGAGGTTCGGTGAGCAAATGAAGACCCTTTGAAGTCATATTGCATGGTACCCATTCCACGGGTCTCAACTCTCCAGGTTTAAGGTATTCTTCCTTCAGCTAAAACATGCATGTGTAACCCAGAGTATGATCAACCGTGTGAACGGGAGACGTGTTCAAATATGTCTCAGTTTTCCTCCCCTGGTACTCGGGTGCAACATTCCACACGCTTTACTAACACTCTCCCCACTTGGAGAGTCAGCGCCTTTAACCTCCTGTTTGGCCCAGTTTGCAATTTCTGCGGAAGATGAACAGGAATAGGGAGAACCAATGAGAGACTAGCTAGAGGTGTCTGGACGGGCAAATTTAACTCTCATTTCCCACCAGGAAGAGGAAATAACCAAAGGCTCAGCGTGCTGTGCCGGAACCAGATTAGGGCCTGAAGCCATCCTGCGGTGTTGCGGCCAGCTCAAAAGAAAAGGAGTTGAAGAAAGGAGCTCAGGGGCACTGTAATTCACAAACCTGCAGAGTTATAAATGACAGCTATCGTCCAAAAATATACTGAAGTAAGGCTGCCACGAGGACTTGAAAGCGGGGCAGAATTGCAGGAAACCGATTTCAGGAGGTAGACTGGAATTGCATTGAAAGCACAGGAAAAGAGGCAGAACGTCCACAATGATGCACTTGGCCAAAAAGGGCGTATGCGTTTTTTCCTGAATATATTCAGGAAAAAACGCATACGCCCTTTTTGGCCAACCAAGCAAGCTTGCAAAGGAAATCCGCACTACAATGAAGTCTCACTTCCCCCCGGTCAAAAGGGCCATCTGAAAAAAGTGTAAAATCCAGAAAGGCAGGACAGGCCATGGAGCACTGGGAGCCTTGTTATGCTGATGGGCGGGATGTAAATTGCCAACAGACACTCGGGAGAAGTGTATGGTGTTTCCTGAAACATCTAAAAAACAAAGCAACAGAGCCTAGGGCACTTCCACTTATGGTCCTATAGCTTAGGGAAATTAAAATCAAAAAGACACAGCCACCCCAAAGTTTGGGACGCCTCTGTTTACAAGAACCTCGTTTACAGTACAAGTTCAACATCGCAGAAAGTGAAAAATGGATAAAGAAGTTGTGGTATTTACTTACAAAGCAATATCACTCAGCAATGAAATCTATGTCATCAGGCCCTTAGCAGCACAATGAGTGGATTCAGGTATGATGATTCTAACTGAAATAAGTCACACAGAAAAAGAAACATCATAAGATATCAGTAATACACGGAATGTAAACTTGGCTACACAGGAACAGAATTACAGAACAGAACAGGGTCTCAAATTTAGAAAACCAACTTATGCTTGCTTAAGGGGAAAGGTGAGTTGGGTGCTGCATAAAACCAGAGATTGAAATGAGCACAGATAAAGTTCCTTAAGCCAAATATGGAATAGACAAGAGCTACTCCTTGCTCAACGAAATGGACTCAACACCGCATATTAAACACCTAAGAATGTACCTGACTAGTAAGTATCTTAAAACCTATGGATTGCTATGTCTCCGAAAGAGAATCAAGCATGTGTACAGGGGCATAAACGCAGCAGTGATAGGATTGGAGAGGTTCGGTGAGCAAATGAAGACCCTTTGAAGTCATATTGCATGGTACCCATTCCACGGGTCTCAACTATCCAGGTTTAAGGTATTCTTCCTTCAGCTAAAACATGCATGTGGAACCCAGAGTATGATCAACCATGTGAACGGGAGACGTGTTCAAATATGTCTCAGTTTTCGTACCCTGGTACTCGGGTGCAACATTCCAGACGCTTTACTAACACTCTCCCCACTTGGAGAGTCAGTGCCTTTAACCTCCTGTTTGGCCCAGTTTGCAATTTCTGCGGAAGATGAACAGGAATAGCGAGAACCAATGAGACACTAGCCGGAGGTGTCTGGACGGGCAAATTTAACTCTCATTTCCCACCAGGAAGAGGAAATAACCAAAGGCTCAGCGTGCCGTGCCGGAACCAGATTAGGGCCTGAAGCCATCCTGCGGTGTTGCGGCCAGGTCACAAGAAAGCGAGTTGAAGAAAGCACCTCAGGGGCACTGTAATTCACAAACCTGCAGAGTTATAAATGACAGCTATCGTCCAAAAATATACTGAAGTAAGGCTGCCAAGAGGACTTGAAAGCGGGGCAGAATTGCAGGAAACCGATTTCAGGAGGTAGACTGGAATTGCATTGAAAGCACAGGAAAAGAGGCAGAACGTCCACAATGATGCACTTGGCCAAAAAGGGCGTATGCGTTTTTTCCTGAATATATTCAGGAAAAAACGCATACGCCCTTTTTGGCCAACCAAGCAAGCTTGCAAAGGAAATCCGCACTACAATGAAGTCTCACTTCCCCCCGGTCAAAAGGGCCATCTGAAAAAAGTGTAAAATCCAGAAAGGCAGGACAGGCCATGGAGAACTGGGAGCCTTGTTATGCTGATGGGCGGGATGTAAATTGCCAACAGACACTCGGGAGAAGTGTATGGTGTTTCCTGAAACATCTAAAAAACAAAGCAACAGAGCCTAGGGCACTTCCACTTATGGTCCTATAGCTTAGGGAAATTAAAATCAAAAGGACACAGCCACCCCAAAGTTTGGGACGGCTCTGTATACAAGAACCTTGTTTACAGTACAAGTTCAACATCGCAGAAAGTGAAAAATGGATAAAGAGGTTGTGGTATTTACTTACAAAGCAATATCACTCAGCAATGAAATCTATGTCATCAGGCCCTTAGCAGCACAATGAGTGGATTCAGGTATGATGATACTAAATGAAATAAGTCACACAGAAAAAGAAACATCATAAGGTATCAGTAATACACGGAATGTAAACTTGGCTACACAGGAACTGAATTACAGAACAGAACAGGGTCTCAAATTTAGAAAACAAACTTATGCTTGCTTAAGGGGAAAGGTGAGTTGGGGTGCTGCATAAAACCAGAGATTGAAATGAGCACAGATAAAGTTCCTTAAGCCAAATATGGAATAGACAAGAGCTACTCCTTGCTCAACGAAATGGACTCAACACCGCATATTAAACGCCTAAGAATGTACCTGACTAGTAAGTATCTTAAAACCTATGGATTGCTATGTCTCCGAAAGAGAATCAAGCATGTGTACAGGGGCATAAACGCAGCAGTGATAGGATTGGAGAGGTTCGGTGAGCAAATGAAGACCCTTTGAAGTCATATTGCATGGTACCCATTCCACGGGTCTCAACTATCCAGGTTTAAGGTATTCTTCCTTCAGCTAAAACATGCATGTGTAACCCAGAGTATGATCAACCGTGTGAACGGGAGACGTGTACAAATATGTCTCAGTTTTCCTCCCCTGGTACTCGGGTGCAACATTCCAGATGCTTTACTAACACTCTCCCCACTTGGAGAGTCAGCGCCTTTAACCTCCTATTTGGCCTAGTTTGCAATTTCTGCGGAAGATGAACAGGAATAGGGAGAACCAATGAGAGACTAGCTGGAGGTGTCTGGACGGGCAAATTTAACTCTCATTTCCCACCAGGAAGAGGAATTAACCAAAGGCTCAGTGTGCCGTGCCGGAACCACATTAGGGCCTGAAGCCATCCTGCAGTGTTGCGGCCAGCTCACAAGAAAGCGAGTTGAAGAAAGGAGCTCAGGGGCACTGTAATTCACAAACCTGCAGAGTTATAAATGACAGCTATCGTCCAAAAATATACTGAAGTAAGGCTGCCAAGAGGACTTGAAAGCGGGGCAGAATTGCAGGAAACCGATTTCAGGAGGTAGACTGGAATTGCATTGAAAGCATAGGAAAAGAGGCAGAACGTCCACAATGATGCACTTGGCCAAAAAGGGCATATGCGTTTTTTCCTGAATATATTCAGGAAAAAACGCATACGCCCTTTTTGGCCAACCAAGCAAGCTTGCAAGGAAATCTGCACTACAATGAAGTCTCACTTCCCCCCGGTCAAAAGGGCCATCTGAAAAAAGTGTAAAATCCAGAAAGGCAGGACAGGCCATGGAGAACTGGGAGCCTTGTTATGCTGATGGGCGGGATGTAAATTGCCAACAGACACTCGGGAGAAGTGTATGGTGTTTCCTGAAACATCTAAAAAACAAAGCAACAGAGCCTAGGGCACTTCCACTTATGGTCCTATAGCTTAGGGAAATTAAAATCAAAAAGACACAGCCACCCCAAAGTTTGGGACGCCGCTGTTTACAAGAACCTCGTTTACAGTAAAAGTTCAACATCGCAGAAAGTGAAAAATGGATAAAGAAGTTGTGGTATTTACTTACAAAGCAATATCACTCAGCAATGAAATCTATGTCATCAGGACCTTAGCAGAACAATGAGTGGATTCAGGTATGATGATTCTAACTGAAATAAGTCACACAGAAAAAGAAACATCATAAGATATCAGTAATACACGGAATGTAAACTTGGATACAAAGGAACTGAATTACAGAACAGAACAGGGTCTCAAATTTAGAAAACCAACTTATGCTTGCTTAAGGGGAAAGGTGAGTTGGGTGCTGCATAAAACCAGAGATTGAAATGAGCACAGATAAAGTTCCTTAAGCCAAATATGGAATAGACAAGAGCTACTCCTTGCTCAACGAAATGGACTCAACACCGCATATTAAACACCTAAGAATGTACCTGACTAGTAAGTATCTTAAAACCTATGGATTGCTATGTCTCCGAAAGAGAATCAAGCATGTGTACAGGGGCATAAACGCAGCAGTGATAGGATTGGAGAGGTTCGGTGAGCAAATGAAGACCCTTTGAAGTCATATTGCATGGTACCCATTCCACGGGTCTCAACTATCCAGGTTTAAGGTATTCTTCCTTCAGCTAAAACATGCATGTGGAACCCAGAGTATGATCAACCATGTGAACGGGAGACGTGTTCAAATATGTCTCAGTTTTCGTACCCTGGTACTCGGGTGCAACATTCCAGACGCTTTACTAACACTCTCCCCACTTGGAGAGTCAGTGCCTTTAACCTCCTGTTTGGCCCAGTTTGCAATTTCTGCGGAAGATGAACAGGAATAGCGAGAACCAATGAGACACTAGCTGGAGGTGTCTGGACGGGCAAATTTAACTCTCATTTCCACCAGGAAGAGGAAATAACCAAAGGCTCAGCGTGCCGTGCCGGAACCAGATTAGGGCCTGAAGCCATCTTGCGGTGTTGCGGCTAGCTCACAAGAAAGCGAGTTGAAGAAAGGAGCTCAGGGGCACTGTAATTCACAAACCTGAAGAGTTATAAATGACAGCTATCGTCCAAAAATATACTGAAGTAAGGCTGCCAAGAGGACTTGAAAGCGGGGCAGAATTGCAAGAAACCGATTTCAGGAGGTAGACTGGAATTGCATTGAAAGCATAGGAAAAGAGGCAGAACGTCCACAATGATGCACTTGGCCAAAAAGGGCATATGCGTTTTTTCCTGAATATATTCAGGAAAAAACGCATACGCACTTTTTGGCCAACCAAGCAAGCTTGCAAAGGAAATCTGCACTACAATGAAGTCTCACTTCCCCCCGGTCAAAAGGGCCATCTGAAAAAAGTGTAAAATCCAGAAAGGCAGGACAGGCCATGGAGAACTGGGAGCCTTGTTATGCTGATGCGCGGGATGAAAATTGCCAACAGACACTCGGGAGAAGTGTATGGTGTTTCCTGAAACATCTAAAAAACAAAGCAACAGAGCCTAGGCCACTTCCACTTATGGTCCTATAGCTTAGGGAAATTAAAATCAAAAAGACACAGCCACCCAAAAGTTTGGGACGCCTCTGGTTACAAGAACCTCGTTTACCGTACAAGTTCAATATCACAGAAAGTGAAAAATGGATAAAGAACTTGTGGTACTTACATACAATGCAGTATCACTCAGCAATGAAATCTATGTCATCAGGCCCGTTGCAGCATAATGAGTGGATTCAGGTACGATGATTTAACTGAAATAAGTCACACAGAAAAAGAAACATCATAAGATATCACTAATACACGGAATGTAAACTTGGCTACACAGGAACTGAATTCCAAAACAGAACAGGGTGTCAAATTTAGAAAACCAACTTATGCTTGCTTAAGGGGAAAGGTGAGTTGGGGTGCTGCATAAAACCAGAGATTGAAATGAGCACAGATAAAGTTCCTTAAGCCAAATATTGAATAGACAAGAGCTACTCCTTGCTCAACGAAATGGACTCAACACCGCATATTAAACGCCTAAGAATGTACCTGACTAATAAGTATCTTAAAACCTATGGATTGCTATGTCTCCAAAAGAGAATCAAGCGTGTGTACAGGGGCATAAACGCAGCAGTGATAGGATTGGAGAGGTTCGGTGAGCAAATGAAGACCCTTTGAAGTCATATTGCATGGTACCCATACCACGGGTCTCAACTCTCCAGGTTTAAGGTATTCTTCCTTCAGCTAAAACATGCATGTGTAACCCAGAGTATGATCAACCGTGTGAACGGGAGACGTGTTCAAATATGTCTCAGTTTTCCTCCCCTGGTACTCGGGTGCAACATTCCACACGCTTTACTAACACTCTCCCCACTTGGAGAGTCAGCGCCTTTAACCTCCTGTTTGGCCCAGTTTGCAATTTCTGCGGAAGATGAACAGGAATAGGGAGAACCAATGAGAGACTAGCTAGAGGTGTCTGGACGGGCAAATTTAACTCTCATTTCCCACCAGGAAGAGGAAATAACCAAAGGCTCAGCGTGCTGTGCCGGAACCAGATTAGGGCCTGAAGCCATCCTGCGGTGTTGCGGCCAGCTCAAAAGAAAAGGAGTTGAAGAAAGGAGCTCAGGGGCACTGTAATTCACAAACCTGCAGAGTTATAAATGACAGCTATCGTCCAAAAATATACTGAAGTAAGGCTGCCAAGAGGACTTGAAAGCGGGGCAGAATTGCAGGAAACCGATTTCAGGAGGTAGACTGGAATTGCATTGAAAGCACAGGAAAAGAGGCAGAACGTCCACAATGATGCACTTGGCCAAAAAGGGCGTATGCGTTTTTTCCTGAATATATTCAGGAAAAAACGCATACGCCCTTTTTGGCCAACCAAGCAAGCTTGCAAAGGAAATCCGCACTACAATGAAGTCTAACTTCCCCCCAGTCAAAAGGGCCATCTGAAAAAAGTGTAAAATCCAGAAAGGCAGGACAGGCCATGGAGAACTGGGAGCCTTGTTATGCTGATGGGCGGGATGTAAATTGCCAACAGACACTCGGGACAAGTGTATGGTGTTTCCTGAAACATCTAAAAAACAAAGCAACAGAGCCTAGGGCACTTCCACTTATGGTCCTATAGCTTAGGGAAATTAAAATCAAAAAGACACAGCCACCCCAAAGTTTGGGACGCCGCTGTTTACAAGAACCTCGTTTACAGTAAAAGTTCAACATCGCAGAAAGTGAAAAATGGATAAAGAAGTTGTGGTATTTACTTACAAAGCAATATCACTCAGCAATGAAATCTATGTCATCAGGACCTTAGCAGAACAATGAGTGGATTCAGGTATGATGATTCTAACTGAAATAAGTCACACAGAAAAAGAAACATCATAAGATATCAGTAATACACGGAATGTAAACTTGGATACACAGGAACTGAATTACAGAACAGAACAGGGTCTCAAATTTAGAAAACCAACTTATGCTTGCTTAAGGGGAAAGGTGAGTTGGGTGCTGCATAAAACCAGAGATTGAAATGAGCACAGATAAAGTTCCTTAAGCCAAATATGGAATAGACAAGAGCTACTCCTTGCTCAACGAAATGGACTCAACACCGCATATTAAACACCTAAGAATGTACCTGACTAGTAAGTATCTTAAAACCTATGGATTGCTATGTCTCCGAAAGAGAATCAAGCATGTGTACAGGGGCATAAACGCAGCAGTGATAGGATTGGAGAGGTTCGGTGAGCAAATGAAGACCCTTTGAAGTCATATTGCATGGTACCCATTCCACGGGTCTCAACTATCCAGGTTTAAGGTATTCTTCCTTCAGCTAAAACATGCATGTGGAACCCAGAGTATGATCAACCATGTGAACGGGAGACGTGTTCAAATATGTCTCAGTTTTCGTACCCTGGTACTCGGGTGCAACATTCCAGACGCTTTACTAACACTCTCCCCACTTGGAGAGTCAGTGCCTTTAACCTCCTGTTTGGCCCAGTTTGCAATTTCTGCGGAAGATGAACAGGAATAGCGAGAACCAATGAGACACTAGCTGGAGGTGTCTGGACGGGCAAATTTAACTCTCATTTCCACCAGGAAGAGGAAATAACCAAAGGCTCAGCGTGCCGTGCCGGAACCAGATTAGGGCCTGAAGCCATCTTGCGGTGTTGCGGCCAGCTCACAAGAAAGCGAGTTGAAGAAAGGAGCTCAGGGGCACTGTAATTCACAAACCTGAAGAGTTATAAATGACAGCTATCGTCCAAAAATATACTGAAGTAAGGCTGCCAAGAGGACTTGAAAGCGGGGCAGAATTGCAAGAAACCGATTTCAGGAGGTAGACTGGAATTGCATTGAAAGCATAGGAAAAGAGGCAGAACGTCCACAATGATGCACTTGGCCAAAAAGGGCATATGCGTTTTTTCCTGAATATATTCAGGAAAAAACGCATACGCACTTTTTGGCCAACCAAGCAAGCTTGCAAAGGAAATCTGCACTACAATGAAGTCTCACTTCCCCCCGGTCAAAAG